>NC_059203.1:14478815-14808815 GCF_020615455.1 Coregonus clupeaformis | reverse complement strand
ACACTACGTAGAAAAATAGAAAACACAATGCTCAGGACATGAAGCTGGAGAAATAAATGTTTATTGTTCACTGTAGGCTAAATGCATGTTGCAAAAAAAAAAAAAAACTGCATTTAGCACTTGTACAAAAAGACAAAACAGAAATCTTGTGCATTTACATGTAGCACTTGTAAAAACAAACAGAAATCTTATGTTTGTGACATTGCCACCACGCTGCCCAGGAACACCAACAATGGCCCGATGGCCAACACATTACGGCCTCCTTCTCCTTTTTGGTGAGATTAAACCCAGCTTCATCATGTAGATGTATTGATGGGGTCTTTCCATTGCATCCAGTTGAAAAACCCCTGTAGAAATAGATATAGTTTTGTAAGTGATAGGAAAAAGTGATTAGGACCACAGTAAATCACTACTTAGAGTAATCAACATTGAATGTGTCTGGATATATGCCAACCTGTACATACTGGAATCTTTGCTCTTTGACTCTGTCTGAGTTGCGATCAAAGGGACTTGTATAGCTGTTTCATGCGCAGTCTGTTGCGCTTGAGGACACGATCAACAGTAGAGAGGATGACACTGTTGATACCCTCAACATTTAAATGGTCCTCAATGATCTTCTGCTGAATTTCGCTCAGTTAATGGATGTTTAGGACATATCAACAATTAGGGGTTCGTGGGGAGAACATACCGTCCTCCCACCCCCATGTGGCAGTCTTTCAATTCTACAAAAAGAGAACATGGAGTTACAAAAATATACATGGAATATAGGCCTACAAACATTAGACAATCCTCCATTACAATACTACAGTACATGGTACAGTGATGTACTGAAAATATATTTACTTAAGTATATGTGGTACAGTATATAGTAGGTATACAGTAATTGTGTAACATTTACATACTGTAATAAATGTCAAAAAAAGGTAATTACGTTCTTTCTCTAAATCTTTGGATTATGGTGGATTACAGTGAATCTTACTGATGTTTGGTGTACCTTTGTCCAGCCTCCCTCATGCTCATACAATGGACAAGAACATGGTAATCACAGTAGCTCGATTTATCAGATAATGTTAACCGACACCTCGACCTCCCTCAACGAACCCTTCCTCTCAGATTTCTATCCATTGTAGGGGCCTCACAAACCAGTGCTCTCTGAACTGGGTTTATGTATATGTTCCTCACATCATTAGCCACAAGTGTGATTCTCAATTTTGAGTTGTTGTGTTAAGAGGTGATACCTGTGCTCTAATTGTGTTTGAATTTTGTACTTCTCACCATATGCAGCACGGTGCATCACAATGAAAATGTGTTGGCAAGTTATGTCTAAACAGGTGAAAAGTGCTTATGGTTTTGCCAAAAGAGTGATTGATTCAATCAGTGGGTTCAAGCAACTGAGCATTTGGTTCAGACAATAGGGTTTAGTGTTTTAGCAATTGAGAAAAACTGTAATGAAACAGAACCATGGAATGCAATTTGGAGGAGGGAGGGGCTTGGGAACAGTCTGCACTCGCATGAAAGATTATCCAGGAAGCTGAGAATTGCTTCTGTCTGTCTGCTGTTGACCAGAGGTGAAGAGAATACACTGTGTTGTGGTTGCTGTTACCTGGTAGTTACCATGGACTTGACAGCTGGGCTATAAACAGAGAGAGAGAGAGAGAGAGAGAGAGAGAGAGAGAGAGAGAGAGAGAGAGAGAGAGAGAGAGAGAGAGAGAGAGAGAGAGAGAGAGAGAGAGAGAGAGAGAGAGAGAGGAGAGAGAGAGAGAGAGAGAGAGAGAGAGAGAGAGAGAGAGAGAGAGAGAGAGAGAGAGAGAGAGAGAGAGAGAGAGAGAGAGAGAGAGAGAGAGAGAGAGAGAGAGAGAGAGAGAGAGAGAGAGAGAGAGAGAGAGAGAGAGAGAGAGAGAGAGAACTATATATATAGGGAATAGGGTGCCATTTCAGATGCATCCTAGAGACCATGTGACACAGCAGAGGGAGGGCTGGTTTACTGCTAGCAGAATAACAACCACCCCTTCTCCCTTCCCCCCCTCCCCCCCCCCCCCCCCCCCCCCCCCCCCCTTCTCCCTTCTCCCTTCCCCCTTCCCCTTCCCTGTCTCTGACATACAGACACAGAAATGCCTGTCTGCCTGCCTGCCTGCCTGCCTGTCTGCCTGCCTGCCTGCCTGCCTGCCTGCCTGCCTGCCTGTCTGCCTGCCTGTCTGTCTGCCTGCCTGTCTGCCTGTCTGCCTGCCTGTCTGCCTGCCTGCCTGTCTGCCTGCCTGCCTGCACTGTGTGCAAACATAGAGCCACCCACCACAGGCTTTAAAGGTCCCTCTCATAGAAAGCCTGCACATTCCTACCATTAAATAGCATCAGAACATTACTATACATAATAGCACACTAATACAAGTATATTAGAACTTAATACAATATATATTTTTTACATTTTCGCTTCTTCTAAGGAAAGGTAAAACTTTTTTGTGCATGTCAAGTACTTCCCCATAGGGGAATGACAGAGGAAGCCTTAAAACATTTCTCTTTCTTCTAAGGAAAGGTAAACTTTTTTTAGTACATGTCCAGTACTTCCCCATAGGGGAATGACAGAGGAAGCCTTAAAACATGTATCTTTCTTCTAAGGAAAGGTAAACTTTTTTTAGTACATGTCCAGTACTTCCCCATAGGGGAATATTTTATCAAAAGGATCTATTCATTTGTGAATCCTACCCTACATTCTCCTAATGCTGCCAAACATTCAAACTAAATGTGCAGAATAATCTAAGTAGTCTCTATGCAGCTACATGTAATACAGTGGGCCTAATATTGATAATGTAAAGAATATTTGCTGGTCTGTGGTGTGTAATGAGGAGCAGCCAGACGCTGCACTTGACACATTTATGAAATTGCTTATTCCAGTTACTAATAAGCAATGCACCCATTAAAGAAAATGACTGGAAAAACTGCTAAATCCCAGTTTAGACAGCCAGCCCTCCTCCCCAGCTTTAGACAGCCAGCCCTCCCTCCCCAGTTTAGACAGCCAGCCCCCCCCCCCCCCCCATTTAGAGCAGCCAGCCCTCCCCCCTCAACCAGTTTAGACAGCCCCCCTCCCCCCCTCCCCAGTTTAGCCAGCCCCCCCCCCCTCCCCTCAGTTTAGACAGCCAGCCAGCCCTCCCCCCTCCCCAGTTTAGAGAGCCAGCCCTCCCTCCCCCCCCAGTTTAGACAGCCAGCCCTCCCCCCCCCCAGTTAGCCAGCCAGCCCTCCCTCCCTCCCCAGTTTAGACAGCCAGCCCTCCCCCCTCCCCAGTTTAGACAGCCAGCCCTCCCCCCCCCAGTTTAGACAGCCAGCCCCCTGCCCCCCCAGTTTAGAGAGCCAGCCCTCCCTCCCTCCCCCAGCTTAGACAGCCAGCCCTCCCCCCCCTCCCCAGTTTAGACAGCCAGCCCTCCCTCCCTCCCCCAGTTTAGCCAGCCAGCCCCCCTCCTCCCCAGTTTAGGACAGCCAGCCCTCCCTCCCTCCCCAGTTTAGACAGCCAGCTGTCCCTCCCTCCCCAGTTTAGACAGCCAGCCCTCCCTCCCTCCCCCAGTTTAGACAGCCAGCCAGCTCTCCCTCCTCCCCCAGTTTAGACAGCCAGCTCCTCCCTCCCCAGTTTAGCCAGCCTCCCTCCCTCCCTCCCCAGTTTAGACAGCCAGCCTCCTCCCCAGCTTTAGGACAGCCAGCCCTCCCTCCCTCCCCAGTTTAGACAGCCAGCCCTCCCTCCCTCCCCAGTTTAGACAGCCAGCCCTCCCTCCCTCCCCAGTTTAGACAGCCAGCCCTCCCTCCCCAGTTTAGACAGCCAGCCCTCCCTCCCTCCCCAGTTTAGACAGCCAGCCCTCCCTTCCTCCCCAGTTTAGACAGCCAGCCTCCTCCCTCCCCAGTTTAGACAGCCAGCCCTCCCCCTCCCCAGTTTAGACAGCCAGCCCTCCCTCCCTCCCCAGTTTAGACAGCCAGCCCTCCCTCCCCCCCCAGTTTAGACAGCCAGCCCTCCCCTCCCCAGTTTAGACAGCCAGCCCCTCCTCCTCCCCAGTTTAGACAGCCAGCCCTCCCTCCCCCCCCCAGTTTAGACAGCCAGCCCTCCCCCTCCCCAGTTTAGACAGCCAGCTCTCCCTCCCCAGTTTAGACAGCCAGCCCTCCCTCCCCCAGTTTAGCCAGCCAGCCCCTCCCCTCCCTCCCCAGTTTAGACAGCCAGCTCTCCCTCCCCAGTTTAGACAGCCAGCCCTCCCTCCCTCCCCCAGTTTAGACAGCCAGCCCTCCCTTCCTCCCCAGTTTAGACAGCCAGCCAACCCTTCCTCCCCAGTTTAGACAGCCAGCCATCCCTCCCTCCCCAGTTTAGACAGCCAGCCCTCCCTCCCCAGTTTAGACAGCCAGCCAGCCCTCCCTCCCCAGTTTAGACAGCCAGCCCTCCCTCCCTCCCCAGTTTAGACAGCCAGCCCTCCCTCCCTCCCCAGTTTAGACAGCCAGCCCTCCCCCCTCCCCAGTTTAGCCAGCCAGCCCTCCCTCCCTCCCTCCCCAGTTTAGACAGCCAGCCCCCCTCCCTCCCCAGTTTAGACAGCCAGCCCTCCCTCCCTCCCTCCCCAGTTTAGACAGCCAGCCCTCCCTCCCTCCCCAGTTTAGACAGCCAGCCCCTCCCTCCCTCCCCAGTTTAGACAGCCAGCCCTCCCTCCCTCCCCAGTTTAGACAGCCAGCCCTCCTTCCTCCCCAGTTTAGACAGCCAGCCCCTCCCTCCCTCCCCAGTTTAGACAGCCAGCCCTCCCTCCCTCCCCAGTTTAGACAGCCAGCCAGCCCTCCCTCCCTCCCCAGTTTAGACAGCCAGCCCTCCCTCCCTCCCCAGTTTAGACAGCCAGCCCTCCCTCCCTCCCCAGTTTAGACAGCCAGCCAGCCCCTCCCTCCCCAGTTTAGACAGCCAGCCCTCCCTCCCTCCCCCAGTTTGAGACAGCCAGCCCTCCTCCCTCCCCCAGTTTAGACAGCCAGCCCTCCCTCCCTCCCCCAGTTTAGACAGCCAGCCCTTTCCTCCCTCCCCAGTTTAGACAGCCAGCCCTCCCTCCCTCCCCCAGTTTAGCCAGCCAGCCCTCCCTCCCTCCCCAGTTTAGACAGCCAGCCCTCCCCTCCCCTCCCCAGTTTAGACAGCCAGCCCTCCCTCCCTCCCCAGTTTAGACAGCCAGCCCTCCCTCCCTCCCCAGTTTAGACAGCCAGCCCCCCTCCCTCCCCAGTTTAGAGAGCCAGCCCTCCCTGCCTCCCCCAGTTTAGAGAGCCAGCCCCCCCTCCCCAGTTTAGACAGCCAGCCCTCCCTCCCTCCCCCAGTTTAGACAGCCAGCCCTCCCTCCCTCCCCCAGTTTAGCCAGCCAGCCCTCCCTCCCCAGTTTAGCCAGCCAGCCCTCCTCCCTCCCCCAGTTTAGACAGCCAGCCCCTCCCTCCCTCCCCCAGTTTAGACAGCCAGCCCTCCCTCCCTCCCCAGTTTAGACAGCCAGCCCCTCCCTCCCTCCCCCAGTTTAGACAGCCAGCCCTCCCCCCTCCCCCAGTTTAGCCAGCCAGCCCTCCCTCCCTCCCCAGTTTAGACAGCCAGCCCTCCCTCCCTCCCCAGTTTAGACAGCCAGCCCTCCCTCCCTCCCTCCCCAGTTTAGACAGCCAGCCCTCCCCCTCCCCAGTTTAGACAGCCAGCCCTCCTCCTCCCCCAGTTTAGACAGCCAGCCCTCCCTCCCTCCCCCAGTTTAGACAGCCAGCCAGCCCTCCCTCCCTCCCCCAGTTTAGACAGCCAGCCCTCCCTCCCTCCCCAGTTTAGACAGCCAGCCCTCCCTCCCCAGTTTAGACAGCCAGCCAGCCCTCCCTCCCTCCCCCAGTTTGAGCCCTCCCTCCCTCCCCCAGTTTAGACAGCCAGCCCTCCCTCCCTCCCCAGTTTAGACAGCCAGCCCCTCCCTCCCTCCCCCAGTTTAGACAGCCAGCCAGCCCTCCCTCCCCAGTTTAGCCAGCCAGCCCTCCCTCCCTCCCTCCCCCAGTTTAGGACAGCCAGCCCTCCCTCCCTCCCCAGTTTAGACAGCCAGCCCTCCCCCCTCCCCCAGTTTAGACAGCCAGCCAGCCCTCCCCCCTCCCCAGTTTAGCCAGCCAGCCCTCCTCCCTCCCTCCCCAGTTTAGACAGCCAGCCCTCCCTCCCTCCCCAGTTTAGACAGCCAGCCCTCCCCCCTCCCCAGTTTAGACAGCCAGCCCTCCCTCCCTCCCCAGTTTAGACAGCCAGCCCCTCCCTCCCTCCCCCAGTTTAGACAGCCAGCCCTCCCCTCCCTCCCCCAGTTTAGACAGCCAGCCCTCCCTCCCCAGTTTAGAGAGCCAGCCCTCCCTGCCTCCCCCAGTTTAGAGAGCCAGCCCTCCCTCCTCCCCAGTTTAGACAGCCAGCCCCCCTCCCCCCCAGTTTAGACAGCCAGCCCCCCCCAGTTTAGACAGCCAGCCCTCCCTCCCCCCTCCCCAGTTTAGACAGCCAGCACTCCCTCCCTCCCCCAGTTTAGTCAGCCAGCCAGCCCTCCCTCCCTCCCCAGTTTAGACAGCAGCCCCTCCCCCCCCCCCCAGTTTAGACAGCCAGCCCTCCCCCTCCCCCAGTTTAGACAGCCAGCCCTCCCTCCCTCCCCCAGTTTAGACAGCCAGCCCTCCCTCCCTCCCCAGTTTAGACAGCCAGCCTTCCTCCCTCCCCCAGTTTAGACAGCCAGCCCTCCCCCCCTCCCCCAGTTTAGACAGCCAGCCCTCCCTCCCTCCCCAGTTTAGACAGCCAGCCAGCCCTCCCTCCTCCCCCAGTTTAGCCAGCCAGCCCCCCCCCCTCCCCAGTTTAGCCAGCCAGCCTCCCCCTCCCCAGTTTAGACAGCAGCCTCCCTCCCTCCCCCAGTTTAGACAGCCAGCCCTCCCTCCCTCCCCCAGTTTAGACAGCCAGCCAGCCCTCCCTCCCTCCCCCAGTTTAGACAGCCAGCCCTCCCTCCCCCCCCAGTTTAGACAGCCAGCCCCCCCTCCCTCCCCAGTTTAGACAGCCCTCTGTCCCTCCCTCCCTCCCCCAGTTTAGACAGCCAGCCCTCCTCCCTCTTCCAGTTTAGACAGCCAGCCCTCCCTCCCTCCCCAGTTTAGACAGCCAGCCCTCCCTCCCTCCCCAGTTTAGACAGTCAGCCCTCCCTCCCTCCCTCCCCAGTTTAGACAGCCAGCCCTCCCTCCCTCCCCAGTTTAGACAGCCAGCCAGCCCTCCCTCCCCATTTTAGACAGCCAGCCCTCCCCTCCCTCCCCAGTTTAGACAGCCAGCCCTCCCTCCCTCCCTCCCCAGTTTAGACAGCCAGCCCTCCCCTCCCTCCCCAGTTTAGACAGCCAGCCCTCCCTCCCTCCCTCCCCAGCTAGAACTCCCTCCCCTCCTTCCCACCTCTACTCCACACTTCTCCCTTCCTGCACGTATCAGTATCCATTACTGCAATAACACTTTGACTGTGTGTGTGTGTGTGTGTGTGTGTGTGTGTGTGTGTGTGTGTGTGTGTGTGTGTGTGTGTGTGTGTGTGTGTGTGTGTGTGTGTGTGTGTGTGTGTGTGTAATGTAATAAATAATGTGGAAATTGAGCAAGTTGGGGAGACTAAACTGCTTGGAGTAACCCTGGATTGTAAACTGTCATGTTCAAAACATGTTGATGCAACAGTAGCTAAGATGGGGAGAAGTATTGAATAATATGAGCAAAAATGAATAATATGTACGTCAATCTCTCATGGCTCAAAGTAGAGGAGAGATTGACTTCATCACTACTTGTTTTTGTAAGAAGTATTGACATGCTGAATGCACCGAGCTGTCTGTTTAAACTACAAAAAATGTCAACGCCTCTTCTTGTCGATTGCTGTACTTTTCCAAAGATACAAACCTGCAGTCAGCTCAGTCCTTCTGAGTTTAGACAGCCCTCTGTCCCTCCCTCCCTCCTCAGTTTAGACAGCCCTCTGTCCCTCCCTCCCTCCCCAGTTTAGACAGCCCTCTGTCCCTCCCTCCCTCCCCAGTTTAGACAGCCCTCTGTCCCTCCCTCCCTCCCCAGTTTAGACAGCCCTCTGTCCCTCCCTCCCTCCTCAGTTTAGACAGCCCTCTGTCCCTCCCTCCCTCCCCAGTTTAGACAGCCCTCTGTCCCTCCCTCCCTCCCCAGTTTAGACAGCCCTCTGTCCCTCCCTCCCTCCCCAGTTTAGACAGCCCTCTGTCCCTCCCTCCCTCCTCCAGTTTAGACAGCCCTCTGTCCCCCCTCCCTCCCCAGTTTAGACAGCCCCTCTGTCCTCCCTCCCTCCCCCAGTTTAGACAGCCAGCCCACCCTCCCTCCTCAGTTTAGACAGCCAGCCCTCCCTCCCTCCTCAGTTTAGACAGCCCTCTGTCCCTCCCTCCCTCCTCAGTTTAGACAGCCCTCTGTCCCTCCCCCCCCCCCCAGTTTAGACAGCCCTCTGTCCCTCCCTCCCTCCTCAGTTTAGACAGCCCTCTGTCCCTCCCTCCCTCCCTCCCCAGTTTAGACAGCCAGCCCTCCCTTCCTCCTCAGTTTAGACAGCCAGCCCTCCCTCCCTCCTCAGTTTAGACAGCCCTCTGTCCCTCCCTCCCTCCTCAGTTTAGACAGCCCTCTGTCCTTCCCTCCCTCCTCAGTTTAGACAGCCCTCTGTCCCACCCTCCCTCCCCAGTTTAGACAGCCCTCTGTCCCACCCTCCCTCCCCAGTTTAGACAGCCCTCTGTCCCTCCCTCCCTCCCCAGTTTAGACAGCCCTCTGTCCCACCCCCTCCCCAGTTTAGACAGCCAGCCAGCCCCCCCCCCTCCCTCCCCAGTTTAGACAGCCAGCCCTCTGTCCCTCCCTCCCCAGTTTAGACAGCCAGCCAGCCCTCCCCCTCCCTCCCCAGTTTAGACAGCCAGCCCACCCTGTCACGATCGTCGGATACAGAGGACCAAGGCGCAGCGTGGAAGGTGAACATATTTATTAAATAATGATTACACGAACAAAAACAACAAATCGATACGTGACGTCCAAAGGTGCAAAACACAAACCTACACAGGAACAAGATCCCACACCATACTGTGGGAAACAGGCTGACTAAGTATGGTTCCCAATCAGAGACAACAAGCAACAGCTGATTCACTTTGCCTCTGATTGAGAACCACACTAGCCAACATAGAAACACAATACTAGAACGAAAACAAATGAAAACTCACACCCTGGCTCAACATACTAGAGTCCCCAGAGCCAGGGCGTGACAGTACCCCCCCCCAAAGGCGCGGCCGGAGTCCACAGGGGAGGGACCGGGTGGGCACTCCGCCTTGGCGGCGGATCCGGCTCCGGGCCTGATCCCCACTCCTCTCCAACCCCCCAAAGTACCCCTGGTCCGGTCTGGCCCCGCTGGCCGGAGCTGAACTGAACACCGGTGGAGCGGGTTGCTCTAGCTCCGGCGTGAAGCAGCTGACCGGTGCCGACCAGGCACCAGTGGAACAGGCACGGGCGGCCGACTGACTGACGCACACCACTGGCTTGGTGTGGGGAGCAGGAACGGGCCGAGCCGGCTGACGAAACGCACCACTGACTTGGTGCGGGGAGCAGGAGCGGGCCGACCGGTTGACGGGCGCACCACTGACTTGGTGCGGAGAGCAGGGACGGGCCGGACCGGCTGAGGGCGCACCACCGACTTGGTGCGGAGAGCAGGGACGGGCCGGACCGGCTGACGGGAGCGCACCACTGCCTTGGTGTGGGGGAGCAGGAGTGGGCCGAACCGGCTGACGATGCGCACCATAGGCTTGGTGCGTGGGAGCAGGAACAGGCCGGGCCGGGCTGACGATGCGCATCATAGGCTTGGTGCGTGGAGCAGGAACAGGCGGGCCGGGCTGACGACGCGCACCACAGGCTCGATGCGAGGAACAGGAACAGGCCGGACCATACTGGGGACACACACCACTGGCTCCACGCAGGGATCAGGAACGGCGACCGGACTGGCAACACACCCCAGTACCTCTCGGCCGTGCCTCTACACTTTCCTCTCCTCTGTGACCAGTGGCCCCCTTAACCTGGCGGCCTCCTCTGCAAACCCGTTGACCGCTCTATCGCGGCCTCCTGCTGCCCCGTGCCCACGGCGTGAGCCCCCCTAAAAAAATTCTGGGGTCTCTCCTCCCCATGGGCCAGGCCCAGTCGAGGTTGATGTCCTTTAGCGATACCTCTGGCGCTGGCTCCTGGACACGCTGCTTGGTCCAGTGTTGGTCACGAAATAGATGGATTATGGATACTCAACCAGGGCATTCCAGCACCACCGGATACGCAGGCGAGTCGATCAGATATAGTTGGATAATCTCCTCATGACCCCCCTGCGTACACATCCTAAGTGGTGCTGTGACTTCCCTGATCAAGCCCGATCCCAACGGACGGCTATCTAGGGCATGAACGGGGAATGGGACGTCAACAGGAAGAAGGGGAATCCTAATTCTAAACAAAATTTTCTATCAACAAAATTCCCAGTCGCGCCTGAATCTACCAGCGCCTTATGCTGGGAATGAGGTGCTACCTGTGGAAATAGCACAGGTATACAGAAGTGCGCAACAGAGAGCTTCTGGGTAAGTGGGGCGCCACTCACCTGGAAGGACTCCCAGTGCGGAGCCTGCCGTCTTCTCCCCTAGGAGACCCTCCCCAGCACCCTAGCCGCGGTATGTCCTCCACGGCCACAGTTGGTGCAGGGGACGGCCCCCCTCGTGCTCCGACCCCTCCTCTCTCTAGCGCTAGTACCCCCGAGCTCCATAGGGCTCTGCCTCGGAGGTGCTGGAGGATAGAATGGACGGACCCTCCTCGGAACGTCCGCGGGTAGCCAGCAGGGTGTCAGCCTGATGGACATGTCCACTAACTGATCGAAAGTGAGGCTGGATCCCTGCAGGCCAGCTCCCGACGGACATCCTCTCGTAGACTACAGCGGTAGTGATCGATGAGGGCCCGCTCATTCCACCCTGCATCCGCCGCTAGAGTTCGGAATTCTAAAGCGAACTCCTGGGCGCTCCTCTTCCCCTGCCGGAGGTAGAATAGACGCTCTCCCGCCGCTTCCCCTCAGGTGGATGGTCAAACACAGCCCTGAAGCGACGGGAGAACTCTGAGTAGGTGATAGTGGAGGCGTCTATTCTCCTCCACTCGGGCGTTGGCCCATTCCAACGCCTTGCTGGTGAGACAGGAGATGAGGGCGGACACGCTCTCGTGTCCCGAGGGCGCCGGGTGTACGGTGGCCAGGTATAGCTCCACCTGTAGAAGGAAGCCCTGACACCCGGCAGCGGTCCCATCATATGCCCTCGGGAGCGAGAGACGAATTCCCCTGGGTTCCGGAGCTTGTATGGGCTGACTGGCCGATGGTGATGGCACGGAAGGTGGAGGGGTGGGTGTCCCTCTGGTCTCCCAGCGTTGAATCGTGTTGATCACGTCCTGAAGGGCGGTCCCGATACGTAGGATCTGGTCGTTCTGCTCGCGGACCCGCTCCTCCAGAGACTCAGGTGCTGCTGCGGCTCCTGCTGATTCCATCATGGTGTGTGATTCTGTCAGTGCGCTACTGTTGGTTGTCTGTGCTTCGTTGTTTCTTCCTCTATTTTGGAGAGGGTTCTCGCACATGTTTTGTTTTACGCCTGTGTGCGTATTTTCTCGCCTCCGGGCTTTTTGGCTCGTGTTCTAAGTGATTGTTCACTAAAGTCTTTTGGACTAAGTTTCTGCGTCCTGCGCCTGATTCCTGCACCACACCCACCTACAGCACCCACTGACACACCCTCCCTCCCTCCCCAGTTTAGACAGCCCTCTGTCCCTCCCTCCCGAGTTTAGACAGCCAGCCCTCCCCCCTCCCTCCCCAGTTTAGTCTCAATGAGTCACTGCTAGTAATGTTCAAATCAGACAGTACAATAAATCTAGGTTTAACACCCTGCTGTCCATGCATTAACCTCAATGTGTCTGTGGTTATAACTCATCATTACCATTACCAAGTTTCAGTTAAGAGTGTTATGTTTTCCACTAGTTTCCTGTGCCTCTGTCCTACTGCTGAAGTATAGATCTGGTAACTATTATAGGCTGAAATAAAGTCAGTGGTTGCATCTGAAATGACACCCTATTCCCTATTTAGTGCACTACTTTTGACAAGAGCCCTATAGGTCCTGGTCAAAAGTAGTGTACTATAATGGGTATAGGGTGCCATTTCGGACGCAATCAGTCTTGTTGACCCATCTCCCACTGTGCCATAGCTAGCTCCATGCCTCTTCCCTCTCCTGTTCCCCTCCCTGCCTCCATGTTATCACAAGGAGAACTTAGCTAGCTAGTCATATTAAGGTGAAGGACGCTCTTTAAGGAGAAGTTAGCTAGCTAGTCATATTAAGGTAAAGGACGCTCTTTAAGGAGGAGTTAGCTAGCTAGTCATATTAAGGTAAAGGACGCTCTTTAAGGAGAAGTTAGCTAGCTAGTCATATTAAGGTAAAGGACGCTCTTTAAGGAGGAGTTAGCTAGCTAGTCATATTAAGGTAAAGGACGCTCTTTAAGGAGAAGTTAGCTAGCTAGTCATATTAAGGTAAAGGACGCTCTTTAAGGAGAAGTTAGCTAGCTAGTCATATTAAGGTAAAGGACGCTCTTTAAGGAGGAGTTAGCTAGCTAGTCATATTAAGGTAAAGGACGCTCTTTAAGGAGAAGTTAGCTAGCTAGTCACATTAAGGTAAAGGACACTCTTTAAGGAGAAGTTAGCTAGCTAGTCATATTAAGGTAAAGGACGCTCTTTAAGGAGAAGTTAGCTAGCTAGTCATATTAAGGTAAAGGACGCTCTTTAAGGAGAAGTTAGCTAGCTAGTCACATTAAGGTAAAGGACACTCTTTAAGGAGAAGTTAGCTAGCTAGTCATATTAAGGTAAAGGACGCTCTTTAAGGAGAAGTTAGCTAGCTAGTCATATTAAGGTAAAGGACGCTCTTTAAGGAGAAGTTAGCTAGCTAGTCATATTAAGGTAAAGGACGCTCTTTAAGGAGAAGTTAGCTAGCTAGTCACATTAAGGTAAAGAACACTCTTTAAGGAGAAGTTAGCTAGCTAGTCATATTAAGGTAAAGGACGCTCTTTAAGGAGAAGTTAGCTAGCTAGTCACATTAAGGTAAAGGACACTCTTTAAGGAGAAGTTAGCTAGCTAGTCATATTAAGGTAAAGGACGCTCTTTAAGGAGAAGTTAGCTAGCTAGTCATATTAAGGTAAAGGACGCTCTTTAAGGAGGAGTTAGCTAGCTAGTCATATTAAGGTAAAGGACGCTCTTTAAGGAGAAGTTAGCTAGCTAGTCATATTAAGGTAAATGACGCTCTTTAAGGATAAGTTAGCTAGCTAGTCATATTAAGGTGAAGGACACTCTTTAAGGAGAAGTTAGCTAGCTAGTCATATTAAGGTGAAGGACACTCTTTAAGGAGAAGTTAGCTAGCTAGTCATATTAAGGTAAAGGACACTCTTTATCTCTCCACACTGAAGGACTTGTTGTGAGCCAAGTATTGTGTTGTGAGCCAAGTATTGTGTTTTGAGCCAAGTATTGTGTGCTTTGGCCAGCAGGACGAATAGTTCTAACTGTACAATATTTGTTACATTGTACTTACAAGAATAGTTACAATGTAATAAGAACATGTGTGAAGAGTATACTCAAAAAAAAATAACACAACATTTCCCCATATCCCCCATAGAAACTATTATCAGTGTCTCTCCCAGTATCACGTGACAATAGGCCATACAGGAACCTCATATGGAAACTTGATCATCAGAGACTTGTGTTTTGTGAGAAAAATTAATCAGGTCATTATGCAACAGATGGAGCCATCGAATTGGTGAGACTGAAATGCTGCTCTGGTGTTTGTATCCTGGATAGTCAAGATGGCTGCTTCTCTCTCTGCCAGGAAGAAACCTGTTTGTAATTCTCCTGGAATTTGGCTGTGGCTTGAAATGGAAAATATATTAATTGAATTGATTTATAAGGTATGAACTACACGTACAGCCAATACAATGTTATGTCACTAGTTGAATTTGACATATACACTGAGTGGACAAAACATTAGGAATAGCTGCTCTTTCCATGACATCGACTGACCAGGTGAATACAGGTGAAAGCTATGATCCCTTATTGACATCACTTGTTAAATCCACTTCAATCAGTGTAGATGAAGGGGAGGAGACGGGTTAAAGAAGGATTTTTAAGTCTTGAGACAATTGAGACATGGATTGTGTATGTGTGCCATTCAGAGGGCGAATGGGCAAGACAAAATATTTAAGTGCCTTTGAACGAGGTATGGTAGTAGGTGCCATGCGCACCGGTTTGAGTGTGTCAAGAACTGCAACGCTGCTGGGTTTTTCACGCTCAACAGTTTTCTGTTTGTATGAAGAATGGTCCACCACCCAAAGGACATCCAGCCAACTTGACACAACTGTGGGAAGCATTGGAGTCAACATGGAGCCAGCATCCCTGTGGAACGCTTTCGACACCTTGTAGAGTCCATGCACCCGACGAATTGAGGCTGTTCTGATGGCAAAAGGGGGTGCAACTCAATTTTAGGAAGGTGTTCCTAATGTTTTGTCTACCATCAGTGTATTATTTCACATGTACATCTTTCTGGTAAGATGGTCGACTTAAAAAAGCTATAGTCAACTGAATCCACTGACTGTGACGTCAGGTAAACGGCTGAAACAGAACGAAGTTAACTAGTCCAATCATATCACTTGGAATAGCAATATATTTCGGAATTAAGGATATCCTCATTGCAAACAAACATGAACGGTACTTGTGTCAACAACCTAATTTTGAGACACTGTGTGTGCGTAACAGTAGGCTTTAAAAGATATGAAGCCAGTCACAGTGAAGTGAACCGCCTCCCTGTGCAGATAGAGATAAGCCCTCGCTGCTCACATACTCCAGCTTTCAGTGTTGCTGTTGGGTTGTCGGGCAGTGGGACTAGTCTGGGTCCCAAATGGCACCCTGTACTCTATTTAGTGCACTACCTTTGACCAGGGCCCAGGTCTAAAGTAGTGCACTATAAAGGGAATAGGGCGCCATTTGGGACGCAGGCTGTGATCACAATGAATCCTTCAGTTCAGTTGGCTAAAACTGTATATTCAGCCCTTCATGTATCTAACAGAAACATCCTCCAGGCTGAGGGTTGGAGTGAGCCCACCCTCCAAGCTATCCCCCCTACTCTCCTCTCTCCTCCTCCTCCCCCCTCTACTTCTCTCTACGTCCTCTCCTCCTCCTCTCCTAGGCTCTTCTCTCACCTCCCCTTCCTCCTCCCCCCTCCCTCTCTCTCTCTCGCTCTCTCTCTCTCTCTCTCTCTCTCTCTCTCTCTCTCTCTCTCTCTCTCTCTCTCTCTCTACTCAATTCAATTTAAGGGCTTTATTGGCATGGGAAACGTGTGTTTACATTGCCAAAGCAAGTGAAATAGATAGTAAATAAAAGTGAAATAAACCATAAAAAATGAACAGTAAACATTACACTCACAAAAGTTCCAAAGGAATAGAGACATTTCAAATGTCATATTATGTATATATACAGTGTTGTAATGATGTGCAAATAGATAAAGTACAAATGGGAAAATAAATAAACATAAATATGGGTTGTATTTAAAATGGTGTTTGTTCTTCACTGGTTGCCCTTTTCTTGTGGCAACAGGTCACAAATCTTGCAGCTGTGATGGCACACTGTGGTATTTCACCCAATAGATATGGGAGTTGATCAAAATTGGATTTCTTTTTTCAAATTCTTTGTGGGTCTGTGTAATCTGAGGGAAATATGTGTCTCTAATGTGGTCATACATTCTTTCCATCTCCTCCCCCTCTCACCTCATTCTCACATCTCCTCCCCCTCTCCTCTCACTTATGCTCCTCCTTCCTCCCCTCCCCTCTCCCCTCCCCTCTCCTCCCCATCCTCCTCACTCCACCCCTCTCTGTCCTAATACTCCAGGCCAGCTCCGGGGCCAGGCAGGGAGGCCAGTACAATGCTCCTTTCAGCCGTCTGGTTACTAAGTCTAGTATTTATAATTTAGCTACAATAGTGAAGCCAGTGCCGTGTCTGTGTCACTGCAGTCACTTATCAAGGTAGAGTAGACAATACATTCCTGGCACACCTCACTCTAAAAACAGCTAGGTGGCTAACGTTAGATAGGGGTTAGGGTTACGTTTAGGAGTTAGGTTAAAGTTAGGGGAAGGGTTAGCTAAAGGGTTAATGGTTAGGGGAAGGGTTAGCTAACATGCAAAGTCGCTAAAAAGTAGTAAGTTGTCACACCCTGGCTCGGGGACTCATTATGTTGAGCCAGGGTGTGTTCACTCTATGTGTGTATTTCTATGTTGGTGTTCATTCTAGTTTGTTGTAGTCTATGTTTGCCTGAGTGACTCCCAATCAGAGGCAACGAGTGTCAGCTGTTGGCTGGTTGTCTCTGATTGGGAGCCATATTTAAACTGTATGTTTTCCCTTTGGTGTTGTGGGTTTTTGTTCCGTGTTCAGTCATTGTCACTGAGGACTTCACGAGTCGTTTATTGTTTCCATTTAGATACTTTAATTAAATAAAGTCATGTTTGTTTCGCACGCTGCGCCTTGGTCTACTCATTCATACGACGACCGTGACATAAGTAGTTGAAAAGTTGCTAATTAGCTAAAATGCTAAAGTTGTCCATGATGAGATTCAAACTCGCAACCTTTGGGTTGCTAGACGTTCGCATTATACGCCCACCCATCCATCCAGCCAACCACCCTACTTTCGTTTTTGCCTTAAGTAACCATCTGTTTTATGGAACCGTACCAAACGTAACACATCATACTAATTTGAGTGTCCCAGATGTACTTTTACTATGTTACGTCTAGTCTATGAGACCAGGCTGACCTCTGTGGTTCTTTTACTATGTGGTTAGTTCTACCGACCCATAGATTTATACACTACATGGCCAAAAGTACTCAACAAACATCTCATTCCAAAATCATGGGCATTAATATGGAGTTGGTCCCCCCTTTGCTGCTATAACAGCCTCCACTCTTCTGGGAAGGCTTTCCACTAGATGTTGGAACATTGCTGCGGGGACTTGCTTCCATTCAGCCACAAGAGCATTAGTGAGGTTGGGCACTGATGTTGGGCAATTAGGCCTGGCTCGCAGTCAGCTTTCCAATTCATCCCAAAGGCGTTCGATAGGGTTGAGGTCAGGGCTCTGTGCAGGCCAGTCAAGTTCTTCCACACCGATCTTGACAAACAATTTCTGCATGGACCTCGCTTTGTACATTTACATTTACATTTACGCTTTGTACATGGGGGCATTGTCATGCTGAAACAGGAAAGGGCCTTCCCCAAACTGTTGCCACAAAGTTGGAAGCACAGAATCGTCTAGAATGTCATTGTATGCTGTAGCGTTAAGATTTCCCTTCACTGGAACTAAGGGGCCTAGCCCGAACCATGAAAAACAGCCCAAGACCATTATTCCTCCTCCACCAAACTTTACAGTTGGCATTATGCATTGGGGCAGGTAGCGTTCTCCTGGCATCCGCCAAACCCAGATTAGTCAGTCGGACTCCCAGATGGTGAAGTGTGATTCATCACTCCAGAGAAGGCGTTTCCACTGCTCCAGTCCAATGGCGGCGAGTTTTACACCACTCTAGCCGACACTTGGCATTGCGCATGGTGATCTTAGGACATGGAAACCCATTTCATGAAGCTCCCGACGAACAGTTCTTGTGCTGACGTTGCTTCCAGAGGCAGTTTGGAACTCGGGTAGTGAGTGTTGCAACCGAGGACAGACGATTTTTACGCGCTGCGCGCTTCAGCACTCGGCGGTCCCGTTCTGTGAGCTTGTGTGGCCTATCATTTCGCGGCTGAGCCATTGTTGCTCCTAGACGTTTCCACTTCACAATAACAGCACTTACAGTTGACCCGGGGCAGCTCTTGTTGGAAAGGTGGCATCCTATGACGGTGCCACGTTGAAAGTCATTGAGCTCTTCAGTATGGGCCATTCTACTTTGTCTATGGAGATTGCATGGCTGTGTGCTCGATTTAATACCTGTCAGCAACGGGTGTGGCTGAGATAACCGAATCCACTAATTTGAAGGGGTGTCCACATACTTTTGGCCATGTAGTATATTTTCCAACCACTGTGGTTCTATTTGTTCCAGTTTCTCTGTATCTCTACTGCTTATTACACTGTACTAAGTGGATTTGAACGCTGTAGTAGTCACACACACACACAAGAGAACCATGACAAACACATTAAATACAGTACTTAGCTATGATTAGATATTTATGAGAGTGATCCTATTCCAGTATCATGTTGTTCTATACAGTCTGTCGGAATAATATGTCCTCTGGCGTTGAATGGCTTCCGCCCACCCCACCTCCTTTGTTGCTGCATTTAGATTCTAGAACCCATTCTAGAACCCACCAATTCACTTTTCTTTTATGTGGTGATTAAATAATCCTACCATCCTACCAAAATGTTTGGTTCTAACCTAAAATGTAGCCTAGTTATGACATACTGACATATATTCTTCTGCTGGCAATAAATGTAAGAAATATATTTCGAAATAAATATGATCCTAACGATACTGTTGCTTATTTGACTATACAACAGTGTAATTATCAAAACAAAAGTAGTTTGAAACAGATTTTCATAAGAAGCAGTTCTTTATTGTTCGAAGCGTTTTCAATAATGACAATGACAGCATCAAGAAATGGTGTAGAATAATCCAACGAGCTCGGATGTGATTGGCTCGTAGGTCTCACTCCTACCCACTTAACCACTCCCCCAACACAGCATTGTCAATAACACCATAAACAGACAGTATCAGAAAACAATCAAATATTGTAACAGTAACCAATACCTGTTGAATTGAGGTATGTTTTCTCTCCTACATGTAATGTAAACATACATTTAATGTAAACAGAAATACATTACATTTACATACCAGGTCCCTTTACATGTCTATGGGTGGTTCGGTCCCACTGAATGTGTCACAAAAGTCATTGAAGTCTTTCTGCATGAAATCTTCACTCTGCATCACGTCGTTTTCTGACGGGAAATACTGCATACTGTTACTCTCCTGCTCCTCTTGGTACAAATTCCCTAAACTGAAGAAGGGAAACTGCTGGCACTTGGCCAGTTGTCGGGGGAAGAACCGTGCTGGCGTTGTTGTGAGATCTGGACTGTCGAGGAGGGCGCCCCTTGCGTTCTCTAGCACGCCTAGATACGAGTCCATGTCCGTGAAATCAGTTTCGCAGTCAGACCCACTGTCTGTGCCGATGGAGTCCGAACGCATATGCATCATCTGGTATTTTTCGTGCATCAGGAACTGGTTGGTGTTCCTCGGAGCTCTCATTCCTGGCGCTCTGTTGCCTTTGATGTTGACAGGACGCAGTGACGTCATCATACGAGTCGGTCGGTTCTGTTTGTAGAACTGGCTGGAGTGGTGAGGATGATGATGCCCATGCACCCTTCCTCTCTTCCCCCGATACCCTTGCTGCCTCCTCCCGTTCTTGGACCAACTAAGCTTGCTGTTGTCCCATCTCCTCGCCTGCTGCCCCTCCTTCTGTTGTTGGTCTTTGCAGACAGGTCTGTCACTGTAGACCCGCCACTGGCACATCATGGCCTTCCCATACATATCTTCTTCGAAAAGCATTAGAAACGCAGCTACGTGCTTCCCTGAGCCTTACATTCTCTTCTCCGCTGCTGTCAGCGGCTAGGTAACAAAGAAATTGTAATTTCTCTGTATGGGGTTTCGTATAATTTCGTGGATCACCACACGAAAACCCCTAAAAGTCTACCTTTTTACAATCTTCTTCGTTTTTTTCTTGACCACTGGCTTTAGAGAGTACATAGCCTGGTAGCGCGCCTCTAGTACAGGCAGTTTGACCTGCTCGCCGCTACAGCTGCGCTATCTTGTCTGTCACACCCCTTTTCTCTCGTCAAATAGTAGTTTTTTAGAAATACGACTATAGAAGATCGAAAAATAAGTCTAGAGTTTCAGGTGTATTTCTTGCTTATTTTAATTGGTAGCTAACTAGTGACCCTGTTGTTGTTGTTGTGTGTTTTGTCCAACTGAAATGACAGTTGCAAATGGTACTGGGAAGTCCGCTCGAGTGGTTTATATAGGAATGGAACATTCCACTGTTGGCTAGATACGCGGGGGTGTTCCATGTTTCACTGCCAAAACTTTAAATACGTCTAACAAATATATATCCAGAAGCCTGTGTATTTATGAGAATGAATGTATTTTATGCGCAAATAGCAAACAAATATTTGACAACAATCAAAACGATTTGCTAATCGAGCTGGAATTATGAAAACACCAACCCTTTCAGACAGTAATAGTCCAATTCTTTTTATGACGTTTGGGGTGCATCGTTGCATTGGACTTAATCCCGTTGCACACGTACTGCACGAAAAAGTTAGGTGACAGTGACACAATGTAGCCAGTTTACAGAATAAAGAAACCCTCAATCCACTGACTGTTGCATTTTCTACTGTCAAATGGACACTGATACAGTCGTATAGGCTCGTAATAGCAGAGTAATTGTTCTGGCAACAACAGTCACGCCCACCAACACACAAAGATTGTCAACACATAGGCTACAATTCACATTTAGCCCATATTTCTCAAAGATTGTTGTTTACAATACGAATGTTGCTAGCGATATTATTAAAAACATTGACATAAAAACAATATTTGTTCCACTTTTTTTATGGAGATATTTTCACGGACCCCTTGCATTACCTCCACGGACCCCCGGTTGAATACCCCTGTAAGGCCAGCTTCTATCTCAAGGCCATCAGACTGTTAAATAGCCATCACTAGCACATTAGAGTCTGCTGCTGCATATTGAAATCACTGGCCACTTTAAGAAATGGAACACTAGTCACTTTAATAATGTTTCCATATCTTGCACTACTCATCTCATATGTATATACTGCATTCTATTCTATAATATTCTATTGTATCTTAGTCCATGCCGCTCTGTCATTGCTTGTCCATATATGTATATATTCTTGAATTCCATTCTTTACTTAGATTTGTGTGTATTGGATATATGTTGTGAAATTGTTAGATATTACTTGTTAGATATTACTGCACTGTCGGAGCTAGAAGCACAAGCATTTTGCTACACCCTCAATAACATCTGCTAAACACATGTATGTGACAAATAAAATTAGATTTTAAACTATGGGGCTATGCCATAGAGAATGATACAGAAAGCATCCCTATATAGTTCCTATTATGGCGTCTGTGAGCGCATGGGCAGCCCCATTGAGGCAATCACCATTCTTCTTCACAATTGGCTGATCCCTCCAGATGACCCGGTTGGACATGACTCCAACAGGGTCACCAGGAGGGATCAGCCAATGAAGTTGGAAGTCCCACCCAGTTGACGACATTAAAATGGTGGAAGCCCTCAATGGCGCTGCCATGCTATTAGCTCACTAGAGGGCTCTATCATTCTTTATGGGCATACTTAACAAACTGAAAACATGTATGATAAGGTACCCCCCCCTTCTCTCTCCTGTTTTTTAGTCCTGTTCGCATGAGGGGCTCAGTGAAAAAGAAATTGCCCAATAGATCAAGTCAAATCAAATTGTATTTGTTACATACGCCGAATACAACTCAAATGGTGTTGACTTTACCGTGAAATGTTTGCTTACAAGCCCTTCCCAACAACGCAGTGTTTAAAAATAAAAGAGTAACAAGAGGAATAAAATAAAATACAGAAGTCGCTCTGGATAAGAGCGTCTGCTAAATGACTAAAATGTAAATGTAAAGAATGGAGCTATATACAGGGAGTACCAATACCAGATCAACGTGCAGAGGAACGAGGTATTTGAGGTAGATATGTACATGAAGGCAGGGTAAAGTGACTAGGCATCAGGATAGATAATAATAAGAGTTAAATAAATAATAAAATAAAGAAACCACATGGACAGACAGCTATTCGTGGTCCTCTGTAGCTCAGCTGGTAGAGCACGGCGCTTGTAACGCTAAGGTAGTGGGTTCGATCCCCGGGACCACCCACACACCAAAAAAAAATGTATGCACGCATGACTGTAAGTCGCTTTGGATAAAAGCGTCTGCTAAATGGCATATTATTATTATTCATCCGGAATTAATTAATTATCTCCGATTAATCCGAGATAATGTATTGGTGCGCACAGACACCATGTCATGCAGTGTCTATCATCAAGATAAATGGTTGAATGATTATATTAAACCCTTGTCCATTTTGGTGATTACTGTCACTGGTTGAGAGTCTCGACGATCCACAGACAGGACAGTTATTTTTAGATTCAGATAAACCTATTGCTGGATAAGTAGGTTAATCTAATCTTAATTCAGCATTGGGCTGACTACTAAATCATGCACTGGTACCAAGACAGTCAGTCAGTTCACAGATTTAGAACTAGGCTATTAATGGCAGGGAAAGGACAACGCCTCTAGATGTGTTTAGCAAACTGGCTGTTTTCCGGGATTCAACCAGACCGCAGCTGGCTGTTTGTCACAACAAAGATGGAGGAGAAGCTAGCTAGCTAGCACTGTACATCCGCCGAGGACCTTAGTTAAAACACAATTGACCCGTTTTTTTTCTTCTGATTGTGTTTTTTTATATCGTGATTTCAAGATGGATACTTTCGTATTTCCCGAAGATGTCGTTGAAAAAAAGGTTTCCATCGTTGGATCGGAACTCGTGGAGAATTACACTGTACGTTCATGTAGCTAGCGTTAGCAATCTAGTTAGCTAGCTAGTAAGTACTTGTAGTTTCTTGTTTTAATGTCACGTAGAAGCAAATATATAACGTAGCAAGCAATCACAGTAACGTAGCTATATAGCTAAATTATTCCCAAGCTTTATAACTGCATGCGTGCTACAATTTTAAAAGCCTCATGCTTATTGACATGTATGTATACATATTAAAATTGCATGACCATGGTTTTCAAGCTACGTAATGTCTCTTGAAGGTAGCTAGCTAGCTATAGCTACCAAGCTAATTGAGCATTTATCGTGAAACACAGCAACATTTTCATACAGACAGTCAACTAGCTCACTATGAAATGTTCTTAGTAAGCTGTTAGAAGCTAACTAGTTAACTGTGCTGTCATGATGGATCCTGAGATGTTTGTAAAATTATTTAGCTAGTTAGCTATTTCGCTAGGTATCACAAAGTTCACGCTAGCTAGCTACACTGTCAGTCAATCAGGACAACTGACTGTCACTGATGCATTCCCCTCAGCTGACTTGTGCTAGTTTCTGGGGCCTAGAGTATCGCGGTAAAGAAAGCTCATTCCATTCCTAATGTTTCATGCTGTGTTAACAGGTGATATCCACATCACAAGTTAGCTAATAATAGTCCTTGTTGTTCTTCTCCCAGTAGTTTGTGGGGTAATATTCAATACACAGAGAAAACATAAACCACTGTTATTGACCACTGTGTCTAACATGATCGTCTAGGAAAAAACATGACCATATTCTAATTCTAATATTAATATGTATTTATTCTCCAGGTGTACATCATTGAGGTGACAGTCGGGGATCACAAATGGACCATCAAGCATCGCTACAGTGATTTCCATGACTTGCATGAGAAAGTAAGTGACTTGAAAAAATGCATAATGTAATGTTGTGAACCATGAACACGTTGTAAAATGTAGATACTAGCTAACAGACTGCCATGTAACAGATATGTAATAACAGTCATGTTCTTCTAGTTCAGTTTACACAACTGATACTATTTATTGTGACCTTTTATTGTGAGATTCATACAAATATTTTCACCCCAAGCTGACAGCCGAGAAGAAGATAGAGAAACATTTACTGCCGCCTAAGAAGATGATCGGTAAAAACTCAAAAAGCCTGGTAGAGAAACGTCAGAAGGAACTGGAAGTCTACCTACAAACACTGCTGGTCAGATTCCCTACAGCTGCCCCTAAAGTTCTCTCCTGCTTTCTGCACTTCCACCAATATGTAAGGACACACACACACACACACACACACACACACACACACACACACACACACACACATGTTGGTCTCGTAATATGTCAGATTTGTTTTTCACTTGTGTGTGCACTTTGGTCCCCCCGTGCACAGGTCAGATCAGGCGTGTGTAATCTCATGAGATAGTCATAGCAGTAGTGTGGTGGTTAAATATTATCAAGGGTTGTTTTGAATCTTGTCACAGCAAAACATCAGGCAGGAAGTGGTTTAGATGTTGTCAGAGTTTTAATGATGATTTCCTGAATTTATAAAGTGATTTAATTAGGCTATTTAGTTCTTCAGATGTTTTGCAGGTCAGTGAGTTAGTGTTAATGTCTTAGTTCTACAGATTATCAAAGATGGATAGCACTATCCTTATTACAACAACAAATCATTTGAGATCACGTGATGACAGAGGGACACACTGATTTCATTTGTTACTACCACAAGACTTGTGGTGCTTGTCAATTTGAAAGCCATGACAGACATGTGACCAGAATAAATGACATGAACATAGAAACTTCTCTCCTAGTTCTTCTTCTTCTTCTTCTTCTTCTAATGTTTGTCTTTTCCTCCAGGAAATGAATGGAATCACAGCCGCTCTGGCAGAGGAGCTGTTCCACAAGGGTTGGTTCATTTGTTCACCAGCTACCGATAGATTCATTATGTAGACAATAATACTCATAATAGACTCACTGTGTAGAAAGGAGTAGGAGAATAATAATACAATTTACACATACAGGAATAGGAAAGAATAGAATAAACGTTATTTTCAGATGTGTCTTTCAGATAAGACCCTTGTACAATAAATACATGACACCAGCAGTAGTGACAATGTTGATATTATAATGTGCTGTTGGTCTATTGTTTTGTATCCTGACTGGCTGCACTACCCTGACTGGCTGCACTACCCTGACTGGCTGCACTACCCTGACTGGCTGCACTACCCTGACTGGCTGCATTACCCTGACTGGCTGCACTACCCTGACTGACTGCACTACCCTGACTGGCTGCACTACCCTGACTGGCTGCATTACCCTGACTGGCTGCACTACCCTGACTGGCTGCACTACCCTGACTGGCTGCATTACCCTGACTGGCTGCACTACCCTGACTGGCTGCACTACCCTGACTGGCTGCATTACCCTGACTGGCTGCATTACCCTGACTGGCTGCACTACCCTGACTGGCTGCATTACCCTGACTGGCTGCACTACCCTGACTGGCTAAGATATTGATTCATATCTCCCCATGCAGGAGAGCAGATGCTGGTGGCTGGTGAGGTGTTCACGTTGTGTCCCCTTCAGCTTTATGCCATCACTCAGCAGCTGAAGCTGGCCAAGCCTACCTGCTTTAATGGTGACGCCAAGGCAGATCTGGGACACATCCTGGACTTCACGTGCAGACTCAAATACCTCAAGGTGATCTCTCTCTCTCTCTCTCTCTCTCGCTCTCTCTCTCTCTCTCTCTCTCTCTCTCTCTCTCTCTCTCTCTCTCTCTCTCTCTCTCTCTCTCTCTCTCTCTCTCTCTCTCTCTGTCTCTCTCCCCCTCTCTGTCTCTCTCCCCCTCTCTGGCCTGCTCTCTTTCTCTCTCTCTCTCTCAACATCTCTGAACCTGTAGCTAATATGATTTCATCTATGTACAGGCGCGCTTATAAAACCACTAGGGGTTTAGCCATGTCTTGTTTGGTCTCTACTGTTCTCCCAGATCACAGGCACCAGAGGAGAGGTGGGGACCAGTAACATCCAGGAAGACAGCCTCACCTTTGACCTTTCAGTCTTTAAATCTCTCCTACAGATAGAGGTATGTTCTAGCAATAGGTGATAGTCCAAGGGCCACCCACCAAAAAGGAAACTGCAACATTTCAACAACATTATGTAGATAATGATATGAAGAATAACTGTCTGATTCAAAACTTGTAGAAGTTGCACATTAACTTTTATAAAAATCTTTAATCAAAGTTACGCTATTTAGCATCAAATCTTAACCAGGTGCAGAGGATTTCTCAGTTAATAGAAGACGTTTGGCAGATGTATTTAATCTACAGGGCCATTATTACTTTTGCCTGCTAGCCAAACTAAAGACAGAACAGCAAACACAAAAGGAAGATAATAAAGTGAAAAATTGATTTTGCATTTAATATTAAACGTGACACGTCTTCTGCACTATGATTTAAAAAGATAATTATTGTGCATAAAGGAGAAAAAAAACTACAAATTATGAACGAGCAGATAAGCTCTATAATGTAGCTGAAGATGTTGTTTGCCATCTCTTATTGTCATTATTACTAAGACTGCACCAACAGATCTGGGACCAGGCTAGGTAATGTTAAGATAGTACTTTATTAATCCCCAAGAGGATAAATTTTATTGCACCAGCCAATACATCCATTACCAATAAATAGACCATGAAAACAAAACAAGGACACACAGACACTAAAAGCAGCATATCATCAGCTGAGATAGAACTAAGTATTGGTGATAAAAAGCCTCAGCATATGGTAAAAAGGATCTGCATATGGTAAAAAGGATCAGCATATGGTAAAAAGGATCTGCATATGGTAAAAAGGATCAGCATATGGTAAAAAGGATCTGCATATGGTAAAAAGGATCTGCATATGGTAAAAAGGATCAGCATATGGTAAAAAGGATCTGCATATGGTAAAAAGGATCTGCATATGGTAAAAAGGATCTGCATATGGTAAAAAGGATCTGCATATGGTAAAAAGGATCAGCATATGGTAAAAAGGATCTGCATATGGTAAAAAGGATCAGCATATGGTAAAAAGGATCAGCATATGGTAAAAAGGATCAGCATATGGTAAAAAGGATATGCATATGGTAAAAAGGATCTGCATATGGTAAAAAGGATCTGGATATGGTAAAAAGGATCTGCGGAAACATTCTGTTTTGGAACCGGGTAATAGTTTATTAATACTTAGTAATGAACATTATTCTAAAGTGTTACCATTTAGTCATGTTAGCATAGGAAGGCCTATTGATAATTAAAGCATCACTTGTTCTCTGTTTTTCTACATTAATTAAAAAATAATAATTCTTCCAGATAAGTGACTGTAACTCGTCCAAGATCATGGGGCTGCCTTCTCTGAAACCCTGTCTAGTCACTCTGAGTGTCCACCACTCTGCAGCATCCATGATGGTAACACGTCCATTTTACTCATAGTTGATTAGTGTCCGTGTGTCTGTCCTGTCTGTTCTGTCTGTCTATCTGCGTGCCTGTGTCTGTCCTGTCTGTTCTGACTGTCTATCTGCGTGCCTGTGTCTGTCCTGTCTGTTCTGACTGTCTATCTGCGTGCCTGTGTCTGTCCTGTCTGTCCTGTCTGTCTATCTGCGTGCCTGTGTCTCTCCTGTCTGTTCTGTCTATCTGCGTGCCTGTGTCTGTCCTGTCTGTCCTGTCTGTCTATCTGCGTGCCTGTGTCTGTCCTGTCTGTCCTGTCTGTCTATCTGCGTGCCTGTGTCTGTCCTGTCTGTTCTGACTGTCTATCTGCGTGCCTGTGTCTGTCCTGTCTGTTCTGTCTGTCTATCTGCGTGCCTGTGTCTGTCCTGTCTGTTCTGTCTGTCTATCTGCGTGCCTGTGTCTCTCCTGTCTGTTCTGTCTATCTGCGTGCCTGTGTCTCTCCTGTCTGTCCTGTCTGTCTATCTGCGTGCCTGTGTCTGTCCTGTCTGTCCTGTCTGTCTATCTGCGTGCCTGTGTCTCTCCTGTCTGTTCTGACTGTCTATCTGCGTGCCTGTGTCTCTCCTGTCTGTTCTGTCTATCTGCGTGCCTGTGTCTGTCCTGTCTGTCCTGTCTGTCTATCTGCGTGCCTGTGTCTGTCCTGTCTGTTCTGACTGTCTATCTGCGTGCCTGTGTCTGTCCTGTCTGTTCTGTCTGTCTATCTGCGTGCCTGTGTCTGTCCTGTCTGTCCTGTCTGTCTATCTGCGTGCCTGTGTCTGTCCTGTCTGTTCTGTGCGTGTGTGTGTGTGTGTGGTAGGTAAATCTGTATTGATTCCTACCTTTGTTGTGTAGGATGTGCTGGTTCCTGAGGCATGCGAGTCCCCTCAGTGGGTTGCAGAGGGAGCGACTACAGACTGTCCCGTCACCACCATCATCCCTACCTGGAAGACTCTCACCACCCTGGACATGAGCCACAACCACATAGGCTGCATAGACAACTCAGTGGTGAGAGATACTCTACACTGCTATAACATAGCCTGAGATACACTGCTATAACCTAGCCTGAGATACACTGCTATAACCTAGCCTTAAACTAGCCTGAGATACACTGCTATAACCTAGCCTGAGATACACTGCTATAACCTAGCCTTAAACTAGCCTGAGATACACTGCTATAACCTAGCCTGAGATACACTGCTATAACCTAGCCTGAGATACACTGCTATAACCTAGCCTGAGATACACTGATATAACCTAGCCTGAGATACACTGCTATAACCTAGCCTGAGATACACTGCTATAACCTAGCCTGAGATACACTGCTATAACCTAGCCTGAGATACACTGCTATAACCTAGCCTGTGATACACTGCTATAACCTAGCCTGAGATACACTGCTATAACCTAGCCTGAGATACATTGCTATAACCTAGCCTGAGATACACTGCTATAACCTAGCCTGAGATACACTGCTATAACCTAGCCTGAGATACACTGCTATAACCTAGCCTTAAACTAGCCTGAGATACACTGCTATAACCTAGCCTGCGGTACACTGCTATAACCTAGCCTGCGATACACTGCTATAACCTAGCCTGAGATACACTGCTATAACCTAGCCTGAGATACACTGCTATAAACTAGCCTGAGATACACTGCTATAAACTAGCCTGAGATACACTGCTATAAACTAGCCTGAGATACACTGCTATAACCTAGCCTGAGATACACTGCTATAACCTAGCCTGTGATACACTGCTATAACCTAGCCTGAGATACACTGCTATAACCTAGCCTGAGATACACTGCTATAACCTAGCCTGAGATACACTGCTATAACCTAGCCTGAGATACACTGCTATAACCTAGCCTGAGATACACTGCTATAACCTAGCCTGAGATACATTGCTATAACCTAGCCTGAGATACACTGCTATAACCTAGCCTTAAACTAGCCTGCGATACACTGCTATAACCTAGCCTGAGATACACTGCTATAACCTAGCCTGAGATACATTGCTATAACCTAGCCTGAGATACACTGCTATAACCTAGCCTTAAACTAGCCTGCGATACACTGCTATAAACTAGCCTGAGATACACTGCTATAACCTAGCCTGAGATGCACTGCTATAAACTAGCCTGAGATACACTGCTATAACCTAGCCTTAAACTAGCCTGAGATACACTGCTATAACCTAGCCTTAAACTAGCCTGAGATACACTGCTATAACCTAGCCTGAGATACACTGCTATAACCTAGCCTTAAACTAGCCTGCGATACACTGCTATAACCTAGCCTGCGGTACACTGCTATAACCTAGCCTGAGATACACTGCTATAACCTAGCCTGAGATACACTGCTATAACCTAGCCTGAGATACACTGCTATAACCTAGCCTGAGATACACTGCTATAAACTAGCCTGAGATACACTGCTATAACCTAGCCTTAAACTAGCCTGAGATACACTGCTATAACCTAGCCTGAGATACACTGCTATAACCTAGCCTGAGATACACTGCTATAACCTAGCCTTAAACTAGCCTGCGATACACTGCTATAACCTAGCCTGCGGTACACTGCTATAACCTAGACTGCGATACACTGCTATAACCTAGCCTGCGGTACACTGCTATAACCTAGCCTGATATACACTGCTATAACCTAGCCTGAGATACACTGCTATAACCTAGCCTGAGATACACTGCTATAACCTAGCCTGAGATACACTGCTATAACCTAGCCTGAGATACACTGCTATAACCTAGCCTGAGATACACTGCTATAACCTAGCCTGAGATACACTGCTATAACCTAGCCTGAGATACACTGCTATAACCTAGCCTGAGATACACTGCTATAACCTAGCCTGAGATACACTGCTATAACCTAGCCTGAGATACACTGCTATAACCTAGCCTGAGATACACTGCTATAACCTAGCCTACGATACACTGCTATAACCTAGCCTGAGATACACTGCTATAACCTAGCCTGAGATACACTGCTATAACCTAGCCTGAGATACACTGCTATAACCTAGCCTGAGATACACTGCTATAACCTAGCCTGAGATACACTGCTATAACCTAGCCTGAGATACACTGCTATAACCTAGCCTGAGATACACTGCTATAACCTAGCCTGCGATACACTGCTATAACCTAGCCTGCGATACACTGCTATAACCTAGCCTGCGATACACTGCTATAACCTAGCCTGAGATACACTGCTATAACCTAGCCTGAGATACACTGCTATAACCTAGCCTTAAACTAGCCTGAGATACACTGCTATAACCTAGCCTGAGATACACTGCTATAAACTAGCCTGAGATACACTGCTATAACCTAGCCTGAGATACATTGCTATAACCTAGCCTGAGATACACTGCTATAACCTAGCCTGAGATACACTGCTATAACCTAGCCTGAGATACACTGCTATAACCTAGCCTGAGATACACTGCTATAACCTAGCCTGAGATACACTGCTATAACCTAGCCTGAGATACACTGCTATAACCTAGCCTGAGATACACTGCTATAACCTAGCCTGAGATACACTGCAATAACCTAGCCTGAGATACACTGCTATAACCTAGCCTTAAACTAGCCTGAGATACACTGCTATAAACTAGCCTGTAGAGTAGCACTGGACATGAGCCACAACCACATAGCCTGCATAGACAGTTCAGTGGTGAGAGATACTCTACACTCATATCAATAATAATAATAGTAATGATTGCCAGTTATTCATGGTATTGTGTTATTCATGGGATTGTACTGTACGTCTAAGCTTGGCCATTGACTATATGTGTAATTCTGGTAACTTTCTGTCCTATTTTTCAGAAATTGATACCAAAAGTAGAGTTATTGGATCTTAGTTCCAACGAGCTCTCTATGGTGGAGAACCTTCAGGTATGTATAATAATAATATAATATAATATGCCATTTAGCAGACGCTTTTATCCAAAGCGACTTACAGTCATGCGTGCATACATTATTATTTTTTTGTGTATGGGTGGTCCCGGGGATCGAACCCACTACCCTGGCGTTACAAGCGCCGTGCTCTACCAGCTGAGCTACAGAGGACCACAGTACAGACTAGACACGCCACACACGACTGTAAGTCGCTTTGGATAAAAGCGTCTGCTAAATGGCATATTATTTATTAATTTTATTTATACACGGAGATGTAGATCTCTGGTACAGAGCTATTTACAATAGATATGACATATTGTGAGAGAAAACTAATATTAGAAAACCACATTTTAAAACATCAGGCCAAGTGAAAGGAGCCCCATATCTTGGTGGTGGTGGTGTTGTTGTATGGCTTCATTTAACGTAAATATAATAATATTACCCAATAAAAAAATTTAACATGTTGTTACTCTGTTCCAGAGAAAAGTAGCTAATAATGTTACAGGACTAACCTGTCACTCCTAACACTGTATTTGACTTGATGATGTTTTGGCTAGTTGAGGCCATTCTAGAAAAAAAATAAAAGAGCACGAAGATAATAAAAGGACGTCCATTTTGTCTTGATGTTGTCTGCTTTTTTGTTTTAGCACCTGTACAATCTGATCCACCTGGACCTTTCTTTCAACATTCTGACCGTGTTAGAGGGGGCCCACACTAAACTGGGCAACATCAAGACCCTCAACCTGGCAGGCAACCAGCTAGACAGTCTCGCAGGCCTCACTAAACTATACTCTCTGGTCAACCTGGACCTCAGCTCCAACAAACTGGGACAGGTAGGGTAATCCACCGCTCTGCAGCATCCATTCAATCAATCAATCAATCAATCAATCAATCAGGCCTCACTAAACTATACTCTCTGGTCAACCTGGACCTCAGCTTCAACAAACTGGGCCAGGTAGGGTAATCCACCGCTTTGCAGCATTCAATCAATCAGGCTTCACTAAACTATACTCTCTGGTCAACCTGGACCTAAGCTTCAACAAACTGGGCCAGGTAGCTAGCATTCTGATTGTTCAAAATTATTTTTTACATCCAGCAGTTGTCACAAAGCTATTTAACAGTAGCTGGCCTAAAACCGCTGATGTGGGGTTGTGTTGTCGAGACAGCTTTTACTACAGCCAAGTGACTAGCTACAGTAACTGCAGTGGTATGACGTACATCTAAAGTTGACTAAACTGCTGAATTTCCTCTGTCCTCTCAGCTTGAGGAGATCAGGTACATAGGAGCGCTGCCCTGCCTGGAGAGGCTGAGCCTGTTTAACAACCCCATGTGTATCATCCCTGACTACAGAACCAAGGTGCTGGCTCAGTTCTGGGACCGCGCCTCAGAGGTATGGACCCACACACAGACACACAGTAGGACAGACAGACTGACTTCTTAGTGGGGAGGCTACCATGTAGTAGTAGTAGTAGTAGTAGTAGTAGTAGTAGTAGTAGTAGTAGTAGTAGTAGTAGTAGTAGTAGTAGTAGTAGTAGTAGCAGTAGCAGTAGCAGTAGCAGTAGCAGTAGCAGCAGTAGCAGTAGCAGTATCAGTAGTAGCAGTATCAGTAGTAGTAGTAGAAGTAGTAGTAGTAGTAGTAGTAGTAGCAGTAGTAGCAGTAGCAATAGTAATAGTAATAGTAGTAGTATGTTGTAACTACTATATTCCTCACCCACTGATTGTTGATGTGGTTGTCCTATTGTCTATTAGGTATGCTTGGACAGCACTGCACCGACAGAGAAAGAGCTGGACACTGTAGAGGTGTTGAAAGCTATTCAGAAAGCCAAAGAAGCTAAAGACCGAATGACCAACAACGAAAAGAAGGTAAGGTGCCATAACGAGGTCAGAATGATGATTCATGAGGATTATTTACATAATGACTGATATCTCTGGGGGGGGTTATTACAGTATTACTGATATCTTTGGGGGGGTTATTACAGTATTACTGATATCTCTGGGGGTATTACAGTATTACTGATATCTTTGGGGGGGGTATTACAGTATTACTGATATCTTTGGGGGTTATTACAGTATTACTGATATCTTTGGGGGGTTATTACAGTATTACTGATATCTCTGGGGGGGTTATTACAGTATTACTGATATCTTTGGGGGGTGTATTACATTATTACTGATATCTTTGGGGGGGTGGGGTGTATTACAGTATTACTGATATCTTTGGGGGGGGGGGGTTATTACAGTATTACTGATATCTTTGGGGGGGTTATTACAGTATTACCGATATCTTTGGGGGTTATTACAGTATTACTGATATCTTTGGAGGGGTTATTACAGTATTACTGATATCTCTGGGGGGGTTATTACAGTATTACTGATATCTTTGGGGGGGTGTATTACAATATTACTGATATCTTTGGGGGGTTATTACAGTATTACAGATATCTTTGGGGGGGTGTATTACATTATTACTGATATATTTTGGGGGGGGGTTATTACAGTATTACTGATATCTTTGGGGGGGGTTATTACAGTATTACTGATATCTTTGGGGGTTATTACAGTATTACCGATATCTTTTGGGGGGGTTATTACAGTATTACTTATATCTTTGGGGGCGGTGTATTACATTATTACTGATATCTTTGGGGAGGGTGTATTACAGTATTACTGATATCTTTGGGGGGTTATTACAGTATTACCGATATCTCTGGGGGGGTTATTACAGAATTACTGATATCTCTGGGGGGGTGTATTACAGTATTACTGATATCTTTGGGGGGGTTATTACAGTATTACCGATATCTCTGTGGGGGGTTATTACAGTATTACTGATATCTTTGGGGGGGTGTATTACAGTATTACTGATATCTTTGGGGGGGTTATTACAGTATTACTGATTTATTTGGGGGCGGGTGTATTACAGTATTACTGATATCTTTGGGGGGGTTATTACAGTATTACTGATATCTTTGGGGGGGTTATTACATAATTACTGATATCTCTGGGGGGGGGGGGTTATTACAGTATTACCGATATCTTTGGGGGGGGTGTATTACAGTATTACTGATATCTTTGGGGGGGGTTATTACAGTATTACTGATATCTTGGGGGGGTTATTACAGTGTTACTGATATCTTTGGGGGCGGGTGTATTACAGTATTACTGATATCTTTGGGGGGGGGGGTGTATTACAGTATTACTGATATCTTTGGGGGGGGTTATTACAATATTACTGATATCTTTGGGGGGGTTATTACAGTATTACTGATATCTTTGGGGGGTTATTACAGTATTACTGATATCTCTGGGGGGGGTTATTACAGTATTACTGATATCTTTGGGGGGGGGTGTATTACAGTATTACTGATATCTTTGGGGGTTATTACAGTATTACTGATATCTTTGGGGGGGGGGGGGTGTATTACATTACTACTGATATCTTTGGGGGGGGAGTTATTACAGTATTACTGATATCTTTGGGGGGGTGGGGTGTATTACAGTATTACTGATATCTTTGGGGGGGTTATTACAGCATTACCGATATCTTTTGGGGTTATTACAGTATTACTGATATCTTTGGAGGGGTTATTACAGTATTACTGATATCTCTGGGGGGGTTATTACAGTATTACTGATATCTTTGGGGGGGTGTATTACAATATTACTGATATCTTTGGGGGGGTTATTACAGTATTACTGATATCTTTGGGGGGTGTATTACATTATTACTGATATATTTGGGGGGGGTTATTACAGTATTACTGATATCTTTGGGGGGGTTATTACAGTATTACTGATATCTTTGGGGGTTATTACAGTATTACCGATATCTTTTGGGGGGGTTATTACAGTATTACTTATATCTTTGGGGGGCGGTGTATTACATTATTACTGATATCTTTGGGGAGGGTGTATTACAGTATTACTGATATCTTTGGGGGGTTATTACAGTATTACCGATATCTCTGGGGGGGTTATTACAGAATTACTGATATCTCTGGGGGGTGTATTACAGTATTACTGATATCTTTGGGGGGGTTATTACAGTATTACCGATATCTCTGGGGGGGTTATTACAGTATTGCTGATATCTTTGGGGGGGTGTATTACAGTATTACTGATATCTTTGGGGGGTTATTACAGTATTACTGATTTATTTGGGGGCGGGTGTATTACAGTATTACTGATATCTTTGGGGGGGGTTATTACAGTATTACTGATATCTTTGGGGGGTTATTACATAATTACTGATATCTCTGGGGGGGGTTATTACAGTATTACCGATATCTTTGGGGGGTGTATTACAGTATTACTGATATCTTTGGGGGGTATTACAGTATTACTGATATCTTGGGGGGGGTTATTACAGTGTTACTGATATCTTTGGGGGCGGGTGTATTACAGTATTACTGATATCTTTGGGGGGTGTATTACAGTATTACTGATATCTTTGGGGGGGGTTATTACAATATTACTGATATCTTTGGGGGGGTTATTACAGAATTACTGATATCTCTGGGAGGGTTATTACAGTATTACTGATATCTTTGGGGGGCGGTGTATTACAGTATTACTGATATCTTTTGGGGGGGGTTATTACAGCATTACTGATATCTTTGGGGGTTATTACAGTATTACCGATATCTTTGGGGGGGTTATTACAGTATTACTGATATCTTTGGGGGGGTTATTACAGTATTACTGATATCTTTGGGGAGGGTGTATTACAGTATTACTGATATCTTTGGGGGGGTTATTACAGTATTACTGATATCTTTGGGGGCGGGTGTATTACAGTATTACTGATATCTTTGGGGGTGGTGCATTACAGTATTACTGATATCTTTGGGGGGTTATTACAGTATTACTGATATCTTTGGGGGGTTATTACAGAATTACTGATATCTCTGGGGGGTATTTCAGTATTACTGATATCTTTGGGGGGTTATTACAGTATTACTGATATCTTTGGGGGGGTTATTACAGTATTACTGATATCTTTGGGGGGGGGTTATTACAGTATTACTGATATCTTTGGGGGGGGGGGGTGTATTACAGTATTACTGATATCTTTGGGGGGGTTATTACAGAATTACTGATATCTCTGGGAGGGTTATTACAGTATTACTGATATCTTTGGGGGGCGGTGTATTACAGTATTACTGATATCTTTGGGGGGGGGGGGTTATTACAGCATTACTGATATCTTTGGGGGTTATTACAGTATTACCGATATCTTTGGGGGGGGTTATTACAGTATTACTGATATCTTTGGGGGGGGTTATTACAGTATTACTGATATCTTTGGGGGAGGGTGTATTACAGTATTACTGATATCTTTGGGGGGTTATTACAGTATTACTGATATCTTTGGGGGGGGGTTATTACAGTATTACTGATATCTTTGGGGGGATTATTACAGTATTACTGATATCTTTGGGGGGGGTTATTACAGTATTACTGATATCTTTGGGGAGGGTGTATTGCAGTATTACTGACATCTTTGGGGGGCGGTGTATTACAGTATTACTGATATCTTTGGGGAGGGTGTATTACAGTATTACTGATATCTTTGGGGGGTTATTACAATATTACTGATATCTTTGGGGGAGGGTGTATTACAGTATTACTGATATCTTTGGGGGGTTATTACAGTATTACTGATATATTTGGGGAGGGTGTATTACAGTATTACTGATATCTTTGGGGGGCGGTGTATTACAGTATTACTGATATCTTTGGGGAGGGTGTATTACAGTATTACTGATATCTTTGGGGGGTTATTACAATATTACTGATATCTTTGGGGAGGGTGTATTACAGTATTACTGATATCTTTGGGGGGTTATTACAGTATTACTGATATCTTTGGGGAGGGTGTATTACAGTATCACTGATATCTTTGGGGGGGGGGAGTTATTACAGTATTACTGATATCTTTGGGGGATTATTACAGTATTACTGATATCTTTGGGGGGGTTATTACAGTATTACTGATATCGTTGGGGAGGGTGTATTACAGTATTACTGACATCTTTGGGGGGCGGTGTATTACAGTATTACTGATATCTTTGGGGAGGGTGTATTACAGTATTACTGATATCTTTGGGGGGGGGGGGTTATTACAATATTACTGATATCTTTGGGGAGGGTGTATTACAGTATTACTGATATCTTTGGGGGGGTTATTACAGTATTACTGATATATTTGGGGAGGGTGTATTACAGTATTACTGATATCTTTGGGGGGCGGTGTATTACAGTATTACTGATATCTTTGGGGAGGGTGTATTACAGTATTACTGATATCTTTGGGGGGGGTTATTACAATATTACTGATATCTTTGGGGAGGGTGTATTACAGTATTACTGATATCTTTGGGGGGGTTATTACAGTATTACTGATATCTTTGGGGAGGGTGTATTACAGTATTACTGATATCTTTGGGGGGGGTTATTACAGTATTACTGATATCTTTTGGGGGGGGTATTACAGTATTTCCGATATCTTTGGGGGGGTTGTTATTACAGTATTACTGATATCTATGGGGGGGTTATTACAGTATTACTGATATCTTTGGGGGGTATTACAGTATTACTGATATCTTTGGGGGAGTGGTGTATTACTGATATCTTTGGGGAGGGTGTATTACAGTATTACTGATATCTTTGGGGGGGGGGTTATTACAGTATTACTGATATCTTTGGTGGGGGGGTTATTACAGTATTACTGATATCTTTGGGGGGGTATTACAGTATTACTGATATCTTTGGGGGCGGTGTATTACTGATATCTTTGGGGAGGGTGTATTACAGTATTACTGATATCTTTGGGGGGGGGGTATTACAGTATTACTGATATCTTTGGTGGGGGGGGTTATTACAGTATTACTGATATCTTTGGGGGGGTTATTACAGTATTACTGATATCTTTGGGGGGGGGGTTATTACAGTATTACTGATATCTTTGGGGGGTGTTATTACCTCGCACCAAGCAATGCAAATAGTTCGGGTAGCTATGATTAGCTGTTCAGGAGTCTTATGGCTTGTGGGTAGAAGCTGTTAAGAAGCCTTTTGGACCTAGACTTGGCGCTCCGGTACCGCTTGCTGTGCGGTAGCAGAGAGAACAGTCTATGACTAGGGTGGCTGGAGTCTTTGACAATTTTTAGGGCCTTCCTCTGACACCGCCTGGTATAGAGGTCCTGGATGGCAGGAAGCTTGGCCCCAGTGATGTACTGGGCCGTACGCACTGACCCTCTGTAGTGCCTTGCGGTCGGAGGCCGAGCAGTTGCCATACGAGGCGGTGATGCAACCAGTCAGGATGCTCTCGATGGTGCAGCTGTAGAAGTTTTTGAGGATCTGAGGACTCATGCCAAATCTTTTCAGTCTCCTGAGGGGGAATAGGTGCACCTTGTGCTGGGGACAATAAAAGGCCATTCTAAAATGTGCAGTTTTGTCACACAAGACAATGCCACAGATGTCTCAAGTTTTGAGGGATCGTGCAATTGGCATACTGACTGTTGCCAGAGAATTGAATGTTAATTAATTCTACAATAAGCTGCCTCCAACGTCGTTTTAGAGAATTTGGCAGTACGTTCAACCGGTCTCACAACCACAGACCATTTGTAACCACACCAGCCCAGGACCTCCACATCTGGCTTCTTCACTGGTGGGATCGTCTGAGACCAGACACCCTGAGGAGTATTTCCTTTATTTTTTATTGTTTTTTTCTTCTTTATAATTTTTTTTCTCCCTTTTTTCTCCCCAATTCCGATCTTGTCTCATTGCTGCAACTCCCCAAAGGGCTCGGGAGGCGAAGGTCGAGTCATGCGTCCCCCGAAACATGACCCGCCAAACCACGCTTCTTAACTTCTGCCCGCTTAACCTGGAAGCCAGTTGCACCAATGTGTCGGAGGAAACATCATTTAACTGACGACCGATGTCAGCCTGCATGCGCCCGGCCCGCCACAAGGAGTCGCTAGAGTGCGATGAGCCAAGTAAAGCCCCCCCGGCCAAACCCTCCCCTAACCCGGACAACGCTGGGCCAATTGTGCGCCGCCCTATGGGACTCCTGATCACGGCCGGTTGTGATACAGCCCGGGATCGAACCTGGGTCTGCAGTGACACCTCTAGCACTGCGATGCAGTGCCTTAGACCGATGCGCCACTTGGAAGGCCTGAGGAGTTTTTCTGTCTGTAAAAAAGGCCTTTTGTGGGGAAAAACTCATTCTGATTGGCTGGGCCTGGCTCCCCAGTGTGTGGGCCTGGCTCCCAAGTCGGTGGGCCTATGCCCTCCAAGGCCCACCCATGGCTGCGCCCCTGCCTAGTCATGTGAAACCCATAGATTAGGGCCTAAGGAATTTATTTCAAATGACTGATTTCCTTATATGAATTATAACTCAGTAAAGTAGTTGACATTTCTGCATGTTGCATTTAGACATGGTTTTAGTCATTTCAATGTAGATTGGTTTTGAAACTCAAACCACCCGCAGGTTGTATGTTTGACACCTCTGGTATAGAACAATATGTTTGACACCTCTGGTATAGAACAATATGTTTGACACCTCTGGTATAGAACAATATGTTTGACACCTCTGGTATAGAACAATATGTTTGACACCTCTGGTATAGAACAATATGTTTGACACCTCTGGTATAGAACAATATGTTTGACACCTCTGGTATAGAACAATATGCTTGACACCTCTGGTATAGAACAATATGTTGATTATATACAATATATAGAATATTCCTCAATATTATATGTTGACTAAAGCGAAGCCCTGGTGGTGTGTTTGCCAGATCAGTGAGGACTCCAGGCTGTCTGGGGGTGGATCCTCCTCCTCCTCCTCCTCCTCTTCCTCTGTCGCTGCCGCCTCTTCCTCCTCCTCCTCCTCTTCCTCTCTCCTCTGCTCAGCCCCAGCCCCAGCCTGCTCCAGCCAAGGTAATCATGTATGTATCAGGCTGCTGGGTGGGACCTGCTCTACTTTACACGCTCTAGCTCTCTCAACACTTCTCTCTGTCTCAGCAGCTCTGCAGCAGTCAGGGTTAAAGGTAGACTCAGCGAAATGACGTTGCCTCAAGCAGCACTGCAGATATTGCGATGAGCGAGACGCAAGACTTCCGCTGTCAGACAGTCACACACGGTATCTGCGCATGTGCACAGGGTTGCTTCATGTTGTTTCAGCTTGGTAGCAACAGGACCAAGACAGCGGAGATGTTTAGCCTCGCGCTTCGATGCTCTTAAGCCGGGTGTACACTACACGGTTTAGCTGGTCCCAGACAAGTTTTTGAGATCGGAGACAAAATCCCCATGTCATTGTCTACTCGGGGCGCGCGGCCGTCACCGACGCTCGTTTTAAATGTGAGCGGGTCAGAGACGCAATCTGAGGGCTAGCGATCTGAGGGCTAGCGATCTCGTCTTTGATCGGTCCCAGACGTCCCACTATTTTCAAACATTTATGATTTTTATCGGCACAAAATCTGCAACGCTCTTGTAGTGTGAGATGTGTGCAACGACAAGTTTTGAGAACGGTGATGAGCAATAGCCAATGAGAGCTTCGCTAGAGAGGAAGCCAGTGAGATGATGACGTTGTTTTGCATCACCCAGGATGTGTAGACTCTCGAGAAGGAGCCATGACTTTCTAGTATGCGTTTGTACTTGCCTTTAACCAACGCCAAAGTGTCAAATCGTTACAGCTCTGAAGTTCACAAGCGATGTTATTCAATTCAAAATGTTGGCTAGATATTTCAACTCTGTATGGCAAGCGTGATTGTCTGACTGAAAATGTTTGAGGCTGCTTTGAGCCACAGCTCGTTGTAGCTACGTTAAATCTAATCACATCATCACATCATTGTTTTGGCGAGACAGCGTGGTATGGAGAATCCTCAAGAACAAGTGAATAATCTTGTGGTCTGTGACCCCCGTCTGTGACCCCCGTCTGTGACCCCCGTCTGTTCCACATCGTTTAGTGTGGGCACCACCACGTTGGCAAGACAACACAACAGGAAAGACGGTGGTTTAATGTGAGAGGTTAGCGATGTTAGGATTTTGAAAGTCATGTAGCGTAAATCCGGCTTTAGTTGTTGCGGAAATTGACCCACTATGCTGTTTACTTTGTGCATCTACATCATATCGCTGAGTCTACCTTTAACATTCATGCCTTGTTGAGCGTTGAACTAAAAGGTTTACTGTGGTTGGCTGCTATACAGATATGCATCACTAATCCCCCTGAGACGCACAGCTCCTACTAATACTACTAATAATACATCACTAATCCCCCTGAGATGCACAGCTCCTACTAATACTACTAATAATACATCACTAATCCCCCTGAGATGCACAGCTCCTACTAATACTACTAATAATACATCACTAATGCCCCTGAGATGCACAGCTCCTACTAATACTACTAATAATACATCACTAATCCCCCTGAGATGCACAGCTCCTACTAATACTACTAATAATACATCACTAATCCCCCTGAGATGCACAGCTCCTACTAATACTACTAATAATACATCACTAATCCCCCTGAGACGCACAGCTCCTAATAATACTACTAATAATACATCACTAATCCCCCTGAGATGCACAGCTCCTAATAATACTACTAATAATACATCACTAATCCCCCTGAGACGCACAGCTCCTACTAATACTACTAATAATACATCACTAATCCCCCTGAGATGCACAGCTCCTACTAATACTACTAATAATACATCACTAATCCCCCTGAGACGCACAGCTCCTACTAATACTACTAATAATACATCACTAATCCCCCTGAGATGCACAGCTCCTACTAATACTACTAATAATACATCACTAATCCCCTTGAGACGCACAGCTCCTACTAATACTACTAATAATACATCACTAATCCCCCTTGAGATGCACAGCTCCTAATAATACTACTAATAATACATCACTAATCCCCCCTGAGACGCACAGCTCCTACTAATACTACTAATAATACATCACTAATCCCCCTTGAGACGCACAGCTCCTACTAATACTACTAATAATACATCACTAATCCCCCTGAGACGCACAGCTCCTACTAATACTACTAATAATACATCACTAATCCCCCTGAGACGCACAGCTCCTACTAATACTACTAATAATACATCACTAATCCACAGTACTGTTGTAACTCTTACCACTGTGATATACAGTGTGCTTTAACAGTGACGAATCGTCAGACTGAACACACTTTGAAGCATAGCAGTATACATTTCAGATCACTATTTTTATTTATTTTTGTTCCAGAAGTGATATGTGAAGAAGCCGCCTTTGTTACCCCTACAATATTGACTCCTGTGGATTTTATTGCACTTGATACCCAGCGATGCTATGATGATGTGAACGCTCTGCCTTGTGAGAAACAACTACAGGTGAGTCTTTCATCTGATCACACAAAGAAACATCATTTTTATTATGACATTTCCACTATTTATTTTGTAATATGGAATCGGGCTGCAAGAAGAAAAAAAAAATGTCTGTGTGAACGTACCGTTTAAAAAATATATTATAGTGATTCTTAAAACAAATAAAATAGCATTCATTACATACTGTATGTAAAATTGTCCAAAAAAACGACCTGAACTCAGGGGTAGACGTAACATACTAAATGAAAATCCGGAATACTGAAATTAGTATGATATGTTACGTTTGGTACGATATGTTATGTTTGGTATGATATGTTACGTTTGGTATGATATGTTACGTTTGGTATGATATGTTACGTTTGGTATGGTATGGTATACATTTGTGGATGTCCATTATCCATTTCGTATGATTTAACAAATGATAATTCGTATGATATGTTACGAATTGCAATTTGTGCAAAAATTTGCAATACCTATGATATTTTACGAATTCCAATTTGTTAGCTAGGTGGCCAATGTTAGCTAGCTGGCTAATGTTAGCAAGGCTAGGGATTAAGGTTAAAGGGTAAAGGTTAACATTATGGGAAGGGTTAGCTAACATTTTACATTTTTAGTCATTTAGCAGACGCTTTTATCCAGAGCGACTTACAGTTAGTGAGTGCATACATTTTCATACTGGCCCCCCGTGGGAAACGAACCCACAACCCTGGCGTTGCAAGCGCCATGCTCTACCAACTGAGCTACAGGGAACTAACATGCTAAGTAGTTGCAAAGTAGCTAAAAAGTAGTAAGTATTTGCAAAGTTTCTAAAATGCAAAAGTTGTCCGTCATGAGATTGGCGGGTGGTCCCGGAATTACAGTTGACATGTGGAACAACGATTTTCTAAAAATAGGATACTTGTGCCTTACAGTCCATTACATGAACAAAGAGTGGGTGCTCGTGGAGAGGGTGCTATTCACCACGGAGTGGGACAGTTCCCAGAGCAAAACTGCAGATAGCAGAAGGCCAGCTACTGTGAAAGAATACTTGTGGGTCTTGTTGACCTCCTCTATCGCTTCAAAGAGGCCACACTCTCCTTGGAGGACAGCAAACGGCTAACTCTTCACCTGGTCATGGTGTGGTTCCAAAGGATAACGCGTCACCTACAGTTGGAGTTGTGGCGTCCGAGAGGAGAAGCCAGCTGGCCAGGCACAGTGGATGACATCCTTTTCTTGCACAGCAATGTGAAGGAATCCCTGTGATGAATGGACTGTTTTTGAAATTATTGTTGTAGTAGCTTTATTTGTTGTCTGTCATTCATAGGCCATATGCAGGCCAGAGGCCTAAACCGTGGTCCTCTGTAGCTCAGCTGGTAGAGCATGGCGCTTGTAACGCCAGGGGTAGTGGGTTCGATCCCCGGGACCACCCCATACGTAAAAAATGTATGCACACGTGACTGTAAGTCGCTTCGGATAAAAGCGTCTGCTAAATGGCATATTAATTGTATTTTGTGGTTGCATGTTCAGTGGAGCCACATCTTAAATGTTATGTTATGTGTGTGTTCCAGGTTACCAGCCACCAGCCTGACGATGATTCTGGTTCTGTTGAACGCTCCAGGACCCAACAGAACCAGAACCGTAGGAACAGTGGGTATGTTGTGAAGCGCGCAGCTGTAAACGTCATTTACACTTGACACGGAAATAAACCATTTCATTCAATCATTCGTTCATCCATTCAGTCATTCATTCATTCATTCATTCATTCATTCATTCATTTAAGCTGTGTTGTTTCTATACTGTGTGTCTTCATGTCTTCACTAATGTGACATGTAGTTAAAATGGAGGCCAGTTTACATGTAGTTAAAATGGAGGCCAGTTTACATGTAGTTAAAATGGAGGCCAGTTTTATACACTAACCAGTCAGGAGGAGGCGCTAGATCCCTCCAGAAATATCTGTAGACAGTTGAGGAAACGTCAACCCTGTGACATGAGGTATCATATTACTGTGTCAGTACTGTTTTTATATAAATTAATCACATTTTCATTGGAAAATGCTTTAAAAAAATAAAATGAAATTAATCACAACATTCCAGTCCAAACCACATATATGTTCCCCTCTTTCACCTTCTGCTGCGATTGTTGTTCCACTACTGTTTTATCATGAGTTATTCTGGAAGATCTAACCAGGTGTGTGTTTCCTGTGTCCACTACTGTTTTATCATGAGTTATTCTGGAAGATCTAACCAGGTGTGTGTTTCCTGTGTCCCAGCTGCTGCTGCTGCTCTGTGGGGGAGAGAGAGGAGAGCAGCACTAACCTGAGGACCTCTGTGCTCCCCCTCTACCTCCTCTCCTGTCCATCCTTCACCTCCCTGCTGTCTGCCCGCATCACCAGAGCCCTGGGAGAGGAGGACAGGAGGCCCAGCGGACTCAGAGATCTTCCCAGCCAGGAAGGCACCGATCTGGGCAGCCCCAGCCCAAGTCCCAGCCCCTCCTCTGGAGACGGATACTTTGAGATGGGTCTGGGGGAGGTAGAGAAGGAGAGGGAGGGAGAGGAGGGGTCCCTGACTGACAAGGTGGAGGTAAAGGGAGAGAACCAGGCCCCAGAGACAGAGGTGTTACGTGTGACCAGAGTCATGTGGTGCCACTGCATCAGGGTTGGTGACGTGGTGGAGCAGAGGTCGGTGTGTGTGGTGCTAACAGATAGTCTGCTGGTGTTGTTCCACTGTCCTAGTCAGCCCTCCACAGCGCCGACCCATCAGCCCCAGAGCCAGCCTCAACACCTTGGCTCCGTCACAGACCAGACCCAGGGCCTGACCCTACAGGTCCTAGCAGATAGCCTGGAGCCAGACCTTGTCCTTCCCTACGACCAGCTAGATTCTCTCCTCTTCGACATCCCAGACACTTGCCTTTCCCTGAGGGTGAGGTCCTCGGACGTCCGCTGGTACCTCTTCTCAGACCCCCAGGGTTTAAAGGAGACCCACTCCCTGCTCTGCTCCCTGGCCAAGCTCCCCTCCTCCTCCCCGTCAGGAGGTCCATCCTCCCCCCAGCAGCTCCTCCAACTGCTCTTCACCTCCTGGGAGTTTGAGGAGAACCAGGACTGTGTGAATGGAGGTTATGCAGCACATCTAGTGGAGACTGCCATGTTGGCTCCCCAGACCAGACAGACCAGCCAGCAGACAACCTCCTCCACCAACCCAACTTCCACTCCTATGAAGACCTCCACCCTCCAAACTCCAACCAACCCCCTTCTCTCTGACATCCTATCCCACGTAGTTCCAGGGGGGGAAAGTGGGGACTCCTCCTGCTGTGTCCCCTGTGTCCTGTTCCTGACCCAGCGCCATCTCTGTGTGCTGAAGGTGGACTTCAAAGCTCTGGCCCGGGGAACCGCCAGAGAGGAACCATCAGACAACCACAATCAGAGGCTCCGCTCCTGCACCAGGCTCACCCGCATCCCCCTGGCCTCCGTGCTGCCCCACCCCAGGCTGAGTGCCCTGTATGGGGCTGGTGCAGGGTCTATCCCTGCCTACTCTCCCCGCTGCCCCCTGCCCTGGCACCACCCCTACCCCAGAGACAGCCATGTAATGGAGCTCCTAGCAGGACAAGAGAGGGTCACGGCGGTGTTCCCCTTGCCTCACGACAGGCTCCGCTTCCAGAGACAGTTCACCCTGCTGCGCTCCGGCCTCAGAGACATTAAGACTGTGGCTTTCCTGCAGGGTGGGAAGGAACACAGCCACAGTGACAGGACGATAAACATATCCACTCCCAATAAGACGAAGAGCACAGACAGGCTGCAGGTTAACAGGTAGATACACACGGACACATAACTGAAGGACAGACTGTCCCATTACTGAAGGACAGACTGTCCCATTACTTACTTATTTATTATTTATTTATTTATATTACTGAAGGACAGACTGTCCCATTACTGAAGGACAGACTGTCCCATATCTGTAGGACAGACTGTCCCATTACTGAAGGACAGACTGTCCCATTAATGAAGGACAGACTGTCCCATTACTGAAGTACAGACTGTCCCATTACTGAAGTACAGACTGTCCCATTACTGAAGGACAGACTGTCCCATTACTGAAGGACAGACTGTCCCATAACTGAAGGACAGACTGTCCCATAACTGAAGGACAGACTGTCCCATTAATGAAGGACAGACTGTCCCATTAATGAAGGACAGACTGTCCCATTACTGAAGGACAGACTGTCCCATTACTGAAGGACAGACTGTCCCATTACTGAAGGACAGACTGTCCCATTACTGAAGGACAGACTGTCCCATTACTGAAGGACAGACTGTCCCATATCTGTAGGACAGACTGTCCCATTAATGAAGGACAGACTGTCCCATTAATGAAGGACAGACTGTCCCATTACTGAAGGACAGACTGTCCCATTACTGAAGGACAGACTGTCCCATTACTGAAGGACAGACTGTCCCATAACTGAAGGACAGACTGTCCCATAACTGAAGGGCAGACTGTCCCATTACTGAAGGACAGACTGTCCCATTACTGAAGGACAGACTGTCCCATTACTAAAGTACAGACTGTCCCATTACTGAAGGACAGACTGTCCCATTAATGAAGGACATACTGTCCCATTAATGAAGGACAGACTGTCCCATACCTGAAGGACAGACTGTCCCATAACTGAAGGACAGACTGTCCCATTATTGAAGGACAGACTGTCCCATTAATGAAGGACATACTGTCCCATTACTGAAGGACATACTGTCCCATTACTGAAGGACATACTGTCCCATTACTGAAGGACAGACTGTCCCATTAATGAAGGACAGACTGTCCCATTACTGAAGGACAGACTGTCCCATTACTGAAGGACAGACTGTCCCATATCTGTAGGACAGACTGTCCCATTACTGAAGGACAGACTGTCCCATTACTGAAGGACAGACTGTCCCATTACTGAAGGACAGACTGTCCCATTACTGAAGGACAGACTGTCCCATTACTGAAGGACAGACTGTCCCATTACTGAAGGACAGACTGTCCCATTACTGAAGGACAGACTGTCCCATTACTGAAGGACAGACTGTCCCATTACTGAAGGACAGACTGTCCCATTACTGAAGGACAGACTGTCCCATTACTGAAGGACAGACTGTCCCATTACTGAAGGACAGACTGTCCCATTAATGAAGGACATACTGTCCCATTAATGAAGGACATACTGTCCCATAACTGAAGGACAGACTGTCCCATTATTGAAGGACAGACTGTCCCATTAATGAAGGACATACTGTCCCATTACTGAAGGACATACTGTCCCATTACTGAAGGACATACTGTCCCATTACTGAAGGACAGACTGTCCCATTACTGAAGGACAGACTGTCCCATTACTGAAGGACAGACTGTCCCATTAATGAAGGACATACTGTCCCATTAATGAAGGACATACTGTCCCATAACTGAAGGACAGACTGTCCCATAACTGAAGGACATACTGTCCCATTACTGAAGGACAGACTGTCCCATTACTGAAGGACAGACTGTCCCATAACTGAAGGACAGACTGTCCCATAACTGAAGGACAGACTGTCCCATTACTGAAGGACAGACTGTCCCATTACTGAAGGACAGACTGTCCCATTACTGAAGGACAGACTGTCCCATAACTGAAGGACAGACTGTACCATTACTGAAGGACAGACTGTCCCATTTTTTAGAGAATAGAAATGTAGCTGAATTGAAATGTTTAGTGAATATAAAAATGTATTCTATTGCTAACAGTTAGCTATCAAGATCGAGGTTCTTCCATTTTTCATGACATATTGTCGCTCTTGCTTCAGGTGACGCTCGGATCCACCTCTATGCGGACGACACCATTTTGTATACATCTGGCCCTTCATTGGACACTGTGTTAACAAACCTCAAACGAGCTTCAATGCCATACAACACTCCTTCAGTAGCCTCCAACTGCTCTTAAACACTAGTAAAACTAAATGCATGCTCTTCAATCGAACGCTGCTTGCACCCGCCCACCCGACTAGAATCACCACTCTCGACGGGTCTGACTTAGAATATGTGGACAACTACAAATATCTAGGTGTCTGGTTAGACTGTAAACTCTCCTTCCAGACTCACATTAAGAATCTCCAATCCAAAGTTAAATCTAGAATCGGCTTCCTATTTCGCAACAAAGCCTCCTTCACTCATGCTGCTAAACATGCCCTCGTAAAACTGACTATCCTACCGATCCTTGACTTCGGCAATGTCATTTACAAAATAGCTTCCAACACTCTACTCAGCAAATTGGATGTAGTCTATCACAGTGCCATCCGTTTTGTCTCCAAAGCCCCATATACTACCCACCACTGTGACCTGTACGCTCTCGTTGGCTGGCCCTCACTACATATTCGTCGTCAAACCCACTGGCTCCAGGCCATCTATAAATCACTGCTAGGCAAATCCCAGTCTTATCTTAGCTCATTGGTCACCATAGTAACACCCACCCGTAGTATGCGTTCCAGCAGGTATATCTCACTGGTCATCCCCAAAGCCAACACCTCCTTTGGCCGCCATTCCTTCCAGTCCTCTGCTGCCAATGACTGGAACGAACTGCAAAAATCTCTGAAGCTGGAGACTCTTATCTCCCTCACTAACTTTAAGCATCAGTTGTCAGAGCACCTTACCGATCACTGCACCTGTACACAGCCCATCTGAAATTAGCCCACCCAACTACCTCATCCCTATATTGTTATTTATTTTGCTCATTTGCACCCCAGTATCTCTATTTCCACATCATCTTTTGCACATCTATCACTCCAGTGTTCATACGAAATTGTAACTATTTTGAACTATAGCCTATTTATTGCCTTACCTCCATAACTTACTACATTCACACACACTGTATATAGATTTTCTGTTATTTTTGACTTTACGTTTTGTTTATTCCATATGTAACTCTGTGTTGTTGTTTTTATCGCACTGCTTTGCTTTATCTTGGCCAGGTCGCAGTTGTAAATGAGAACTTGTTCTCAACTGGCTTACCTGGTTAAATAAAGGTGAAATAAAAATAAAAATAAATATTGTTTCTCTGTCTCTGTCTCTCCATCTAGCCCTCGGGGTGTTCAGCGTCCTCGGCCGTCCCTGTCCCTGTCCTGCCCTACAGACATCCTGGTGGAGAAGCTGACAGGAGACAACCAGGTCCCATCCCACCTGTCCCTGTCCCCAGCCCTGTCCCTCCTTTCTGGGCTCAGGGGACACCAGCTGCTGGGGTTCTTCCACACAAACATTGCGGAGGTAGAGGGAGAGAGACACGCAACACACACACACACACACACACACACACACACACACACAGCTGTATGCACGCAACACACACACACACACACACACACACAGCTGTATGCACGCAACACACATATACACACACACACACACACACACACAGCTGTATGCACACAACACACACACACACACACACACACACACACACAGCTGTATGCACGCAACACACACACACACACACACACACACACAGCTGTATGCACGCAACACACACACACACACACACACACAAACAGACACACACAGGCACAAAAATTGATCGCCGGAAAACGTGACTGGTAAGATTTAAATTTACCAGACATTTTAGAAGTTTACTTGATATCCATATGCATTGGGTGCGTAACCTGATTAGGGCGTCCACCCATGGTGCTCAGAATGACAGAAATCACATTTTAGATTAGCTATGGTAATTCATATTAACAGGAATTAGCCTGTAAAGTTCTTCTACCGACAGGTTTTATTGAAAAGCTTGTCTTCCTCCCTGCTATAAATTATCAATGTAGATCTTTTTTTTTTTTTATTAACTAAACATTCAGTCTAGAAGAACAAGTCTCCTACACAGTGATAAAACAGTAATAAAAAATAATCTAATTTGCAAACGACCTGTCCTATAGGCTATTTAAAGAGGTGTGTCTGTGTGTGCCGGAAGCTGCTGGAGGAAGTGACACTTAACGAGCCTCGCTGGCGATGTGTGATGTCATCATGGGCTGCTGAGCAACTCTGCTGTCCTCAGAACTGGATATTTAATTAAAGGGCAATTCTGGCACTTTTCAACCTCATTCATTATCTCCATTCACCAAAACCAGTGTCTACATACAGTGCATTCAGAAAGTATTCAGACAACTTGACCCTTTTCAACATTTTGTTACGTTACATACAGCCTTATTCTAAAATTGATTAAATAAATCATTTTCTTCATCAATCTGCACACAATACCCCATAATGATAAAGCGAAACAGGTTTTTATATATTTTTGCTAAATACTTTATTTACATAAGCATTCAGACCCTTTGCTATGAGACTCGAAATTGAGCTCCGGTGCATCCTGTTTCCATTGATCATCCTTGAGATGTTTCTACAACTTGATTGGAGTCCACATGTGGTAAATTCAATTGATTGGACATGATTTGGAAAGGCACACACCTGTCTATATAAGGTCCCACAGTTGACAGTGCATGTCAGAGCAAAAACCAAGCCATGAGGTCAAAGGAATTGTCCGTAGAGCTCCGAGACAGGATTGTGTCGAGGCACAGATCTGGGGAAGGGTACCAAAAAATGTCTGCAGCATTGAAGGTCCCCAAGAACACCGTGCCCCTCTTAAATGGAAGAAGTTTGGAACCACCAAGACTCTTCCTAGAGCTGGCCGCCCGGCCAAACTGAGCAATCGGGGGAGAAGGGCCTTGGTCAGGGAGGTGACCAAGAACCCGATGGTCACGCTGACAGAGCTCCAGAGTTCCTCTGTGGAGATGGGAGAGCCTTCCAGAAGGGCAACCATCTCTGCAGCACTCCACCAATCAGGCCTTTATGGTAAAGTGGCCAGACGGAAGCCACTCCTCAGTAAAAGGCACATGACAGCCCGCTTGGAGTTTGCCGAAGGGCACCTAAAGGACTCTCAGACCATGAGAAACAAGATTGAACTCTTTGGACTAAATGCCAAGCATCACGTCTGGAGGAAACCCGGCACCATCCCTACGGTGAAGCATGGTGGTGGCAGCATCATGCTGTGGGGATGTTTTTCAGCGGCAGGGACTGGGAGACTAGTCAGGATCAAGGGAAAGATGAACGGAGCGAAGTACAGAGAGATCCTTGATGAAAACCTGCTCCAGAGCGCTCAGGACCTGAGACTGGGGCAAAGGTTCACCTTCCAACAGGACAACGACCCTAAGCACACAGCCAAGACAACGCAGGAGTGGCTTCGGGACAAGTCTCTGAATGTTCTTGAGTGGCCCAGCCAGAGCCCGGACTTGAACCCGATCTAACATCTCTGGAGAGACCTGAAAATAGCTGTGCAGCGACGCTCCCCATCCAACCTGACAGAGCTTGAGAGGATCTGTAGAGAAGAATGGGAGAAACTCCCCAAATACAAGTGTGCCAAGCTTGTAGCGTCATACCCAAGAAGACTTGAGTCTGTAATCGCTGCCAAAGGTGCTTCAACAAAGTACTGAGTAAAGGGTCTGAATACTTATGTAAATATGATATTTCGGTTATTATTTTTGTTTATAGATTTGCAAAAATTTCTAAACCTGTTTTTGCTTTGTCACTATGGGGTATTGTGTGGAGTTGATGAGGGGAAAAAACTATTGGATCCATTTTAGAATAAGGCTGTAACGTAACAAAAAGTCAAGGGGTCTGAATACTTTCAGAATGTACTGTATGTGAAAACAGCAAATTTTTATGATCTGGTTGAATAGATAAGAACAAAGGTCCTAAAAATGAGATGTTTAAAGGGGATGGTGTGTGCCTGTGATGTCTATGAGATGTTTAAAGGGGATGGTGTGTGCCTGTGATGTCTATGAGATGTTTAAAGGGGATGGTGTGTGCCTGTGATGTCTGAGATGTTTAAAGGGGATGGTGTGTGCCTGTGATGTCTATGAGATGTTTAAAGGGGATGGTGTGTGCCTGTGATGTCTGAGATGTTTAAAGGGGATGGTGTGTGCCTGTGATGTCTATGAGATGTTTAAAGGGGATGGTGTGTGCCTGTGATGTCTATGAGATGTTTAAAGGGGATGGTGTGTGCCTGTGATGTCTATGAGATGTTTAAAGGGGATGGTGTGTGCCTGTGATGTCTATGAGATGTTTAAAGGGGATGGTGTGTGCCTGTGATGTCTGAGATGTTTAAAGGGGATGGTGTGTGCCTGTGATGTCTATGAGATGTTTAAAGGGGATGGTGTGCGCCTGTGATGTCTATGAGATGTTTAAAGGGGATGGTGTGTGCCTGTGATGTCTGAGATGTTTAAAGGGGATGGTGTGTGCCTGTGATGTCTATGAGATGTTTAAAGGGATGGTGTGCGCCTGTGATGTCTGAGATGTTTAAAGGGGATGGTGTGCGCCTGTGATGTCTATGAGATGTTTAAAGGGGATGGTGTGCGCCTGTGATGTCTATGAGATGTTTAAAGGGGATGGTGTGCGCCTGTGATGTCTGAGATGTTTAAAGGGGATGGTGTGTGCCTGTGATGTCTATGAGATGTTTAAAGGGGATGGTGTGTGCCTGTGATGTCTATTAGATGTTTAAAGGGGATGGTGTGTGCCTGTGACGTCTATGAGATGTTTAAAGGGGATGGTGTGTGCCTGTGATGTCTGAGATGTTTAAAGGGGATGGTGTGTGCCTGTGATGTCTGAGATGTTTAAAGGGGATGGTGTGCGCCTGTGATGTCAATGAGATGTTTAAAGGGGATGGTGTGCGCCTGTGATGTCTATGAGATGTTTAAAGGGGATGGTGTGTGCCTGTGATGTCTGAGATGTTTAAAGGGGATGGTGTGTGCCTGTGATGTCTGAGATGTTTAAAGGGGATGGTGTGTGCCTGTGATGTCTATGAGATGTTTAAAGGGGATGGTGTGTGCCTGTGATGTCTGAGATGTTTAAAGGGGATGGTGTGTGCCTGTGATGTCTGAGATGTTTAAAGGGGATGGTGTGCGCCTGTGATGTTTAAAGGGGATGTTTAAAGGGGATGGTGTGTGCCTGTGATGTCTATGAGATGTTTAAAGGGGATGTTTAAAGGGGATGGTCTGTGCCTGTGATGTCTGAGATGTTTAAAGGGGATGGTGTGTGCCTGTGATGTCTATGAGATGTTTAAAGGGGATGTTTAAAGGGGATGTTTAAAGGGGATGGCCTGTGTGTGTTTCCATCAGGAAGAGGAGGAGGAGCTACAGCACATCCTGTGGTCATCGGTGGTTTTTTATAAGTCACCTGACGTCGAGGCCACTTCCTGTGTCATGCTCTCTACCAAAGCCCTCTACTTCCTGCTGGACGACTCTGCCTCCACGCTCAACGACCAATCACGTAAGACACACGCACACTGCAAGGCAGCTACGCTTAGTGACCAGACACATAAGAAAATAATCTATCACAGAATCTAGTTCAAAAGAGCTGCATGAGTTTGAGGGAGAGCTGGTCAGTGACTATGTTTACATGCACACTAATAACTCCATATTAAACTGATTATGGTAGTAGGCCGAGTAGGCATTAGTCATGTAGATACCTTACTCTGCTCATCTGTTACAATTGTAGGAATGTGTGTTGTCTTTATACTGTGGGTCTGTAGTAATGTGTGTTGTCTTTATACTGTGGGTCTGTAGTAATGTGTGTTGTCTGTAGTAATGTGTGTTGTATTTATACTGTAGTACTTTGGGTCTGTATTAATGTGTGTTGTCTTTATACTGTGGGTCTGTAGAAATGTGTGTTGTCTTTATACTGTGGGTCTGTAGTAATGTGTGTTGTCTGTAGTAATGTGTGTTGTCTTTATACTGTGGGTCTGTAGTAATGTGTGTTGTCTGTATTAATGTGTGTTGTCTTTATACTGTGGGTCTGTATTAATGTGTGTTGTCTTTATACTGTGGGTCTGTAGTAATGTGTGTTGTCTTTATACTGTGGGTCTGTAGTAATGTGTGTTGTCTGTAGTAATGTGTGTTGTCTTTATACTGTAGTACTTTGGGTCTGTATTAATGTGTGTTGTCTTTATACTGTGGGTCTGTAGAAATGTGTGTTGTCTGTAGTAATGTGTGTTGTCTTTATACTGTGGGTCTGTAGTAATGTGTGTTGTCTGTAGTAATGTGTGTTGTCTTTATACTGTGGGTCTGTATTAATGTGTGTTGTCTTTATACTGGAGTACTGCGGGTCTGTAGAAATGTGTGTTGTCTTTATACTGTGGGTCTGTAGAAATGTGTGTTGTCTTTATAATGTAGTACTGTGGGTCTGTAGAAATGTGTGTTGTCTTTATAATGTAGTACTGTGGGTCTGTATTAATGTGTGTTGTCTTTATACTGTGGGTCTGTAGTAATGTGTGTTGTCTGTAGTAATGTGTGTTGTCTTTATACTGTGGGTCTGTAGTAATGTGTGTTGTCTGTAGTAATGTGTGTTGTCTTTATACTGTGGGTCTGTATTAATGTGTGTTGTCTTTATACTGTGGGTCTGTAGTAATGTGTGTTGTCTGTAGTAATGTGTGTTGTCTTTATACTGTGGGTCTGTAGTAATGTGTGTTGTCTGTAGTAATGTGTGTTGTCTTTATACTGTGGGTCTGTATTAATGTGTGTTGTCTTTATACTGTGGGTCTGTAGTAATGTGTGTTGTCTTTATACTGTGGGTCTGTAGTAATGTGTGTTGTCTGTAGTAATGTGTGTTGTCTTTATACTGTAGTACTTTGGGTCTGTATTAATGTGTGTTGTCTTTATACTGTGGGTCTGTAGAAATGTGTGTTGTCTGTAGTAATGTGTGTTGTCTTTATACTGTGGGTCTGTAGTAATGTGTGTTGTCTGTAGTAATGTGTGTTGTCTTTATACTGTGGGTCTGTATTAATGTGTGTTGTCTTTATACTGGAGTACTGCGGGTCTGTAGAAATGTGTGTTGTCTTTATACTGTGGGTCTGTAGAAATGTGTGTTGTCTTTATAATGTAGTACTGTGGGTCTGTAGAAATGTGTGTTGTCTTTATAATGTAGTACTGTGGGTCTGTATTAATGTGTGTTGTCTTTATACTGTGGGTCTGTAGTAATGTGTGTTGTCTTTATACTGTGGGTCTGTAGTAATGTGTGTTGTCTGTAGTCAATCAATCAATCAATTTTATTTTATATAGCCCTTCTTACATCAGCTAATATCTCGAAGTGCTTTACAGAAACCCAGCCTAAAACCCCAAACAGCTAGTAATGCAGGTGTAGAAGCACGGTGGCTAGGAAAAACTCCCTAGAAAGGCTAAAACCTAGGAAGAAACCTAGAGAGGAACCAGGCTATGAGGGGTGGCCAGTCCTCTTCTGGCTGTGCCGGGTGGAGATTATAACGGAACCATGCCAAGATGTTCAAAAATGTTCATAAGTGACAAGCATGGTCAAATAATAATCAGGAATAAATCTCAGTTGGCTTTTCATAGCCGATCATTAAGAGTTGAAAACAGCAGGTCTGGGACAGGTAGGGGTTCCATAACCGCAGGCAGAACAGTTGAAACTGGAATAGCAGCAAGGCCAGGCGGACTGGGGACAGCAAGGAGTCACCACGGCCGGTAGTCCCGACGTATGGTCCTAGGGCTCAGGTCTCTCAGTTGGCTTTTCATAGCCGATCATTAAGAGTTGAAAACAGCAGGTCTGGGACAGGTAGGGGTTTCGTAACCGCAGGCAGAACAGTTGAAACTGGAATAGCAGCAAGGCCAGGCGGACTGGGGACAGCAAGGTGTCAGCATGCCCGGTAGTCCTGACGTATGGTCCTAGGGCTCAGGTTCTCAGAGAGAAAGAGAGAACGAGAGAATTAGAGAGAGCATACTTAAATTCACACAGGACACTGGATAAGACAGGAGAAGTACTCCAGGTATAACCAACTAACCCCAGCCCCCCGACACATAAACTACTGCAGCATAAATACTGGAGGCTGAGACAGGAGCGGTCCGGAGACACTGTGGCCCCATCCGAAGAAACCCCCGGACAGGGCCAAACAGGAAGGATATAACCCCACCCACTCTGCCAAAGCACAGCCCCCGCACCACCAGAGGGATATCCTCAACCACCAACTTACAATCCTGAGACAAGGCCGAGTATAGCCCACAGAGGTCTCCACCACAGCACAAACCAAGGGGGGGCGCCAACCCAGACAGGAAGATCACGTCAGTAACTCAACCCACTCAAGTGACGCACCCCTCCTAGGGACGGCATGAAAGAGCACCAGCAAGCCAGTGACTCAGCCCCTGTAACAGGGTTAGAGGCAGAGAACCCCAGTGGAGAGAGGGGAACCGGCCTGGCAGAGACAGCAAGGGCTGTTCGTTGCTCCAGAGCCTTTCCGTTCACCTTCACACTCCTGGGCCAGACTACACTCAATCATATGACCTACTGAAGAGATAAGTCTTCAGTAAAGACTTAAAGGTTGAGACCGAGTCTGCGTCTCTCACATGGGTAGGCAAACTGTTCCATAAAAATGGAGATCTATAGGAGAAAGCCCTGCCTCCCGCTGTTTGCTTAGGAAATTCTAGGGACAATTAGGAGGCCTGCGTCTTGTGACCGTAGCGTACGCATTGGTATGTACGGCAGGACCAACTCGGAAAGATAGGTAGGAGCAAGCCCATGTAACGCTTTATAGGTTAACAGTAAAACCTTGAAATCAGCCCCTTGCCTTAACAGGAAGCCAGTGTAGGGAAGCTAGCACTGGAGTAATATGATCAAATTTCTTGGTTCTAGTCAGGATTCTAGCAGCCGTATTTAGCACTAACTGAAGTTTATTTAGTGCTTTATCCGGGTAGCCGGAAAGTAGAGCATTGCAGTAGTCTAACCTAGAAGTAACAAATGCATGGATTAATTTTTCTGCATCATTTTTGGACAGAAAATTTCTGATTTTTGCAATGTTACGTAGATGGAAAAAAGCTGTCCTTGAAACAGTCTTGATATGTTCGTCAAAAGAGAGATCAGGGTCAAGAGTAACGCCGAGGTCCTTCAGTTTTATTTGAGACGACTTTACAACCATCAAGATGAATTGTCAGATTTAACAGAAGATCTCTTTGTTTCTTGGGACCTAGAACAAGCATCTCTGTTTTGTCCGAGTTTAAAAGTAGAAAGTTTTCAGCCATCCACTTCCTTATGTCTGAAACACAGGCTTCTAGCGAGGGCAATTTTGGGGCTTCACCATGTTTCATTGAAATGTACAGCTGTGTGTCATCCGCATAGCAGTGAAAGTTAACATTATGTTTTCGAATAACATCCCCAAGAGGTAAAATATATAGTGAAAACAATAGTGGTCCTAAAACGGAACCTTGAGGAACACCGAAATGTACAGTTGATTTGTCGGAGGACAGACCATTCACAGAGACAAACTGATATCTTTCCGACAGGTAAGATCTAAACCAGGCCAGAACTTGTCCGTGTAGACCAATTTGGGTTTCCAGTCTCTCCAAAAGAATGTGGTGATCGATGGTGTCAAAGGCAGCACTAAGGTCTAGTAGCACGAGGACAGATGCAGAGCCTCGGTCTGACGCCATTAAAAGGTAATTTACCACCTTCACAAGTGCAGTCTCAGTGCTATGATGGGGTCTAAAACCAGACTGAAGCATTTCGTATACATTGTTTGTCTTCAGAAAGGCAGTGAAGTTGCTGCGCAACAGCTTTTTCTAAAATTTTTGAGAGGAATGGAAGATTCGATATAGGCCGATAGTTTTTTATATTTTCCGGGTCAAGGTTTGGCTTTTTCAAGAGAGGCTTTATCACTGCCACTTTTAGTGAGTTTGGTACACATCCGGTGGATAGAGAGCTGTTTATTATGTTCAACATAGGAGGGCCAAGCACAGGAAGCAGCTCCTTCAGCAGTTTAGTAGGAATAGGATCCAGTATGCAGCTTGAAGGTTTAGAGGCCATGATTATTTTCATCATTGTGTCAAGAGATATAGTACTAAAACACTTAAGTGTCTCTCCCGATCCCAGGCCCTCGCAGAGCTGTGCAGATCCAGGACAGCTAAGCCCTGGAGGAATACGCAGATTCAAAGAGGAGTCCGTAATTTGCTTTCTAATGGTCATGATCTTTTCCTCAAAGAAGTTCATGAATTTATTACTGCTGAAGTGAAAGCCATCCTCTCTTGGGGAATGCTGCTTTTTAGTTAGCTTTGCAACAGTATCAAAAATAAATTTTGGATTGTTCTTATTTTCCTCGATTAAGTTGGAAAAGTAGGATGATCGAGCAGCAGTGAGGGCTCTTCGGTACTGCACGGTACTGTCTTTCCAAGCTAGTCGGAAGACTTCCAGTTTGGTGTGGCGCCATTTCCGTTCCAATTTCCTGGAAGCTTGCTTCAAAGCTCGGGTATTTTCTGTATACCAGGGAGCTAGTTTCTTATGACAAATGTTTTTCGTTTTAGGGGTGCAACTGCATCTAGGGTATTGCGCAAGGTTAAATTGAGTTCCTCAGTTAAGTGGTTAACTGATTTTTGTCCTCTGACGTCCTTGGGTAGGCAGAAGGAGTCTGGAAGGGCATCAAGGAATTTTTGTGTTGTCTGAGAATTTATAGCACGACTTTTGATGCTCCTTGGTTGGGGTCTGAGCAGATTATTTGTTGCGATTGCAAACGTAATAAAATGGTGGTCCGATAGTCCAGGATTTTGTGGAAAAACATTAAGATCTACAACATTTATTCCATGGGACAAAACTAGGTCCAGAGTATGACTGTGGCAGTGAGTAGGTCCAGAGACATGTTGGACAAAACCCACTGAGTCGATGATGGCTCCGAAAGACTTTTGGAGTGGGTCTGTGGACTTCTCCATGTGAATATTAAAATCACCAAAAATTAGAATATGATCTGCTATGACTACAAGGTCTGATAGGAATTCAGGAAACTCAGAGAGGAACGCTGTATATGGCCCAGGAGGCCTGTAAACAGTAGCTATAAAAAGTGATTGAGTAGGCTGCATAGATTTCATGACTAGAAGCTCAAAAGACGAAAAACGCCATTTTTTTTTTTGTAAATTGAAATTTGCTATCGTAAATGTTAGCAACACCTCCGCCTTTGCGGGATGCACGGGGAATATGGTCACTAGTGTAACCAGGAGGTGAGGCCTCATTTAACACAGCAAATTCATCAGGCTTAAGCCATGTTTCAGTCAGGCCAATCACATCAAGATTATGATCAGTGATTAGTTCATTGACTATGACTGCCTTTGAAGTGAGGGATCTAACATTAAGTAACCCTATTTTGAGATGTGAGGTATCACGATCTCTTTCAATAATGGCAGGAATGGAGGAGGTCTTTATCCTAATAAGATTGCTAAGGCGAACACCGCCATGTTTAGTTTTGCCCAACCTAGGTCGAGGCACAGACACAGTCTCAATGGGTATGGCTGAGCTGACTACACTGACTGTGCTATTGGCAGACTCCACTAAGCTGGCAGGTTGGCTAACAGCCTGCTGCCTGGCCTGCACCCTATTTCACTGTGGGGCTAGAGGAGTTAGAGCCCTATCTATGTTGGTAGATAAGATGAGAGCACCCCTCCAGCTAGGATGGAGTCCGTCACTCCTCAGCAGGTCAGGCTTGGTCCTGTTTGTGGGTGAGTCCCAGAAAGAGGGCCAATTATCTACAAATTCTATCTTTTGGGAGGGGCAGAAAACAGTTTTCAACCAGCGATTGAGTGCTGAGACTCTGCTGTAGAGCTCGTCACTCCCCCTAACTGGGAGGGGGCCAGAGACAATTACTCGATGCCGACACATCTTTCTAGCTGATTTACACGCTGAAGCTATGTTGCACTTGGTGACCTCTGACTGTTTCATCCTAACATCGTTGGTGCCGACGTGGATAACAATATCTCTATACTCTCTACACTCGCCAGTTTTAGCTTTAGCCAGCACCATCTTTAGATTAGCCTTAACGTCGGTAGCCCTGCCCCCTGGTAAACAGTGTATGATCGCTGGGTGATTCGTTTTAAGTCTAATACTGCGGGTAATGGAGTCGCCAATGACTAGGGTTTTCAATTTGTCAGAGCTAATGGTGGGAGCCTTCGGCGTCTCAGACCCCGTAACGGGAGGAGTAGAGACAAGAGAAGACTCAGACTCAGACTCCGACTCGCTACATAATGGGGAAAACCGGTTGAAAGTTTCTGTCGGCTGAATGAGCGACACCGGTTGAGCATTCCAACAGTATTTCCCTCCAGAAGCCATGAGAAAGTTGTCCGGCTGCGGGGACTGTGCGGGGGGATTTATACTAACGTTACTATCTGTACTTACTGGTGGCACAGACGCTGTTTCTTCCTTTCCTACACTGAAATTACCCTTGCCTAACGATTGCGTCTGAAGCTGGGCTTGTAGCACAGCTATTCTCGCCGTAAGGCGATCGTTCTCCTGTATATTATGAGTACAGCGACTGCAATTAGAAGACATCATGTTAATGTTACTACTTAGCTTCGGCTGTTGAAGATGTTGACGAACCATGTCCAGATAAAGCGTCCGGAGTGAAAAAGTTGAATGAGGGAAAAAAGTTGCGATGGAAAAAAGGAAAATAAATTAAAGTTGGCAGCGAAAACGCACAGTAGTAATGTGTGTTGTATTTATACTGTAGTACTTTGGGTCTGTATTAATGTGTGTTGTCTTTATACTGTGGGTCTGTAGAAATGTGTGTTGTCTTTATACTGTGGGTCTGTAGTAATGTGTGTTGTCTGTAGTAATGTGTGTTGTCTTTATACTGTGGGTCTGTAGTAATGTGTGTTGTCTGTAGTAATGTGTGTTGTCTTTATACTGTGGGTCTGTAGTAATGTGTGTTGTCTTTATACTGTGGGTCTGTAGTAATGTGTGTTGTCTGTAGTAATGTGTGTTGTCTTTATACTGTAGTACTTTGGGTCTGTATTAATGTGTGTTGTCTTTATACTGTGGGTCTGTAGAAATGTGTGTTGTCTGTAGTAATGTGTGTTGTCTTTATACTGTGGGTCTGTAGTAATGTGTGTTGTCTGTAGTAATGTGTGTTGTCTTTATACTGTGGGTCTGTATTAATGTGTGTTGTCTTTATACTGTGGGTCTGTAGTAATGTGTTGTCTTTATACTGTAGTACTGCGGGTCTGTAGAAATGTGTGTTGTCTTTATACTGTGGGTCTGTAGAAATGTGTGTTGTCTTTATAATGTAGTACTGTGGGTCTGTAGTAATGTGTGTTGTCTTTATACTGTGGGTCTGTATTAATGTGTGTTGTCTTTATACTGTGGGTCTGTAGTAATGTGTGTTGTCTTTATACTGTGGGTCTGTAGTAATGTGTGTTGTCTTTATACTGTGGGTTTGTAGTAATGTGTGTTGTCTTTATACTGTGGGTCTGTATTAATGTGTGTTGTCTTTATACTGTGGGTCTGTAGTAATGTGTGTTGTCTTTATACTGTGGGTCTGTAGTAATGTGTGTTGTCTTTATACTGTGGGTCTGTAGTAATGTGTGTTGTCTTTATACTGTGGGTCTGTAGTAATGTGTGTTGTCTTTATACTGTGGGTCTGTAGTAATGTGTGTTGTCTGTAGTAATGTGTGTTGTCTTTATACTGTGGGTCTGTAGTAATGTGTGTTGTCTGTAGTAATGTGTGTTGTCTTTATACTGTGGGTCTGTATTAATGTGTGTTGTCTTTATACTGTGGGTCTGTAGTAATGTGTGTTGTCTTTATACTGTGGGTCTGTATTAATGTGTGTTGTCTTTATACTGTGGGTCTGTAGTAATGTGTGTTGTCTTTATACTGTGGGTCTGTAGTAATGTGTGTTGTCTTTATACTGTGGGTCTGTAGTAATGTGTGTTGTCTTTATACTGTGGGTCTGTAGTAATGTGTGTTGTCTTTATACTGTGGGTCTGTAGTAATGTGTGTTGTCTGTAGTAATGTGTGTTGTCTTTATACTGTGGGTCTGTAGTAATGTGTGTTGTCTGTAGTAATGTGTGTTGTCTTTATACTGTGGGTCTGTATTAATGTGTGTTGTCTTTATACTGTGGGTCTGTAGTAATGTGTGTTGTCTTTATACTGTGGGTCTGTAGTAATGTGTGTTGTCTTTATACTGTGGGTTTGTAGTAATGTGTGTTGTCTTTATACTGTGGGTCTGTATTAATGTGTGTTGTCTTTATACTGTGGGTCTGTAGTAATGTGTGTTGTCTTTATACTGTGGGTCTGTAGTAATGTGTGTTGTCTTTATACTGTGGGTCTGTAGTAATGTGTGTTGTCTTTATACTGTGGGTCTGTAGTAATGTGTGTTGTCTGTAGTAATGTGTGTTGTCTTTATACTGTGGGTCTGTAGTAATGTGTGTTGTCTGTAGTAATGTGTGTTGTCTTTATACTGTGGGTCTGTATTAATGTGTGTTGTCTTTATACTGTGGGTCTGTAGTAATGTGTGTTGTCTTTATACTGTGGGTCTGTAGTAATGTGTGTTGTCTTTATACTGTGGGTCTGTAGTAATGTGTGTTGTCTGTAGTAATGTGTGTTGTCTTTATACTGTGGGTCTGTAGTAATGTGTGTTGTCTGTAGTAATGTGTGTTGTCTTTATACTGTGGGTCTGTAGTAATGTGTGTTGTCTGTAGTAATGTGTGTTGTCTTTATACTGTGGGTCTGTAGAAATGTGTGTTGTCTGTAGTAATGTGTGTTGTCTTTATACTGTGGGTCTGTAGTAATGTGTTGTCTTTATACTGTAGTACTGCGGGTCTGTAGAAATGTGTGTTGTCTTTATACTGTGGGTCTGTAGAAATGTGTGTTGTCTTTATAATGTAGTACTGCGGGTCTGTAGAAATGTGTGTTGTCTTTATACTGTGGGTCTGTATTAATGTGTGTTGTCTTTATACTGTGGGTCTGTATTAATGTGTGTTGTCTTTATACTGTGGGTCTGTAGTAATGTGTGTTGTCTTTATACTGTGGGTCTGTAGTAATGTGTGTTGTCTTTATACTGTGGGTCTGTAGTAATGTGTGTTGTCTTTATACTGTGGGTCTGTAGTAATATGTGTTGTCTGTAGTAATGTGTGTTGTCTTTATACTGTGGGTCTGTAGTAATGTGTGTTGTCTGTAGTAATGTGTGTTGTCTTTATACTGTGGGTCTGTAGTAATGTGTGTTGTCTGTAGTAATGTGTGTTGTCTTTATACTGTGGGTCTGTATTAATGTGTGTTGTCTTTATACTGTGGGTCTGTAGTAATGTGTGTTGTCTTTATACTGTGGGTCTGTAGTAATGTGTGTTGTCTGTAGTAATGTGTGTTGTCTTTATACTGTAGTACTTTGGGTCTGTATTAATGTGTGTTGTCTTTATACTGTGGGTCTGTAGAAATGTGTGTTGTCTGTAGTAATGTGTGTTGTCTTTATACTGTGGGTCTGTAGTAATGTGTGTTGTCTGTAGTAATGTGTGTTGTCTTTATACTGTGGGTCTGTAGTAATGTGTGTTGTCTGTAGTAATGTGTGTTGTCTTTATACTGTGGGTCTGTAGTAATGTGTGTTGTCTTTATACTGTAGTACTGCGGGTCTGTAGAAATGTGTGTTGTCTTTATACTGTGGGTCTGTAGAAATGTGTGTTGTCTTTATAATGTAGTACTGTGGGTCTGTAGTAATGTGTGTTGTCTTTATACTGTGGGTCTGTATTAATGTGTGTTGTCTTTATACTGTGGGTCTGTAGTAATGTGTGTTGTCTTTATACTGTGGGTCTGTAGTAATGTGTGTTGTCTGTAGTAATGTGTGTTGTCTTTATACTGTAGTACTTTGGGTCTGTATTAATGTGTGTTGTCTTTATACTGTGGGTCTGTAGAAATGTGTGTTGTCTGTAGTAATGTGTGTTGTCTTTATACTGTGGGTCTGTAGTAATGTGTGTTGTCTGTAGTAATGTGTGTTGTCTTTATACTGTGGGTCTGTAGTAATGTGTGTTGTCTGTAGTAATGTGTGTTGTCTTTATACTGTGGGTCTGTAGTAATGTGTGTTGTCTTTATACTGTAGTACTGCGGGTCTGTAGAAATGTGTGTTGTCTTTATACTGTGGGTCTGTAGAAATGTGTGTTGTCTTTATACTGTAGTACTGTGGGTCTGTAGTAATGTGTGTTGTCTTTATACTGTGGGTCTGTATTAATGTGTGTTGTCTTTAGTACTGTGGGTCTGTAGTAATGTGTGTTGTCTTTATACTGTGGGTCTGTAGTAATGTGTGTTGTCTTTATACTGTGGGTTTGTAGTCATGTGTGTTGTCTTTATACTGTGGGTCTGTATTAATGTGTGTTGTCTTTATACTGTGGGTCTGTAGTAATGTGTGTTGTCTTTATACTGTGGGTCTGTAGTAATGTGTGTTGTCTTTATACTGTGGGTCTGTATTAATGTGTGTTGTCTTTATACTGTGGGTCTGTATTAATATGTGTTGTCTTTATACTGTGGGTCTGTAGTAATGTGTGTTGTCTTTATACTGTAGTACTGCGGGTCTGTAGAAATGTGTGTTGTCTTTATACTGTGGGTCTGTAGAAATGTGTGTTGTCTTTATAATGTAGTACTGTGGGTCTGTAGTAATGTGTGTTGTCTTTATACTGTGGGTCTGTATTAATGTGTGTTGTCTTTATACTGTGGGTCTGTAGTAATGTGTGTTGTCTTTATACTGTGGGTCTGTAGTAATGTGTGTTGTCTTTATACTGTGGGTCTGTAGTAATGTGTGTTGTCTTTATACTGTGGGTCTGTAGTAATGTGTGTTGTCTTTATACTGTGGATCTGTAGTAATGTGTGTTGTCTTTATACTGTGGGTCTGTAGTAATGTGTGTTGTCTTTATACTGTGGGTCTGTAGTAATGTGTGTTGTCTTTATACTGTGGGTCTGTAGTAATGTGTGTTGTCTTTATACTGTGGGTCTGTAGTAATGTGGGTCTGTAATAATGTGTGTTGTCTTTATACTGTAGTAATATGGGTCTGTAGTAATGTGTGTTGTCTTTATACTGTAGTAATGTGGGTCTGTAGTAATGTGTGTTGTCTTTATACTGTAGTACTGTGGGTCTGTAGTAATGTGTGTTGTCTTTATACTGTAGTACTGTGGGTCTGTAGTAATGTGTGTTGTCTTTATACTGTGGGTCTGTAGTAATGTGTGTTGTCTTTATACTGTGGGTCTGTAGTAATGTGTGTTGTCTTTATACTGTGGGTCTGTAGTAATGTGTGTTGTCTTTATACTTCAGTACTGTGGGTCTGTAGTAATGTGTGTTGTCTTTATACTGTGGGTCTGTAGTAATGTGTGTTGTCTTTATACTGTAGTACTGTGGGTCTGTAGTAATGTGTGTTGTCTTTATACTGTGGGTCTGTAGTAATGTGTGTTGTCTTTATACTGTGGGTCTGTAGTAATGTGTGTTGTCTTTATACTGTAGTACTGTGGGTCTGTAGTAATGTGTGTTGTCTTTATACTGTGGGTCTGTAGTAATGTGTGTTGTCTTTATACTGTGGGTCTGTAGTAATGTGTGTTGTCTTTATACTGCAGTACTGTGGGACTGGAGCCAATCTGAGCATCAGGACCCAGAGCTGATCATGTCTTACTGTTTCACCATGAAGCTCAACGACCTCCAGTCTGTCAACGTGGGCCTGTTCGACCAGTACTTCAGGGTGGTGGGTGAGTAGGGAGGGAGGGAGAATGAATGAATGAATGAATGAATGAATGAATGAATGAATGAATGAATGAATGGTCATGAATGTATGACTACAGTGTCACAGAGAGGAGTCGGATCAGGATGTTAAGGACATAGTGTAAAGTGTTACCTGAATTCATAAAAATCACAATCCCAGATCATTTCTGATGTGATGATGACCTAGTGTGACCTGATAATAAATACTGAACAAAAATATAAACGCAACAATTTCAAAGATTTTACTGAGTTACAGTTCATATGAGGAAATCAGTCAATTGAAATAAATAAATGAGGCCCTAATCTATGGGTTTCACATGACTGGGAATACAGATATGCATCTGTTGGTCACAGATACCTTTAAAAAAAAGGTAGGGGCGTGGATCAGAAAACCAGTCAGTATCTGGTGTGACCAGCATTTGCCTCATGCAGCGCGACACATCTCCTTCGCATAGAGTTGATCAGGCTGTTGATTGGGCTTGTGGAATTGATGGATGTTGGCGGAAAAAGGAACACGCTGTCGTACACATCGATCCAGAGCATCCCAAACATGCTCAATGGGTGACATGTCTGGTGAGTATGTAGGTCATGGAAGAACTGGGACATTTTCAGCTTCCAGGAATTGTGTACAGATCCTTGTGACATGGGGCCGTGCATTATCATGCTGAAACATGAGGTGATGGCAGCAGATGAATGGCACGACAATGGGCCTAAGGATCTCATTCAAATTGCCATCGATAAAATGCAATTGTGACGTACTGCCAAATTCTCTAAAACAAAGTTGGAGGTGGCTTATGGTAGAGAATTGAACATTCAATTCTCTGGCAACAGCTCTGGTGGACATTCCTGCAGTCAGCATGCCAATTGCACGCTCCCTCAAAACTTGAGACATCTGTGGCATTGTGTTGTGTGACAAAACTGCACATTTTAGAGTGGCCTTTTCTTTTCCCAAGCACAAGGTGCACCTGTGTAATGATCATGCTGTTTAATCAGCTTCTTGATATGCCACACCTGTCAGGTGGATGGATTATCTTGGCAAAGGAGAAATGCTCACTAACAGGGATGTAAACAAATTTGTGCGCAACATTTGAGAGAAATAAGCTTTTTGTGCTTATGGAAAATATCTGGGATCTTTTATTTCAGCTCATGAAACATGGGACCAACACTTTACATGTTGCGTTTATATTTTTGTTCAGTGTTGTATGTTAATTGTGTTGTCTGGGCTGGGCTGGCTGCTGGGCTGGCTGCTGGACTGGGCTGGCTGCTGGGCTGGCTGCTGGGCTGGCTGCTAGACTGGGAAGGCTACTGGACTGGGCTGGCTGCTGGACTGGCTGCTGAACTGGGCTGGCTGCTGGACTGGCTGCTGGGCTGGCTGCTAGACTGGGCTGGCTGCTGGACTGGGATGGCTGCTGGACTGGGATGGCTGCTGGACTGGGTCTGGGTCTGGTTGTAATGTGTTGTGTGTTATTTGTCTCCAGGACCGTCAGCAGATCACATCATCTGCTGTCTGACGAGGGACAGTTACGGGACACACCGCTTCCTGCAGCAGCTGATGACGGTCCTCTCTCTACAGGACAAACTACCCTCTCCTGAACCCTCCGAACAAGACTTCTACACACAGTTTGGAAAAAAATCCACAGGTATTCATAAAATTTAATATTTTTAAGTTTTCAGCAGTAAAATGCCCTTGTGGAGATATGAGAGGATTGGCCAGGTTTAAGAAACAGATCTCCACAATAACATGGGTAGGATCTAGGGGTTCCATTTGTGATTAAGAATAAATTAGTCCTGTCTGTCCCACTGTGTTGATGAGTCAAACTAAATGAGTCCTGTCTGTCCCACTGGGTTGATGTGTGAAACTAAATGAGTCCTGTCTGTCCCACTGGGTTGATGTGTGAAACTAAATGAGTCCTGTCTGTCCCACTGGGTTGATGTGTGAAACTAAATGAGTCCTGTCTGTCCCACTGGGTTGATGTGTGAAACTAAATGAGTCCTGTCTGTCCCACTGGGTTGTCTACTCCAGGGAAGATGCAGAACTATGAACTGGTCCACTCTAGCAGGGTAAAGTTCATCTACCCCAGTGAAGAGGAGATTGGAGACCTGACCTTCATCGTAGCCGAGAGGAAAGGTTATACTGGGGCGTCCTCCTGTAATATCCTGCTCTATGTACTGGTGTTCCAGGTGCAGACCCAGGGGCCAGGTGGCTCACAGGGCCTCCGTGTGCTCCCACAGACCCAGGGGCCAGGTGTCTCACAGGGCCTCAATGTGCTCCCACAGACCCAGGCCCCAGCTGCAGACAGACAGACTTCCGCTGGGGGTCTGCAGGGGGACAGAAAGTCTCTCCACCACCTCCGCCCCCAGAGCCCGGTCTCTGCTAGCCAGCCCCGTCTTCACCCCCAGGCTCCAGCCCAAGTCCCCTCCATCGGGCCCCACATCCCCCAGCAGAGCCTCCCTCCCCAGGCCCCGGACCCCTCCACCCCCAGTCCTGTCCTCCATCCTAAGACCCTGATCCTGACCAGTACAGACGTCTTCCTGCTGGATGAGGATTACATCAGCTACCCGCTGCCGGACTTTGCCAAGGAGCCCCCTCCCCGAGACAAGTACCAACTGACCGACGCTCGACGAATAAGAGACCTGGATAGAGTCCTCATGGGTTACCAGACGTACCCGCAGGCGCTGACGTTAGTGTTCGACGATGTCCCTGGGCCAGACCTCCTCTGTCAACTCACCATGGACCACTTTGGAGAAGAGGAGGTGGAAGGAGGAGGGGAGAGGGGGAGATGTGGTAGTGGGGGAGCAGAGAGCGAGGTGCTGTGGTGTGTCTATGTCCCCGGAGCGGACAGCAGGGAGAGGCTGATATGTCTGTTAGCGAGACAGTGGGAAGTGCTATGTAGTAGGGAACTGCCTGTAGAACTCACTGGCTGACTGGTTCTTCTGCCGGTAGAACTCACTGGCTGACTGGTTCTTCTGCCCGTAGAACTCACTGGTTCTTCTGCCGGTAGAACTCACTGGCTGACTGGTTCTTCTGCCTGTAGAACTCACTGGCTGACTGGTTCTTCTGCCCTGTAGAACTCACTGGCTGACTGGTTCTTCTGCCGGTAGAACTCACTGGCTGACTGGTTCTTCTGCCTGTAGAACTCACTGGCTGACTGGTTCTTCTGCCTGTAGAACTCACTGGCTGACTGGTTCTTCTGCCTGTAGAACTCACTGGCTGACTGGTTCTTCTGCCCGTAGAACTCACTGGCTGACTGGTTCTTCTGCCGGTAGAACTCACTGGCTGACTGGTTCTTCTGCCGGTAGAACTCACTGGCTGACTGGTTCTTCTGCCTGTAGAACTCACTGGCTGACTGGTTCTTCTGCCTGTAGAACTCACTGGCTGACTGGTTCTTCTGCCTGTAGAAATCACTGGCTGACTGGTTCTTCTGCCTGTAGAACTCACTGGCTGACTGGTTCTTCTGCCGGTAGAACTCACTGGCTGACTGGTTCTTCTGCCTGTAGAACTCACTGGCTGACTGGTTCTTCTGCCTGTAGAACTCACTGGCTGACTGGTTCTTCTGCCCGTAGAACTCACTGGCTGACTGGTTCTTCTGCCGGTAGAACTCACTGGCTGACTGGTTCTTCTGCCTGTAGAACTCACTGGCTGACTGGTTCTTCTGCCTGTAGAACTCACTGGCTGACTGGTTCTTCTGCCGGTAGAACTCACTGGCTGACTGGTTCTTCTGCCGGTAGAACTCACTGGCTGACTGGTTCTTCTGCCGGTAGAACTCACTGGCTGACTGACTGGTTTTTCTGCCGGTAGAACTCACTGGCTGACTGGTTCTTCTGCCTGTATAACTCACTGGCTGACTGGTTCTTCTGCCGGTAGAACTCACTGGCTGACTGGTTCTTCTGCCGGTAGAACTCACTGGCTGACTGGTTCTTCTGCCTGTAGAACTCACTGGCTGACTGGTTCTTCTGCCGGTAGAACTCACTGGCTGACTGGTTCTTCTGCCGGTAGAACTCACTGGCTGACTGGTTTTTCTGCCGGTAGAACTCACTGGCTGACTGGTTCTTCTGCCGGTAGAACTCACTGGCTGACTGACTGGTTTTTCTGCCGGTAGAACTCACTGGCTGACTGGTTCTTCTGCCGGTAGAACTCACTGGCTGACTGGTTCTTCTGCCGGTAGAACTCACTGGCTGACTGGTTCTTCTGCCGGTAGAACTCACTGGCTGACTGGTTCTTCTGCCGGTAGAACTCACTGGCTGACTGGTTCTTCTGCCGGTAGAACTCACTGGCTGACTGGTTCTTCTGCCGGTAGAACTCACTGGCTGACTGGTTCTTCTGCCGGTAGAACTCACTGGCTGACTGGTTCTTCTGCCGGTAGAACTCACTGGCTGACTGGTTCTTCTGCCGGTAGAACTCACTGGCTGACTGGTTCTTCTGCCGGTAGAACTCACTGGCTGACTGGTTCTTCTGCCGGTAGAACTCACTGGCTGACTGGTTCTTCTGCCTGTAGAACTCACTGGCTGACTGGTTCTTCTGCCCGTAGAACTCACTGGCTGACTGGTTCTTCTGCCGGTAGAACTCACTGGCTGACTGGTTCTTCTGCCTGTAGAACTCACTGGCTGACTGGTTCTTCTGCCCGTAGAACTCACTGGCTGACTGGTTCTTCTGCCTGTAGAAATCACTGGCTGACTGGTTCTTCTGCCTGTAGAACTCACTGGCTGACTGGTTCTTCTGCCGGTAGAACTCACTGGCTGACTGGTTCTTCTGCCTGTAGAACTCACTGGCTGACTGGTTCTTCTGCCGGTAGAACTCACTGGCTGACTGGTTCTTCTGCCGGTAGAACTCACTGGCTGACTGGTTCTTCTGCCGGTAGAACTCACTGGCTGACTGACTGGTTTTTCTGCCGGTAGAACTCACTGGCTGACTGGTTCTTCTGCCTGTATAACTCACTGGCTGACTGGTTCTTCTGCCGGTAGAACTCACTGGCTGACTGGTTCTTCTGCCGGTAGAACTCACTGGCTGACTGGTTCTTCTGCCTGTAGAACTCACTGGCTGACTGGTTCTTCTGCCGGTAGAACTCACTGGCTGACTGGTTCTTCTGCCGGTAGAACTCACTGGCTGACTGGTTTTTCTGCCGGTAGAACTCACTGGCTGACTGGTTCTTCTGCCGGTAGAACTCACTGGCTGACTGACTGGTTTTTCTGCCGGTAGAACTCACTGGCTGACTGGTTCTTCTGCCTGTATAACTCACTGGCTGACTGGTTCTTCTGCCGGTAGAACTCACTGGCTGACTGGTTCTTCTGCCGGTAGAACTCACTGGCTGACTGGTTCTTCTGCCGGTAGAACTCACTGGCTGACTGGTTCTTCTGCCGGTAGAACTCACTGGCTGACTGGTTCTTCTGCCGGTAGAACTCACTGGCTGACTGGTTCTTCTGCCGGTAGAACTCACTGGCTGACTGGTTCTTCTGCCGGTAGAACTCACTGGCTGACTGGTTCTTCTGCCGGTAGAACTCACTGGCTGACTGGTTCTTCTGCCGGTAGAACTGACTGGCTGACTGACTGGGTATTCTGCCTAACTGGTTCTTCTGCCTGTAGAACTAACTGGCTGACTGGTTCTTCTGCCGGTAGAACTCACTGGCTGACTGGTTCTTCTGCCGGTAGAACTCACTGGCTGACTGGTTCTTCGGCCGGTAGAACTCACTGGCTGACTGGTTCTTCTGCCGGTAGAACTCACTGGCTGACTGGTTCTTCTGCCGGTAGAACTCACTGGCTGACTGGTTCTTCTGCCTGTTGAACTCACTGGCTGACTGACTGGGTATTCTGCCTAACTGGTTCTTCTGCCTGTAGAACTAACTGGCTGACTGGTTCTTCTGCCGGTAGAACTAACTGGCTGACTGGTTCTTCTGCCGGTAGAACTAACTGGCTGACTGGTTCTTCTGCCGGTAGAACTAACTGGCTGACTGGTTCTTCTGCCGGTAGAACTAACTGGCTGACTGGTTCTTCTGCCGGTTGAACTCACTGGCTGACTGACTGGGTCTTCTTCTAGGAGGTTTTAAAGCAGGGCTCTACACTGACCTTTTTTACAATGAGCATGTGTGCACCTAAGTTGAAACATTTTGGCGCACACAAAGAAATTTAGGAGCACAATGAAAAATATTTTAGATATTAAAGCTATAATCCTTAATTTTTCGAGGCCCACTGGTGCTCCTAATTTAAAAAACAAACAGGGAATCAAAACCCCCAAAGAATCCTCTTCTTCCCCTCTTCCTCCCCTCTTCCTCCTCAAAGGAAGTTATGTGATGTTTCTTATTGTTTATAATCTAAATGCATCCTGGGTATTTGTAGAGTCCACACCAGTGTGATATTTATTTGTTATCTTTGTACATAGCTCCTCCCCCAACACATAGCTCCTCCCCCAACCCATAGCTCCTCCCCAACACATAGCTCCTCCCCCAACCTATAGCTCATGCCCCAACCCATAGCTCCTCTCCCAACCCATAGCTCCTCCCCAACCCATAGCTCCTCCCCAACCCATAGCTCCTCCCCAACCCATAGCTCCTCCCCCAACCCATAGCTCATGCCCCAACCCATAGCTCCTCCCCCAACCCATAGCTCCTCCCCCAACCCATAGCTCATGCCCCAACCCATAGCTCCTCCCCCAACCCATAGCTCCTCCCCCAACCCATAGCTCATGCCCCAACCCATAGCTCCTCCCCCAACCCATAGCTCATGCCCCAACCCATAGCCCCTCCCCCAACCCATAGCCCCTCCCCCAACCCATAGCTCCTCCCCCAACCCATACCCCCCCAACCCATAGCCCCCGTAGTCGCTGAAGGACATTTATTATTGAATGATACCGATCTTAAATATTATTTTATATTGATGAAAAATAATATTCTCTGTTTTTGTTGTTTTTATGAAAGTATTATTATTGCTGGTCATTTTTTACATTTGTTTACCTTCTGTTTTCCTTTCATCCCCATACACTGAGTGGACAAAACATTAAGAACACCTTCTTAATATTGAGTTGCACCCCCCCCCCCCCTTGTCCTCAGAACAGCCTCAATTTGTCAGGCCATGGACTCTGCAAGGTGTCAAAAGCGTTCCACAGGGATGCTGGTCCATGTTGACTCCAATGCTTCCCACAGTTGTGTCAAGTTGGCTGGATGTCCTTTGGGTGGTAGACCATTATTGATACACACGGGAAACTGTTGAGCGTGAAAAACCCAGCAGCGTTGCAGTTCTTGACACAAACCGGTGCGCCTGGCACCTACTACCATACACCATTCAAAGGCACTTACATATTCATACCCCTTAACTTATTCCACATTTTGTTGTGTTACAAAATGGATTAAATATAATTTTTACACAATACCCTATAATGTCAAAGTGAAAATATGTTTTTTGAAATTTTAGCAGATTTTATCAAAATGAAATACAGAAATATTTCATTTACATAAGTATTTACACCGCCGAGTATAGAAGCACCCTTGGCAGCGATTACAGCTGTGAGTCTTTCTGGGTAAGTCTCTAAGAGCTTTCCACACCTGGATTGTGCAATATTTGCCCATTATTCTTTTCAGAATGTTTCAATCTCTGTCCAACTGGTTGATGATCAATGCTAGACAACCATTTTCAGATCTTGCCGTAGATTTTCAAGCAGATTTAAGTCAAAACTGTAACTCAGCCACTCAGGAACATTCACTGTCTTGGTAAGCAACTCCAGTGTAGATTTGGCCTTGTGTTTTAGGTTATTGTCCTGCTGAAAGGTGAATTCATCTCCCAGTGTCTGGTGGAAAGCAGACTGAACCAGGTTTTCCTCTAGGATTTGGCCTGTGCTTAGCTCCATTTAGTTTCTTTTTTTATCCTGAAAAATGTCCCTGTCCTTAACGATTACAAGCATACCCATAACATGATGCAGTGGTACTCAGTAATGTGTTGTATTGGATTTGCCCCAAACATAATACTTTGTATTCAGGACGAAAAGTTAATTGCTTTGCTACATTTTTTGCAGTATTACTTTAGTGCCTTGTTGCAAACAGGATGCATGTTTTGGAATATTTGTATTCTGTACAGGCTTCCTTCTTTTCACTCTGTCAATTAGGTTAGTACTGTGGAGTAACTACAATGTTGTTGATCCATCCTCAGTTTTCTCCTGTCACAGCCATTAAACTCTGTAACTGTTTTAAAGTCAACATTGGCCTCATGGTGAAATCACTAACTTCACCATGCTCAAAGGGATATTCAATGTCAGTTTTTTTTTTTTTTTTTTTGACCCATTTTCCAATATGTGCCCTTCTTTGCGAGGCATTGGAAAACCTCCCTGGTCTTTGAGGTTGAATCTGTTTGAAATGCACTGCTCGACTGGAGGGACCTTACAGATAATTGTATGTGTGGGGTACAGAGGTATTCATTCAAAAATCATGATAGTATGGAAAATGTATGCACTCACTAACTGTAAGTCGCTCTGGATAAGAGCGTCTGCTAAATGACTAAAATGTAAACGTAAATAACTACTATTATTGAACACGGAATGAGTCCATGCAACTTATTGTGACTTGTTAAGCACATTTTTACTCCTGAACTTATTTAGGCTTGCCATAACAAAGGGGTTGAATACTTATTGACTGAAGACATTTCAGCTTTTCATTTTTAATTAATTTGTAAACATTTCTAAAAACGTTGACATTATGTGGTATTGTGTGTAGGCCAGTGACACAAAATCTCAATTTAATCCATTAAAAATTCAGGTTGTAACACAACAAAATGTGGAAAAAGTCAAGGGGTATGAATACTTTCTGAAGGCAATGTAAATGTTTTGTCTTGGCCATTCACCCTCTGAATGGCACACATACACAATCCATGTCTCAATTGTCTCAAGGCTTAAAGATCCTTATTTAACCTGTCTCCTCCCCTTCATCTACACTGATTGAAGTGGATTTAACAAGTGACATCAATAAGGGATCATAGCTTTCACCTGGATTCACCTGGTCAGTCTATGTCATGGAAAGAGCAGGTGTTCTTAATGTTTTGTACACTCAGTTTAGTACACAACTTTTGACCAGGAAAAGCAGCGCACTATAAATGGAATATTGTGCTATTTGGGATGCATGTTTGTTTTCGTTGATCTAAGATCAAGGTTGATTAGGAAGGTTATACCAATAGGTAACCAAACCACTCTTTCACGTTTCCATAATGTTATGTTCATCCTCATTCCGTTCAGGCTACGTCCCAGATGGATATGCTCCATTTTACATTTTAGTAATTTAGCAGACGCTCTTATCCAGAGCGACTTACAGTTAGTGAGTGCATACATTTTTCATACTGGCCCCCCGTGGGAAACGAACCCACAACCCCTTGCGTTGCAAGCGCCATGCTCTACCAACTGAGCTACACGGGGCTTTTAACCAGAGCCCTATCAGAGACACCCTATTCCCTACATAGTGCACTACTTTTAACCAGAGCCCTATCAGAGACACCCTATTCCCTACATAGTGCACTACTTTTGACCAGGGGTGAATCCCTAATGGCACCCTATTCCCTAGAGCAATATGGCCCCTGGTCAAAAATAGTGCACTATAAAGGGAATAGGATGCTGTTTGGGACATAGCAGCCTTCAGTCATCAGGAAGGAACGTGCACTTTACTCGGCCAGGAACAAGAACCATCGTCAGTAGAACACGTTAAAACGCAACACCGCAGAACGTCCTTGTCTGCTGCCCAAACATCCTGTTTCACAAACAGACCGCTTCACTGCAACACCACCGACACGGTTCCATTGTCTGGTTTCTGTCATGGAGTTGGATAGAGGAGACATCTTTGCATCTTAGCTGTGATGGCTTCTGTAACGGCAACGGTCAGCGCCATTGAGGGATATCTTAATTTTAAAGTAGTCCATTTCTTCTTCTCTAATGAGTTCATTGGCAGTTGGTAAACCATTTGCAAGCTGGAGTATGCTATCTGAACAGGCTGGATTTTGAGTAAAGTTACGCTTTAAAGCCAAGGCTGGTGATTTACTCCTACCTGCAGTTATGTAACGTTTGCTCAGGAGTATAATTCATTGGCTGATCCCTCCTGCTGACCTGAATGGAATTATGTGATCCTTCCTTAGCCCATAGGAGGTCCCAGCCAGTCGACTACTTCATGGTGCTGCCCATGCTAAAACAGGGTTTTTGTCAAGGCCTCTATCCAACTCTATGGTGTCTGTCGTAGGGGACTTAAAGGGATTGCGATTTTAGCCTTGCGCATGGTAATGTTTTCGCTGCTGCTGTTTTATATATATATATATATTTAAAAAACGATATACATGAATAAAGGTGTTAGAAACAATGATCTTAACCCATTACAGTCTAAGCCCTGTCTAAGCTATATGGAATTGTTTTAAGAAGGTCATACCAAGGATCATTTAGCTAATTCATCTTGATGTGTATATATATATACAGTCAAAGTCAAACGTTTAGACACACCTACTCATTCAAGGGATTTTCTTTATTTTTACTATTTTCTACATTTGTAGAATAATAGTGAAGACATCAAAACTATGAAATAACACATATGGAATCATGTAGTAACCAAAAAAGTGTTTCTTCAAATAGCCACCCTTTGCCTTGATGACAGCTTTGCACACTCTTGGCATTCTCTCAACCAGCTTCACCTGGAATGCTTTTCCAACAGTCTTGAAGGAGTTCCCACATATGCTGAGCACTTGTTGGCTGCTTTTCCTTCACTCTGCCATCCGACTCATCCCAAACCATCTCAATTGGGTTGAGGTCGGGGGATTGTGGAGGCCAGGTCATCTGATGCAGCACTCCATCACTCTCCTTCTTGGTAAAATAGCCCTTACACAGCCTGGAGGTGTGTTGGGTCATTGTCCTGTTGAAAAACAAATGAAAGTCCCACTAAGCCCAAACCAGATGGGATGGCGTATCGCTGCAGAATGCTGTGGTAGCCATGCTGGTTAAGTGTGCCTTGAATTGTAAATAAATCACAGACAGTGTCACCAGCAAAGCACCCCCACACCATAACACCTCCTCCACCTTTAGTAGTGGTTTCTTTGCAGCAATTCGACCATGAAGGCCTGATTCACACAGTCTCCTCTGAACAGTTGATGTTGAGATGTGTCTGTTACTTGAACTCTGTGAAGCATTTATTTGGGCTGCAATTTCTGAGGCTGGTAACTCTAATGAACTTATCGTCTGCATCAGAGGTAACTCTGGGTCTTCCATTCCTGTGGCGGTCCTCATGAGAGCCAGTTTCATCATAGCGCTTGATGGTTTTTGCGACTGCACTTGAAGAAACTTTCAAAGTTCTTGACATTTTCTTGACTGATCTTCATCTCTTGAAGTAATGATGGACTGTCATTTCTCTTTGCTTATTTGAGCTGTTCTTGACATAATATCGACTTGGTCTTTTACCAAATAGGGCTATCTTCTGTATACCCCCCTACCTTTTATGAAGCCACAACTGTTAATTGAAATGCATTCCAGGTGACTACCTCATGAAGCTGGTTGAGAGAATGCCAAGAGTGTGCAAAGCTGTCATCAAGGCAAAGGGTGGCTATTTGAAGAATCTCAAATATAAAATACACTGCTCAAAAAAATAAAGGGAACACTAAAATAACACATCCTAGATCTGAATGAATGAAATAATCTTATTAAATACTTTTTTCTTTACATAGTTGAATGTGCTGACAACAAAATCACACATATTATCAATGGAAATCAAATTTATCAACCCATGGAGGTCTGGATTTGGAGTCACCCTCAAAATTAAAGTGGAAAACCACACTACAGGCTGATCCAACTTTGATGTAACGTCCTTAAAACAAGTGAAAATGAGGCTCAGTAGTGTGTGTGGCCTCCACGTGCCTGTATGACCTCCCTACAACGCCTGGGCATGCTCCTGATGAGGTGGCAGATGGTCTCCTGAGGGATCTCCTCCCAGACCTGGACTAAAGCATCCACCAACTCCTGGACAGTCTGTGGTGCAACGTGGCGTTGGTGGATGGAGCGAGACATGATGTCCCAGATGTGCTCAATTGGATTCAGGTCTGGGGAACGGGCAGGCCAGTCCATAGCATCAATGCCTTCCTCTTGCAGGAACTGCTGACACACTCCAGCCACATGAGGTCTAGCATTGTCTTGCATTAGGAGGAACCCAGGGCCAACCGCACCAGCATATGGTCTCACAAGGGGTCTGAGGATCTCATCTCGGTACCTAATGGCAGTCAGGCTACCTCTGGCGAGCACATGGAGGGCTGTGCGGCCCCCCAAAGAAATACCACCCCACACCATGACTGACCCACCGCCAAACCGGTCATGCTGGAGGATGTTGCAGGCAGCAGAACGTTCTCCACGGCGTCTCCAGACTCTGTCACGTCTGTCACGTGCTCAGTGTGAACCTGCTTTCATCTGTGAAGAGCACAGGGTGCCAGTGGCGAATTTGCCAATCTTGGTGTTCTCTGGCAAATGCCAAACGTCCTGCACGGTGTGTTGGGCTGTAAGCACAACCCCCACCTGTGGACTTCGGGCCCTCATACCACCCTCATCGAGTCTGTTTCTGACCGTTTGAGCAGACACATGCACATTTGTGGCCTGCTGGAGGTCATTTTGCAGGGCTCTAGCAGTGCTCCTCCTGCTCCTCCTTGCACAAAGGCGGAGGTAGCAGTCCTGCTGCTGGGTTGTTGCCCTCCTACGGCCTCCTCCACGTCTCCTGATGTACTGGCCTGTCTCCTGGTAGCGCCTCCATGCTCTGGACACTACGCTGACAGACACAGCAAACCTTCTTGCCACAGCTCGCATTGATGTGCCATCCTGGATGAGCTGCACTACCTGAGCCACTTGTGTGGGTTGTAGACTCCGTCTCATGCTACCACTAGAGTGAAAGCACCGCCAGCATTCAAAAGTGACCAAAACATCAGCCAGGAAGCATAGGAACTGAGAAGTGGTCTGTGGTCACCACCTTCAAAACCAGTCCTTTATTGGGGGTGTCTTGCTAATTGCCTATAATTTCCACCTGTTGTCTATACCATTTGCACAACAGCATGTGAAATGTATTGTCAATCAGTGTTGCTTCCTAAGTGGACAGTTTGATTTCACAGAAGTGTGATTGACTTGGAGTTATATTGTATTGTTTAAGTGTTCCCTTTATTTTTTTGAGCAGTGTATATTTTGATTTGTTTAACACTTTTTTGGTTACTACATGATTCCATATGTGTTATTTCATAGTTTTGATGTCTTCACTGTTATTCTACAATGTAAAACATTTTAAATAAAGAAAAACCCTTGAATGAGTAGGCGTGTCCAAACGTTTGACTGGTAGTGTATATATGTATGTGTATGTATATATATATATATATCTTCTGTGATACTGCAGCGATACGGATTGAATCCAGCCCTTGATTTGATTCAAAACATATCATTCACTGACAGTACATTGGATATACTGTACAGTGGTATAGTTGATCTGATCACGTGATGTGCTGAATGTTAACTAATGTCCCGTAGAGATCAACCACTGGGAATGGCAGCTGCGCCCAGGTTGCCAACTGCACCAAGACGTTACCTGGGGAGAGGACCTGCACCTGTCCAGAAGGACACACTGGAGACGGGTGTGGTGTCTTGGTGTGTGAATGATTGATTGATTGAATTAATTCATTAGATAATTAAAAGTAGTAGGTGACAACATAAAAGGTGGGTAAATGGTGAAAGCTATAAAGCGTATTCCCATTGTGGTCCTCTTTGCCAGAGAGAATGCAGGTTGGGAAGACTGCCACTTTACACTCAACGCAATTAAAAACAACAGCAGCACCAATTACAAATATTTGCAACAATTTACAACAATATCAACAGCATTGCGCTTAGACCTGGGTTCAAATACTATTCAAAATAATTTCAAATGCTTTATCTGGGGTTAATTGAGCTTTCCAGGCAGGTAGGCTAGCGGTTAAGAACGTTGGGCCAGTAACCGAAAGGACGCTGGTTTGAATCCCAGAGCCGACGAAGTGAAAGATCTGTCGATGTGCCCTTGAGCAAGGCACTTAACCCTAATTGCTCCTGTTAGTCTCTCTGGATAAGAGCGTCTGCTAAATTACTAAAATGTAAATGTTAAGGGGCCAATAGAATGGTCCCAAAACTGCAAACCCCGCCCATCTGACACTCCAGGCAGACTAGCGCAAACGCTCAGAGTATTTGAAGGATTTCAAATAATACTTGAACCCAGGTCTGGTGTGATCAACACTAACAACACTCAACTACCCAGGTCTGGTGTGATCTACACTGTCTAACAACACTCAACTACCCAGGTCTGGTGTGATCTACACTGTCTAACAACACTCAACTACCCAGGTCTGGTGTGATCTACACTGTCTAACAACACTCAACTACCCAGGTCTGGTGTGATCTACACTAACAACACTCAACTACCCAGGTCTGGTGTGATCTACACTGTCTAACAACACTCAACTACCCAGGTCTGGTGTGATCTACACTGTCTAACAACACTCAACTACCCAGGTCTGGTGTGATCTACACTGTCTAACAACACTCAACTACCCAGGTCTGGTGTGATCTACAGCTAACAACACTCAACTACCCAGGTCTGGTGTGATCTACACTGTCTAACAACACTCAACTACCCAGGTCTGGTGTGATCTACACTGTCTAACAACACTCAACTACCCAGGTCTGGTGTGATCTACACTGTCTAACAACACTCAACTACCCAGGTCTGGTGTGATCTACACTGTCTAACAACACTCAACTACCCAGGTCTGGTGTGATCTACACTAACAACACTCAACTACCCAGGTCTGGTGTGATCTACACTAACAACACTCAACTACCCAGGTCTGGTGTGATCTACACTAACAACACTCAACTACCCAGGTCTGGTGTGATCTACACTGTCTAACAACACTCAACTACCCAGGTCTGGTGTGATCTACACTGTCTAACAACACTCAACTACCCAGGTCTGGTGTGATCTACACTGTCTAACAACACTCAACTACCCAGGTCTGGTGTGATCTACACTAACAACACTCAACTACCCAGGTCTGGTGTGATCTACACTGTCTAACAACTACATTTACATTTACATTTAAGTCATTTAGCAGACGCTCTTATCCAGAGCGACTTACAAATTGGTGCATTCACCCTATAGCCAGTGGGATAACCACTTTACAATTGTTTTTATTTATTTATTTATTTATTTATTTTTTACTTTATCCTATCCCAGGTATTCCTTAAAGAGGTGGGGTTTCAAATGTCTCCGGAAGGTGGTGAGTGACTCCGCTGTCCTGGCGTCGTGAGGGAGCTTGTTCCACCATTGGGGTGCCAGAGCAGCGAACAGTTTTGACTGGGCTGAGCGGGAACTATGCTTCAGCAGAGGTAGAGGAGCCAGCAGGCCAGAGGTGGATGAACGCAATGCCCTCGTTTGGGTGTAGGGACTGATCAGAGCCTGAAGGTACGGAGGTGCCGTTCCCCTCACTGCTCCATAGGCAAGCACCATGGTCTTGTAACGGATGCGAGCTTCAACTGGAAGCCAGTGGAGTGTGCGGAGGAGGGGGGTGACGTGAGAGAACTTGGGAAGGTTGAACACCAGACGGGCTGCGGCATTCTGGATGAGTTGTAGGGGTTTAATGGCACAGGCAGGGAGCCCAGCCAACAGCGAGTTGCAGTAATCCAGACGGGAGATGACAAGTGCCTGGATTAGGACCTGTGCCGCTTCCTGTGTAAGGCAGGGTCGTACTCTCCGAACTACCCAGGTCTGGTGTGATCTACACTGTCTAACAACACTCAACTACTTTATGAACCATTTTCTAATAATTGCGCCAACAGTTGTTGCCTTCTCACCAAGCTGCTTGCCTATTGTCCTGTAGCCCATCCCAGCCTTGTGCAGGTCTACAATTTTATCCCTGATGTCCTTACACAGCTCTCTGGTCTTGGCCATTGTGGAGAGGTTGGAGTCTGTTTGATTGAGTGTGTGGACAGGTGTCTTTTATACAGGTAACGAGTTCAAACAGGTGCAGTTAATACAGGTAATGAGTGGAGAACAGGAGGGCTTCTTAAAGAAAAACTAACAGGTCTGTGAGAGCCGGAATTCTTACTGGTTGGTAGGTGATCAAATACTTATGTCATGCAATAAAATGCAAATTCATTACTTAAAAATCATACAATGTGATTTTCTGGATTTTTGTTTTAGATTCCGTCTCTCACAGTGGAAGTGTACCTATGGTAAAAATTACAAACCTCTACATGCTTTGTAAGTAGGAAAACCTGTAAATATGTTATTGGACCATAAACAGATATGGCTCATTAACCTTTACGGACCAAATAATGATGATCCACAATTCTTTGACAATATAATAAATTATCAAGCCTGCAAGCAACTCAAGACAATATTATTATGGTGGGGGATTATAATACTGTTTTAAATAGCTCAATGGACCGTAAAGGACATCACACCACAAACAATCACCCACATGCTCTTAAGGAAATTGTGAATGTCATGGATACATTAGAACTAGTAGATATATGGAGGCTTAAATATACTGATCTAGTGAGATATACATGGCGGAGACTGAATCAAGCTAGTCGTCTTGACTTCTTTCTTATCTCATTCTCATTGGCACCAAAAGTTTAAAAAAAGTGTTGATAGGGGACAGAATGCGGTCGGACCATCATATAATAGGCATCTCCATTACTCTTACTGAATTTCCACGTGGGCGAGGATATTGGAAATTTAATCAAAGCCTATTGGATGATAATTTATTTATAATTAGAACAAAGGAATTTATAACTGACTTTTTCCAACATAACATAGGTACAGTGAATCCCCTTATTGTATGGGACACCTTTAAATGTGCCTTTAGAGGCCATGCAATTCAGTACTCATCTCGAAAACAAAAGCAATTTAGGTCAAAAGAGTTTATACCAAGAAAGGAAATAGAAAGTCTAACAGAACAGATAGATGGCAATAAAAACTGTAACATAGAGGCTCAGAATAAATTAGAGGAAAAACAAAAAGAAATTGAGAAACTTATTCAAGAAAGATCAAGTGTAATATATTATAAAAATAAAGCAAACTGGATGGAATATGGGGAAAAATGCACAAAATATTTTTTTTATCTTCAACATAGGAATGCTACCAAAAAGAACTTAATGAAACTGGTTACAATTGACGGAGTCACCCATAATTCACCAAATGATATTTTGAAGGAAGAAACAAAGTACTTTAAGCATATGTTTTCTTTTCAGTCGCCTCCATCTCCTCTAACTGAAGCTAATTGTCGAGATTTTTTTTCTATTGATAATGTCAAATTAACAGCCACACAGAAAGACTCATGTGAAGGTGAAATTACAGAGGAGGAACTTCTGGATGCAATTAAAGACTTTAAGTCCGGGAAAACTCCAGGGTTGGATGGCATACCAGTCGAGGTATACCAAACCTTTTTGATATACTAAGAGGACCGTTATTAGCATGTTTTAACCACTCCTATGTAAATGGTAGATTATCTGACACTCAAGAAGAAGGTCTGATCTCATTATTACTGAAACAGGATACAAGTGGAAAATATAAAGATCCAGTCCATTTACAAAATTGGAGGCCCCTTACACTTCAGTGTTGTGATGCAAAAATCCTAGCAAAATGTATAGCGCATAGAATTAAAAAAGGTATTGTCGGATATTATTCATTCTAATCAGACAGGTTTTTTACATGGAAGATACATTGGAGATAATATAAGGCAAGTATTGGAAACAATAGAACACTATGGAAAATATGGGAAACCAGGCCTGCTATTCATAGCAGACTTCGAAAAGGCATTTGATAAAGTTCGACTGGGGTTTATATATAAATGCCTGGAGCATTTCAATTTTGGAGAATCTCTTATAAAATGGGTCAAAATCATGTATAGTAACCCTAGGTGTAAAATAGTAAATAATGGCTATTTCTCCAAAAGTTTTTAACTGTCAAGAGGAGTGAAACAAGGTTGTCCACTATCGGCATATCTATTTATTGTGGTTATCGAGATGTTAGCTATTAAAATCGGATCCAATAATAATATCAGAGGATTAGAAATACAGGGCTTAAAAACAAAGGTGTCATTGTACGCTGATGATTCATGTTTTCTTTTAAATCCACAACTAGAATTCCTCCACAGCCTCATAGAGGATCTAGATACATTTTCTAACCTCTCTGGATTACAACCAAATTATGACAAATGTACTATATTACGTATTGGATCACTAAAAAATACAATTTTTACATTACCATGTAGTTTACCAATAAAATGGTCTGATGGTGATGTGGATATACTCGGAATACATATCCCAAAGGAAATAAATGATCTCACTTCAATAAATTTTAATAGAAAGTTAGCAAAAATAGATAAGATCTTACTACCATGGAAAGGAAAATACCAGTCAATTTGTGGAAAAATCACCCTGATTAACTCTTTAGTATTATCCCAGTTTACCTATTTGCTTATGGTCTTGCCTACGCCTAGCGAACAGTTTTTAAAATTATATGAGAAAAAAATATTCAATTTTATTTGGAACGGCAAGCCAGACAAAATTAAAAGGGCATATTTATATAATGAATATGAATTCGGAGGACAGAAATTATTTAATATTAAAGCATTAGACCTATCACTAAAAGCTTCAGTCATACAAAAGTTATACTTAAATCCGAACTGGTTCTCAAGCAAATTAGTAAGATTGTCTCACCCAATGTTCAAGAAAGGCCTTTTTCCTTTTATTCAGATTACAACCTCTCACTTTCAGTTATTTGAAAAGGAAATAATCTCCCAAATATCACTATTTCTAAAACAAGCCATAGAAAGTTGGTTGCAATTTCAATTTAATCCTCCAGAAACGACAGAACAAATAATGCAACAAATATTGTGGTTAAATTCAAATATACTAATTGACCAAAAAACTTTTTTTTTTGACAGAATGTTTAAAAAAGGTATAATCTTCGTAAATGATATCATCGGTAGGACTGGTGGAGTTATGTCGCACATGCAGCTAATAAAAACATATGGAAATGTCTGCTCTACCCAAAATTACAACCAAATAATTGCAGCCTTACTGCAAAAGTGGAAGAGGAAAGTGGAAGGGGGAGAAAGTAAGGAACTTGTCTGTCGGCCTTGCATTAAAGAACATAATTGGTTAAGGAAAACTGTGATAAATAAAAAAGTATATCAGTTTCACTTAAGGACCAAAGGATTGACAGCCGTCCCATATAGATTGCAAAATAGTTGGGAAGAGATCTTTGACGTACCGATCCCATGGCATAGTGTTTATGAACTGACACGCAAAACGACACCGGATTCAAAAAATTAGAATCTTTCAATTTAAATTATTATATAAAATTCTTGCTACCAATAGAATGTTATTTATATGGGGGATACAATCTTCCCAGCTCTGCAGATTTTGCTGTGAAGAGACAGAATCATTAGATCATTTGTTTTGGTTCTGTCCATTTGTAGCTTGTTTTTGGACACAGGTCCAGGAATGGCTAAAGGATTGCAATATTTACCTGGAGCTAACCTTGCAGATAGCATTACTGGGTGATCTGAAAAGTCATAGTCAATCAATCAATAATATAATAATACTTTTAGCAAAAATGTTTATTTTTAATTCACAATCTGTAGAAACAATGAGAATAGAAAGGTTCAGAACTTTTGTAAAACATCACAGTACGGTTGAAATACAGTGGGGAGAACAAGTATTTGATACACTGACGATTTTGTAGGTTTTCCTACTTACAAAGCATGTAGAGGTCTGTAATTTTTATCGTAGGTACACTTCAAATGTGAGAGACGGAATCTACAGTGGGGAAAAAAAGTATTTAGTCAGCCACCAATTGTGCAAGTTCTCCCACTTAAAAAGATGAGAGAGGCCTGTAATTTTCATCATAGGTACACGTCAACTATGACAGACAAATTGAGAAGAAAAAAATCCAGAAAATCACATTGTAGGATTTTTTATGAATTTATTTGCAAATTATGGTGGAAAATAAGTATTTGGTCACCTACAAACAAGCAAGATTTCTGGCTCTCACAGACCTGTAACTTCTTCTTTAAGAGGGTCCTCTGTCCTCCACTCGTTACCTGTATTAATGGCACCTGTTTGAACTTGTTATCAGTATAAAAGACACCTGTCCACAACCTCAAACAGTCACACTCCAAACTCCACTATGACCAAGACCAAAGAGCTGTCAAAGGACACCAGAAACAAAATTGTAGACCTGCACCAGGCTGGGAAGACTGAATCTGCAATTGGTAAGCAGCTTGGTTTGAAGAAATCAACTGTGGGAGCAATTATTAGGAAATGGAAGACATACAAGACCACTGATAATCTCCCTCGATCTGGGGCTCCACGCAAGATCTCACCCCCGTGGGGTCAAAATGATCACAAGAACGGTGAGCAAAAATCCCAGAACCACACGGGGGGACCTAGTGAATGACCTGCAGAGAGCTGGGACCAAAGTAACAAAGCCTACCATCAGTAACACACTACGCCGCCAGGGACTCAAATCCTGCAGTGCCAGACGTGTCCCCCTGTTTAAGCCAGTACATGTCCAGGCCCGTCTGAAGTTTGCTAGAGTGCATTTGGATGATCCAGAAGAGGATTGGGAGAATGTCATATGGTCAGATGAAACCAAAATAGAACTTTTTGGTAAAAACTCAACTCGTCGTGTTTGGAGGACAAAGAATGCTGAGTTGCATCCAAAGAACACCATACCTACTGTGAAGCATGGGGGTGGAAACATCATGCTTTGGGGCTGTTTTTCTGCAAAGGGACCAGGACGACTGATCCGTGTAAAGGAAAGAATGAATGGGGCCATGTATCGTGAGATTTAGAGTGAAAACCTCCTTCCATCAGCAAGGGCATTGAAGATGAAACGTGGCTGGGTCTTTCAGCATGACAATGATCCCAAACACACCGCCCGGGCAACGAAGGAGTGGCTTCGTAAGAAGCATTTCAAGGTCCTGGAGTGGCCTAGCCAGTCTCCAGATCTCAACCCCATAGAAAATCTTTGGAGGGAGTTGAAAGTCCGTGTTGCCCAGCGACAGCCCCAAAACATCACTGCTCTAGAGGAGATTTGCATGGAGGAATGGGCCAAAATACCAGCAACAGTGTGTGAAAACCTTGTGAAGACTTACAGAAAACGTTTGACCTGTGTCATTGCCAACAAAGGGTATATAACAAAGTATTGAGAAACTTTTGTTATTGACCAAATACTTATTTTCCACCATAATTTGCAAATAAATTCATTAAAAATCCTACAATGTGATTTTCTTGAAAAAAATTCTCATTTTGTCTGTCATAGTTGACGTGTACCTATGATGAAAATTACAGGCCTCTCTCATCTTTTTAAGTGGGAGAACTTGCACAATTGGTGGCTGACTAAATACTTTTTTTCCCCACTGTAAAACAAAAATCCAGAAAATCACATTGTATGATTTTTAAGTAATTAATTTGCATTTTATTGCATGACATAAGTATTTGATCACCTACCAACCAGTAAGAATTCCGGCTCTCACAGACCTGTTAGTTTTTCTTTAAGAAGCCCTCCTGTTCTCCACTCATTACCTGTATTAACTGCACCTGTTTGAACTCGTTACCTGTATAAAAGACACCTGTCCACACACTCAATGAAACAGACTCCAACCTCTCCACAATGGCCAAGACCAGAGAGCTGTGTAAGGACATCAGGGATAAAATTGTAGACCTGCACAAGGCTGGGATGGGCTACAGGACAATAGGCAAGCAGCTTGGTGAGAAGGCAACAACTGTTGGCGCAATTATTATAAAATGGAAGAAGTTCAAGATGACGGTCAATCACCCTCGGTCTGGGGCTCCATGCAAGATCTCACCTCATGGGGCATCAATGATCATGAGGAAGGTGAGGGATCAGCCCAGAATTACACGGCAGGACCTGGTCAATGACCTGAAGAGAGCTGGGACCACAGTCTCAAAGAAAACCATTAGTAACACACTACGCCGTCATGGATTAAAATCCTGCAGCGTACGCAAGGTCCCCCTGCTCAAGCCAGCGCATGTCCAGGCCCGTCTGAAGTTTGCCAATGACCATCTGGATGATCCAGAGGAGGAATGGGAGAAGGTAATGTGGTCTGATGAGACAAAAATAGAGCTTTTTGGTCTAAACTCCACTCGCCGTGTTTGGAGGAAGAAGAAGGATGAGTACAACCCCAAGAAGACCATCCCAACCGTGAAGCATGGAGGTGGAAACATCATTCTTTGGGGATGCTTTTCTGCAAAGGGGACAGGACGACAGCACCGTATTGAGGGGAGGATGGATGGGGCCATGTATCGTGAGATCTTGGCCAACAACCTCCTTCCCTCAGTAAGAGCATTGAAGGTGGGTCGTGACTGGGTCTTCCAGCATGACAACGACCCGAAACACACAGCCAGGGCAACTAAGGAGTGGCTCCGTAAGAAGCATCTCAAGGTCCTGGAGTGGCCTAGCCAGTCTCCAGACCTGAACCCAATAGAAAATCTTTGGAGGGAGCTGAAAGTCCGTATTGCCCAGCGACAGCCCTGAAACCTGAAGGATCTGGAGAAGGTCTGTATGGAGGAGTGGGCCAAAATCCCTGCTGCAGTGTGTGCAAACCTGGTCAAGACCTACAGGAAAGTATGATCTCTGTAATTGCAAACAAAGGTTTCTGTACCAAATATTAAGTTCTGCTTTTCTGATGTATCAAATACTTATGTCATGCAATAAAATGCAAATGAATTACTTAAAAATCATACAATGTGATTTTCTGGATTTTTGTTTTAGATTCCGTCTCTCACAGTTGAAGTGTACCTATGATAAAAATTACAGACCTCTACATGCTTTGTAAGTAGGAAAACCCACTTCTCCTTCACACAAATCCAGACAGCTGATGTTCTGAAAGAGCTGCAAAATCTGGACCCCTACAAATCATCTGGGCTAGACAATCTGGACCCTTTCTTTCTAAAACTAGCCGCCGAAATTGTCGCAACCCCTATTACTAGCCTGTTCAACCTCTCTTTCGTAACGTCTGAGATCCCCAGAGATTGGAAAGCTCTTCAAAGGGGGTGACACTCTAGATCCAAACTGTTACAGACCCATATCCATCCTGCCCTGCCTTTCAAAAGTTTTTGAAAGCCAAGTCAACAAACAGATCACCGACCATTTCGAATCCCACCGTACCTTCTCCGCTATGCAATCCGGTTTCCGAGCTGGTCATGGGTGCACTTCAGCCACGCTCAAGGTCCTAAACGATATTATAACCGCGATCGATAATAGACAGTACTGTGCAGCCGTTTTCATTGACCTGGCCAAGGCTTTCGACTCTGTCAACCACCGCATTCTTATTGGCAGACTAAATAGCCTTGGTTTCTCAAATGACTGCCTCGCCTGGTTCACCAACTACTTCTCAGATAGAGTTCAATGTGTCAAATCGGAGGGCCTGTTGTCTGGACCTATGGCAGTCTCTATGGGGGTGCCACAGGGTTCAATTCTTGGGCCGACTCTTTTCTCTGTGTATATCAATGACGTCGCTCTTGCTGCTGGTGACTCTCAGATCCACCTCTACGCAGACGACACCATTTTGTATACATCTGGCCCTTCATTGGACACTGTGTTAACAAACCTCCAAACGAGCTTCAATTCCATACAACACTCCTTCAGTAGCCTCCAACTGCTCTTAAACACTAGTAAAACTAAATGCATGCTCTTCAACCGAACGCTGCTTGCACCCGCCCACCCGACTAGAATCACTACTCTCGACGGGTCTGACCTAGAGTATGTGGACAACTACAAATATCTAGGTGTCTGGTTAGACTGTAAACTCTCCTTCCAGACTCACATTAAGAATCTCCAATCCAAAGTTAAATCTAGAATCGGTTTCCTATTTCGTAACAAAGCCTCCTTCACTCATGCTGCCAAACATGCCCTCGTAAAACTGACTATCCTACCGATCCTTGACTTCGGCGATGTCATTTACAAAATAGCCTCCAACACTCTACTCAGCAAATTGGATGTAGTCTATCACAGTGCCATCCGTTTTGTCTCCAAAGCCCCATATAATACCCACCACTGTGACCTGTACGCTCTTGTTGGCTGGTCCTCACTACATATTCGTCGCCAAACCCACTGGCTCCAGGCCATCTATAAATCACTGCTAGGCAAATCCCCGCCTTATCTTAGCTCATTGGTCACCATAGCAACACCCACCCGTAGTCTGCGCTCCAGCAGGTATATCTCACTGGTCATCCCCAAAACCAACACCTCCTTTGGCCGCAATTCCTTCCAGTTCTCTGCTGCCAATGACTGGAACAAATTGCAAAAATCTCTGAAGCTGGAGACACTTATCTCCCTCACTAACTTTAAGCATCAGGCTGCATGGGATTATTACTAATGCGACTCGACGCATCCAATGGCAATGTCCGGGACAGGTACAGTATAACGGCAGGAGCCGTTTTCATCTGATTTGACAGCTCCAATGCAGTTACACTCCCGACATCACCTAAATAAAAACAATGAAAATGCTTTGTGGTCTAGGCCGGGTTACTGTAAAGCTCTTTGGGGTCTAGGCCGGGTTACTGTAAAGCTCTTTGGAGTCTAGGCCGGGTTACTGTAAAGCTCTTTGTGGTCGAGGCCGGGTTACTGTAAAGCTCTTTGGGGTCTAGGCAGGGTTACTGTAAAGCTCTTTGGGGTCTAGGCAGGGTTACTGTAAAGCTCTTTGGGGTCTAGGCAGGGTTACTGTAAAGCTCTTTGGGGTCTAGGCCGGGTTACTGTAAAGCTCTTTGAGGTCTAGGCCGGGTTACTGTAAAGCTCTTTGGGGTCTAGGCAGGGTTACTGTAAAGCTCTTTGGGGTCTAGGCAGGGTTACTGTAAAGCTCTTTGTGGTCTAGGCAGGGTTACTGTAAAGCTCTTTGTGGTCTAGGCCGGGTTACTGTAAAGCTCTTTTGGGTCTAGGCAGGGTTACTGTAAAGCTCTTTGGGGTCTTGGCCGGGTGACTGTAAAGCTCTTTGGGGTCTAGGCAGGGTTACTGTAAAGCTCTTTGGGGTCTAGGCAGGGTTACTGTAAAGCTCTTTGTGGTCTAGGCAGGGTTACTGTAAAGCTCTTTGTGGTCTAGGCCTGGTTACTGTAAAGCTCTTTGGGGTCTAGCCGGGTTACTGTAAAGCTCTTTGTGGTCTAGGCCGGGTTACTGTAAAGCTCTTTGGGGTCTAGGCAGGGTTACTGTAAAGCTCTTTGGGGTCTAGGCAGGGTTACTGTAAAGCTCTTTGGGGTCTAGGCCGGGTTACTGTAAAGCTATTTGGGGTCTAGGCAGGGTTACTGTAAAGCTCTTTGGGGTCTAGGCAGGGTTACTGTAAAGCTATTTGGGGTCTAGGCCGGTTACTGTAAAGCTGTTTGTGGTCTAGGCCGGGTGACTGTAAAGCTCTTTTGGGTCTAGGCAGGGTTACTGTAAAGCTATTTGGGGTCTAGGCCGGGTTACTGTAAAGCTATTTGGGGTCTAGGCAGGGTTACTGTAAAACTCTTTGGGGTCTAGGCCGGGTTACTGTAAAGCTCTTTGGGGTCTAGGCCGGGTTACTGTAAAGCTCTTTGGGGTCTAGGCAGGGTTACTGTAAAGCTCTTTGGGGTTTAAGCAGGGTTACTGTAAAGCTTTTTGGGGTCTAAGCAGGGTTACTGTAAAGTTATTTGGGGTCTAGGCAGGGTTACTGTAAAGCTCTTTGGGGTCTAGGCCAGGTTACTGTAAAGCTCTTTGTGGTCTAGGCCGGGTTACTGTAAAGCTCTTTGTGGTCTAGGCCGGGTGACTGTAAAGCTCTTTGTGGTCTAGGCAGGGTTACTGTAAAGCTCTTTGGGGTCTAGGCCGGGTGACTGTAAAGCTCTTTTGGGTCTAGGCCGGGTTACTGTAAAGCTCTTTGGGGTCTAGGCAGGGTTACTGTAAAGCTCTTTGGGGTCTAGGCCGGGTTACTGTAAAGCTCTTTGGGGTCTAGGCCGGGTTACTGTAAAGCTCTTTGGGGTCTAGGCAGGGTTACTGTAAAGCTCTTTGGGGTCTAAGCAGGGTTACTGTAAAGCTTTTTGGGGTCTAAGCAGGGTTACTGTAAAGTTATTTGGGGTCTAGGCAGGGTTACTGTAAAGCTCTTTGGGATCTAGGCAGGGTTACTGTAAAGCTCTTTGGGGTCTAGGCAGGGTTACTGTAAAGCTCTTTGGGGTCTAGGCCGGGTTACTGTAAAGCTCTTTGTGGTCTAGGCCGGGTTACTGTAAAGCTCTTTGGGGTCTAGGCAGGGTTACTGTAAAGCTCTTTGGGGTCTAGGCCGGGTTACTGTAAAGCTCTTTGGGGTCTAGGCAGGGTTACTGTAAAGCTCTTTGGGGTCTAGGCAGGGTTACTGTAAAGCTCTTTGGGGTCGACGCCGGGTTGCTGTAAATCTCTTTGGGGTCGATGCCGGTTTACTGTAAAGTACTTTGTGACAACTGCTGATTGAAAAAGGGCTTTATAAAATAATGTCATTGAATGCAAATCGGGGTAACATTGCCTTTAAAAGCTGCATTGTCGACAACCTGCGATCAGATTGAATCCCGACTTATGTCGGCAATGTTTTATCTCAATGTTACTGATCAATGTGTACGTCATCAATGTTATATATCCTATTTTTTTAAGTGGTGGAAAAAGTACCCATTTGTCATACTTGAATAAAAGTAAAGATACCTTAATAGAAAATGACTCAAGAAAAAGTTAAAGTTACCCAGTAAAATACTACTTGAGTAAAAGTCTAAAAGTATTTGGTTTTTATATATACTTAAGTATCAAAAGTAAATGTTATTGCAAAAATATACTTCAGTATCAAAAGTAAAAGTATAAATAATTTCACAGTCCTTATATTAACCAAACCAGATGGCATGTTAATATTCTTCACATCATTCTTTGGGGATGCTTTTCTGCAAAGGGGACAGGACGACTGCACCGTATTGAGGGGAGGATGGAAGGGGCCATGTATCGCGAGATCTTGGCCAACAACCTCCTTCCCTCAGTAAGAGCATTGAAGTGGGTTGTGGCTGGGTCTTCCAGCATGACAACGACCCGAAACACACAGCCAGGGCAACTAAGGAGTGGCTCCGTAAGAAGCATCTCAAGGTCCTGGAGTGGCCTAGCCAGTCTCCAGACCTGAACCCAATAGAAAATCTTTGGAGGGAGCTGAAAGTCTGTATTGCCCAGCGACAGCCCCGAAACCTGAAGGATCTGGAGAAGGTCTGTATGGAGGAGTGGGCCAAAATCCCTGCTGCAGTGTGTGCAAACCTGGTCAAGACCTACAGGAAACGTATGATCTCTGTAATTGCAAACAAAGGTTTCTGTACCAAATATTAAGTTCTGCTTTTCTGATGTATCAAATACTTATGTCATGCAATAAAAAGCAAATTAATTACTTAAAAACCATACAATGTGATTTTCTGGATTTTTGTTTTAGATTCCGTCTCTCACAGTTGAAGTGTACCTATGATAAAAAATTACAGACCTCTACATGCTTTGTAAGTAGGAAAACCTGCAAAATCGACAGTGTATCAAATACTTGTTCTCCCCACTGTATACAACTGTTCTGAAAGGCCCTAGAGTCTGCAACACCACTAAGCAAGGGGCACCACCAAGCAAGCGGCACCATGAAGACCAAGGAGCTCTCCAAACAGGTCAGGGACAAAGTTGTGGAGAAGTACAGATCAGGGTTGGGTTATAAAAAAATATCTGAAACTTTGAACATCCCACAGAGCACCATTAAATCCATTAATCTAATCCTTCTAATATGGCACCACAACAAACCTGCCAAGAGAGGGCCGCACACCAAAACTCACGGACCAGGCAAGGAGGGCATTAATCAGAGAGGCAACAAAGAGACCAAAGATAACCCTGAAGGAGCTGCAAAGCTCCACAGCGGAGATTGAAGTATCTGTCCATAGGGCCACTTTAAGCCGTACACTCAACAGAGCTGGGCTTTACGGAAGAATGGCCAGAAAAAAAGCCATTGCTTAAAGAAAGAAATAAGCAAACACGTTTGGCGTTCGCCAAAAGGCATGTGGGAGACTCCCCAAACATATGGAAGAAGGTACTCTGGTCAGATGAGACTAAAATTGAGCTTTTTGGCCATCAAGGAAAACGCTATGTTTTGCGCAAACCCAAAACCTCTCATCACCCCGAGAATACCATGAAACATGGTGGTGGCAGCATCATGCTGTGGGGATGTTTTCCATCGGCAGGGACTGGGAAACTGGTCAGAATTGAAGGAATGATGGATGGCGTTAAATACAGGGAAATTCTTGAGGGAAAAACCTGTTTCAGTCTTCCAGACATTTGAGACTGGAATGGAGGTTCACCTTCCAGCAGGACAATGACCCTAAGCATACTGCTAAAGCAACACTCGAGTGGTTTAAGGGGGAACATTTAAATGTCTTGGAATGGCCTAGTCAAAGCCCAGACCTCAATCCAATTGAGAATCTGTGGTATAACTTAAAGATTGCTGTACACCAGCGGAACCCATCCAACTTGAAGGAGCTGGAGCAGTTTTGCCTTGAAGAATGGGCAAAAATCCCAGTGGCTAGATGTGCCAAGCTTATAGAGACATACCCCAAGAGACTTGCAGCTGTAATTGCTTCGAAAGGTGGCTCTACAAAGTTTTGACTTTGGGGGGGTGAATAGTTATGCACGCTCAAGTTTTGTTTTTTTGTCTTATTTCTAGTTTGTTTCACAATAAAACATATTTTGAATCTTCAAAGTGGTAGGCATGCTGTGTAAATCAAATGATACAAACCCCCCAAAAATCAATTTTAATTCCAGGTTGTAAGGCAACAAAATAGGAAAAATGCCAAGGGGGGTGAATACTTTCGCAAGCCACTGAAAGTAGTACTTTAAAAGTATTTTTGCTTAAGTAATTTACACCAGTGTTTTTAAAGATATATTTGAGGTATTTTCAAAATTTTATTGACAGATAAACAGATACAGGTTAGAAAATGTAGATGGGGTTACAGTAGGAGGGATGAAGTTTAGAAAGTGAGTAGTGGAATAGGGAGGGGATTGAACCACAGCAACACTATGAGTACTCCAGCCCCATCGCTTAAATGTTCTCAATACTGTTAACTTACCACATATATTTATTTCTTTAAATGTCAATACTCTTATCAAGTATGAAGACATTGTGTATCTGTAGTCAGAACAGGCCTTGCACACACTTTTTCCCCCTGGCACATTTTCTGGCTGGCGCCTGAATTCATCGCCTTCATTGTTGTTTTCCTTACAATTAATAACTTTGGACATTCCTAAGTGTTTTATTTTCTGTATTTCGTTTCTACTGTACTGTAGTTTCTACTGTATATCGTGTTGTCATTTCTACTGTAGCATACCGTATTTACAGTGCGTTCGGGAAAGTATTCAGACCCCTTCACTTTTTCCACATTTTGTTACGTTACAGCCTTATTCTAAAATTGATTAAATTGTTTTTTTCCCCCCTCATCAATCTACACACAATACCCCATAATGACAAAGCAAAAACAAATGTGTACCAATTTTTGCAAATATATAAATACTAATATATAATATTATAAGTAAAGGGTCTGAGTATAAGTATTCAGACCCTTTACTCAGTACTTTGTTGAAGCACCTTTGGCAGCGATTATAGCCTCGGGTCGTCTTGGGTGTGACGCTACAAGCTTGGCACACCTGTATTTGGGGAGTTCCTCCCATTCTTCTCTGCAGATTCTCTCAAGCTCTGTCAGGTTGGAGGGGAGCGTCGCTGCACAGCTATTTTCAGGTCACTCCAGAGAGGTTTGATTCGGGCTCTTGCTGGGCCACTCAAGGACATTCAGAGACTTGTCCCGAAGCCACTCCTGCGTTGTCTTGGCTGTGTGCTTAGTGTCGTTGTCCTGTTGGAAGGTGAACATTCGCCCCAGTCTGAGGTCCTGAGCGCTCCGGAGCAGGTTTTCATCAAGGATCTTTCTGTACTTTGCTCCGTTCATCTTTCCCTCGATCCTGACTAGTCCTCCCAGTCCCTGCCGCTGAAAAACATCCCCACAGCATGATGCTGCCACCACCATGCTTCACCGTAGGGAATGATGCCAGGTATTTCTCCAGACGTGACGCTTGGCATTCAGGCCAAAGAGTTCAATCTTGGTTTCATCAGACGTTCTGTTGCTACTGTTTCATCATGCTCGTACGCGTCAAAGGGTTAATTAAAGACGCTGTATTGAACTCCGCTTTGTTAAAGAGGCTGTACTTTACTTTTGCCTCTTGGGGTGCGCTTGAGCCAAAAGGGGGCCTCCTAAATGGATAGAAATATTGTTTCCGAAATTACCAAGTGGAACGATGATTCCACATGAGGTCTTTTTTTTTTCTTCTATAGATTCTAAATGTCTAGATTTCTTGTCTTCTAGATTCTACCATTCTCTTTCTCTCTCTAGGACTCACCAGAACAAGAGGCTGAACCAGAAGCCTAAAATAGTCCTCAAGGTTGTGGCCCAATCATCCACGGAAACGCTAGAAACACTGATGTTAAATCTGACTGTTGCCACGATGCCCAAAATGTCAGGGATGTTGAAATTATTATTATTATTATTATTATAAATGCCATGTTTATATGACACTGTATTAAAATATTTATTCTATGTTTCCCAGAATATTGATCATTATTTGATGGTATAGTTCTGCTCCTATAACATTAACTATTTATTCATACAGTGAGGGAATAAAGTATTTGATCCCCTGCTGATTTTGTACGTTTGCCCACTGACAAAGAAATGATCAGTCTATAATTTTAATGGTAGGTTTATTTGAACAGTGAGAGACAGAATAACAACAAAAAAAATCCTGAAAAACGCATGTCAAAAATGTTATAAATTGATTTGCATTTTAATGAGGGAAATAAGTATGTGTGCAAACGTACAAAATCAGCAGGGGATCAAATACTTTTTTCCCTCACTGTAGAAGTTACTTTGTCTGATTCCATTTACACCCAATAATCTGTTCTTATAGAAATGTTATTTGACCAAATTAGTTTTTCTGCTCAAACAAATAATGACAAACATTGAAGACATCGCACAAAGGGCTCTAGTCAATCTGGAGCATGGAAATTCAGCATAGTGCGATTGAAATTTAAAGGCAAGGTTCCCGCTTTTCGTGGAGACTGCATTCACGGTAAACTCTGCATCGTAAATTACCTTTAAAATTGCTTAGCGCTGTAATCAGGGCCAGTTCCAGGCATAAGCCTTAAGGATTTCAGTCGGGGTCTCAACTTACTGTTGAGAGTTAGAATAGTAGAATACACAATGTGCAATTTCGAAATGTGGTTGTTTGTGCATCAGCAGTTTTTTTCTTTAAAACAGCAAATATTTCTCTCCACCCATTGGGCAAAATGTGTAGAATCACCACCGACAAGTTTTGAGTCACCACCGACAACCAAATCTCGCTTAGGGCCCCCAAAAGGCTAGAGCCTTGGCTGAACTTCCACCGATACAGAATCGAGCCCCAAAACTCTCCATTGTACCAGGCCGTTGTATGACAGTTGTAACCACAGGGCCTTAAGAAATAGTGTCTGTGTCTGAAATCTGTCTTGCCTACTACCTACTTAAACTACATACATTTACATTTACGTCATTTAGCAGACGCTCTTATCCAGAGCGACTTACAAATTGGTGCATTCACCCTATTGCCAGTGGGATAACCACTTTACAATGTTTTGTATTTTTTTTGGGGGGTAAGGGGGGGTAGAATGATTATTTTATCCTATCCCAGGTATTCCTTAAAGAGGTGGGGTTTCAAATGTCGGAAATCAAGTATACTAATCGTACTATGTACTATTTACAACGTTTAGCAAAAACGTATGCAGTACGCAACATATCAAGGCGTCATCAAATGTGCAATTGTGCTTGTTCCCCGCCATTCGTTCATTTTTGTAGAGCGCGTCCCGTGTTCTGATTATCAGCTGCTGTCAAACACACGTGGGTGTGGGAGAATTTTTTTTATTTGTATCTTCCTCAATACTGTGCAGCGAATTCTACTAGATGAAAAAGCCAAATGAGTGAGACATCCGGGCATTTAATAGTATGGTACTGGGACACAGCCAGTTAGACTGTTACCTCTGTAAGACCTACTAAGCCAGCTGAGCTACAGAGGACCTCATGATAATAATGGCGTAGGGAAAAGCACAAAAGATCTAGACCAGGCTAGCTGTTTCTTGTTTACCCTCAGTTAGTAGAAAACCATTTTTACTTAGAGAATGCCACCTCAAATTCCCTTTACAGCCTCTTTAACCTCCTCAGAGCGCCAACCCCCGCCGCTCCGCTCCCACAAAGCAGCACACCCATCCCCCACAGAACAGAGGGGAGAGCAGGAGAGAGGGGGGAGAGCTGCAGTGTTGGTGAAGCAGCAGGAAAATGGTTCAATATGAATGGATTAAAATAAAATCTTTGTTGACTGACTGCTGGGTTGAAAAAAAAAAAAAATTAACCATAAAAATGGTAAACCAAAGACAGATATTTTCAGCATAAATCAGTTATTTTCATTGGAGGTTAAAAATAAAAGCGGAGGCCATTGCAGCAAAAAGGTTTCTAACAATAACAGCCAGTGTTGACACAAATACTGACACAAAAGCCTCTAGCAACAGGACAAAGATATGTGACTGAAATGTATGAAATAGCTCCCCAAAATCTGTTTGGATTATTAGTGATTTTAGACTGACCAAATAACGCTGTCTCTGCTCTCCAGCCTGCCTAATGAACTAGATACACCAAGAAGCCAAAGACGATCATTAGACCCATGAAATCCGCCATTTTGTTTCTAATGGCAGCATGACATTTTCACAGTTGTAGGTACTCTATGTGCAGTGAGCTGGCACAATGGAAGGACTAAAATAACCCAATCGGACTTTATATACAGTACAATAGAAAGGCAAAACCAGGACAGTCGGCTATAAAAGGGTCTTTATTGTCAAAACAAGTCCTCCAGCCGGCAAGTCACTGCGAAGGTCAAGTCCTCCAGCCGGCAAGTCACTGCGAAGGTCAAGTCCTCCAGCCGGCAAGTCACTGCGAAGGTCAAGTCCTCCAGCCGGCAAGTCACTGCGAAGGTCAAGTCCTCCAGCCGGCAAGTCACTGCGAAGGTCAAGTCCTCCAGCCGGCAAGTCACTGCGAAGGTCAAGTCCTCCAGCCGGCAAGTCACTGCGAAGGTCAAGTCCTCCAGCCGGCAAGTCACTGCGAAGGTCAAGTCCTCCAGCCGGCAAGTCACTGCGAAGGTCAAGTCCTCCAGCCGGCAAGTCACTGCGAAGGTCAAGTCCTCCAGCCGGCAAGTCACTGCGAAGGTCAAGTCCTCCAGCCGGCAAGTCACTGCGAAGGTCAGGCAACATTGGATTTCAGCTACAGGATGTAAACCCATAGGCCTACAGTAGCCACATTAAACTGTATGCATCCCAAATGACACCAGAGCCCCTAAGGGTATTGGGCCCTGGTCAAAAGTAGTGCACTATATAGGGAATAGGGTGCCATTCTCTGGTCTAAAGTAGTGCACTATATAGGGAATATGGTGCCATTCTCTGGTCTAAAGTAGTGCACTATATAGGGAATAGGGTGCCATTCTCTGGTCAAAAGTAGTGCACTATATAGGGAATAGGGTGCCATTCTCTGGTCTAAAGTAGTGCACTATATAGGGAATAGGGTGCCATTCTCTGGTCTAAAGTAGTGCACTATATAGGGAATAGGGTGCCATTCTCTGGTCAAAAGTAGTGCACTATATAGGGAATAGGGTGCCATTCTCTGGTCAAAAGTAGTGCACTATATAGGGAATAGGGTGCCATTCTCTGGTCTAAAGTAGTGCACTATATAGGGAATAGGGTGCCATTCTCTGGTCTAAGTAGTGCACTATATAGGGAATAGGGTGCCATTCTCTGGTCTAAAGTAGTGCACTATATAGGGAATAGGGTGCCATTCTCTGGTCTAAAGTAGTGCACTATATAGGGAATAGGGTGTCATTCTCTGGTCTAAAGTAGTGCACTATATAGGGAATAGGGTGCCATTCTCTGGTCTAAAGTAGTGCACTATATAGGGAATAGGGTGTCATTCTCTGGTCTAAAGTAGTGCACTATATAGGGAATAGGGTGCCATTCTCTGGTCAAAAGTAGTGCACTATATAGGGAATAGGGTGCCATTCTCTGGTCTAAAGTAGTGCACTATATAGGGAATAGGGTGCCATTCTCTGGTCTAAAGTAGTGCACTATATAGGGAATAGGGTGCCATTCTCTGGTCTAAAGTAGTGCACTATATAGGGAATAGGGTGCCATTCTCTGGTCTAAAGTAGTGCACTATATAGGGAATAGGGTGCCATTCTCTGGTCTAAAGTAGTGCACTATATAGGGAATAGGGTGCCATTCTCTGGTCTAAGTAGTGCACTATATAGGGAATAGGGTGCCATTCTCTGGTCTAAAGTAGTGCACTATATAGGGAATAGGGTGCCATTCTCTGGTCTAAAGTAGTGCACTATATAGGGAATAGGGTGCCATTCTCTGGTCTAAAGTAGTGCACTATATAGGGAATAGGGTGCCATTCTCTGGTCTAAAGTAGTGCACTATATAGGGAATAGGGTGCCATTCTCTGGTCTAAAGTAGTGCACTATATAGGGAATAGGGTGCCATTCTCTGGTCTAAAGTAGTGCACTATATAGGGAATAGGGTGCCATTCTCTGGTCTAAAGTAGTGCACTATATAGGGAATAGGGTGCCATTCTCTGGTCTAAAGTAGTGCACTATATAGGGAATAGGGTGCCATTCTCTGGTCTAAAGTAGTGCACTATATAGGGAATAGGGTGCCATTCTCTGGTCTAAAGTAGTGCACTATATAGGGAATAGGGTGCCATTCTCTGGTCTAAAGTAGTGCACTATATAGGGAATAGGGTGCCATTCTCTGGTCTAAAGTAGTGCACTATATAGGGAATAGGGTGCCATTCTCTGGTCTAAAGTAGTGCACTATATAGGGAATAGGGTGCCATTCTCTGGTCTAAAGTAGTGCACTATATAGGGAATAGGGTGCCATTCTCTGGTCTAAAGTAGTGCACTATATAGGGAATAGGGTACCATTCTCTGGTCTAAAGTAGTGCACTATATAGGGAATAGGGTGCCATTCTCTGGTCTAAAGTAGTGCACTATATAGGGAATAGGGTGCCATTCTCTGGTCTAAAGTAGTGCACTATATAGGGAATAGGGTGCCATTCTCTGGTCTAAAGTAGTGCACTACATAGGGAATAGGGTGCCATTCTCTGGTCTAAAGTAGTGCACTACATAGGGAATAGGGTGCCATTCTCTGGTCTAAAGTAGTGCACTATATAGGGAATAGGGTGCCATTCTCTGGTCTAAAGTAGTGCACTATATAGGGAATAGGGTGCCATTTGGGACGCACACCACTGCTGAATGAGAAAATGGAGGATGGCCCGTGACCACTGCATATCCTTGGCAGTTCCCTCACAGTAACACTCACTGCCAATTTCCACCATTTGCCCCCATGATGATGTCAGCCATTTGCTCCCATGATGTCAGCCATTCGCTCCCATGATGTCAGCCATTTGCTCCCATGATGTCAGCCGTTTGCTCCCATGATGTCAGCCATTTGCTCCCATGATGTCAGCCGTTTGCTCCCATGATGTCAGCCGTTTGCTCCCATGATGTCAGCCATTTGCTCCCATGATGTCAGCCGTTTGCTCCCATGATGTCAGCCATTTGCTCCCATGATGTCAGCCATTTGCTCCCATGATGTCAGCCATTTGTTCCCATGATGTCAGCCATTTGCTCCCATGATGTCAGCCATTTGCTCCCATGATGTCAGTTGTTACATGTGACATATTTTTATTTCTCCCAATCTTCCTTTGTAGTGTGTGTGTGTGTGTGTGGTTCAGAGTGGTTGTTCTGGTTATTACAGGTGTGCTGAGTTGCGACTGACGATGGTGGGCGTGGCTTCGGTCCGGAGTCCTGGCAGCTGTAGCTGATTGACTAGAGTAGAAACTGTTTGCCGTGTGAGCTCGAGAGGAAGAGGGGGTACTTTTTATTTGGTTATTGGTTGTGTTAATTTATCTTTGGTTGTGTTCCAGCCTGTCGTCCTGCTGTACTCCACCCTACCTGGGTCCTGGAGAAGGGAAAGGTAGTTCTGCCCATGGGTGTACATTCACACGTAGATAACCCACTGTTTTACACACTAGGTTAGCCGGGCGGGTGTCACCCCTGTATTTGGTAACAGGTAGGAAAGCTGGTTAAGGCTTAGAGTGTGTTAGGAAGGATTAGGTGTGTAGAAGAGGAGGGGCCTTTTGTTTATTTTCATTACTTGGACCCCGTTCCCAAACATTCCCTTCTCTTACCTTCCCTGGTTTGTTTGATTGGTTTTTGTTTTATTTACTGTTTCTTTATGGGTGTTATATAATTTTGTTTAATTACTTTACTAAACGTCCCCCGAGGGCTAACATTGAGTTCTGGTTGTTGAGTTCTGGTTATTTTAGTTCATTACACCCCACATTTCTTCCCCATCCATCTAGTTTACATTGTGTGCCCAGGCACGGGCATTTACGTCTCCTCCTCAGACGAGCTACACCCGAGGGGAGAACGTAACATCAGCCATTTGCTCCCAGGCACTTCTCAGCCTATAGCTCCAGCTCTACTCTACCACTGTCCAGTTACGCTTGGTTTCTCCAGTTGTGTTGGACTGCTAAGTCAAATCAAATCACATTTTATTTGTCACATGCGCTGAATACAACAGGTGCAGACCTTACAGTGAAATGCTTACTTACAAGCCCTTAACCAACAATGCAGTTGTAAGAAAGAATACCAACAATAAAATAAATAAAAATCACAAAAAAAGACAAAATAACACAAAATAAAAGTAACATAATTAAAGAGCAGCAGTAAAAATAACAATAGCGAGGCTATATACAGGGGGGTACCGGTACCGAGTCAATGTGCGGGGGCACCGGTTAGTCCAGGTAATATGTACATGTAGGTAGAGTTATTAAAGTGACTTTACATAGATAAACAGAGTAGCAGCGGGGGGAATAGTCCGGGTAGCCATTTGATTAGATGTTCAGGAGTCTTATGGCTTGGGGGTAGAAGCTATTTAGAAGCCTTTTGGACCTAGACTTGGCGCTCCGGTACCGCTTGCCGTTCGGTAGCAGAGAGAACAGTCTATGACTAGGGTGGCTGGAGTCTTTGACAATTTTGAGGGCCTTCCTCTGACACCGCTTGGTATAGAGGTCCTGAATGGCAGGAAGCTTGGCCCCAGTGATGTACTGGGCAGTACCCACTACCCTCTGTAGTGTCTTGTGGTCGGAGGCCGAGCAGTTGCCATACCAGGCAGCGATTTGATTTGATTTGATGCAACCAGTCAGGATGCTCTCGATGGTGCAGCTATAGAACCTTTTGAGGATCTGGGGACCCATGCCAAATCTTTTCAGTCTTCTTAGGGGGAATAGGTTTCGTTATGCCCTCTTCACGACTGTCTTGGTGTGCTTGGACCATGTTAGTTTTTTGGTGATTTGGACACCAAGGAACTTGAAGCTCACAACCTGCTCCACTACAGCCCCGTCGATGAGAATGGAGGCGTGCTCGGTCCTCTTCTTTTTCCTGTAGTCCACGATCAGCTCCTTTGTCTTGATCCCGTTGAGGGAAAGGTTGTTATCCTGGCACCACACGGCCAGGTCTCTGACCTCCTCCCTATAGGCTGTCTCGTCGTTGTCGGTGATCAGGCCTACCACTGTTGTGTCATCTGCAAACTTAATGATGGTGGAGGAGTCGTGCCTGGCAATGTAGTCATGAGTGAACAGGGAGTACAGGAGGGGACTAAGCACACACCCCTGAGGGGCCCCAGTATTGAGGATCAGCGTGGCGGATGTGTTGTTACCTACCCTTACCACCTGGGGGCGGCCCGTCAGGAAGTCCAGGATCCAGTTGCAGAGGGAGGTGTTTAGTCCCAGGGTCCTTAGCTTAGTGATGAGCTTTGAGGGCACTATGGTGTCGAACGCTGCGCTGTAGTCAATGAATAGCATTCTCACATAGGTGTTCCTTTTGTCCAGGTGTGAAAGGGCAGTGTGGAGTGCAATAGAGATTGCATCATCTGTGGATCTGTTGGTGCGGTATGCAAATTGAGTGGGTCTAGGGTAGATCAAATACAGAAGGTGCGCTGGATTTAGTTTTGGGACAAAGCCTAGTTCATTGGTTCCATTGTACTGGGCAAACTAAATAACACAGCGGAAGTATTTTAAATATTTGACATACGGTATGTATTTAACTAAATGTATAGTCTGAAATAGCCGCGTCTCACTACGACAGATTTTATTTCTGAAAATGTAATCCAATACAGAAGGTATTGTCCAGTAAATTTCAACAAACTGCAAGAATTGGACACATCTGTTAGACACAAAATAAATAAATAGTTGGTTGAGAAACTGCATAGATTGATCACCATCATGTGACCAGAGGACTCCAGACTTTAGCCTAATGTATACCTTACGCAAAATGGCCATTCTGGGTCCGTCGGCAAACGTGCAGCCCTGCAATTTGTAACTCAACGGAATAACTCAGGTTTGCCATTTTGCGTAGCTAATTGTGTTCTTGCGTTGCATACTTGTGCAATGTATAAATTAGGCTTTATAAAAAGACTGCTATGCTGCAGCGTTAGAATTGTAAGTGTTGTGTAAAATTCACACTATTGTGCATCATCATACCCCAGTTAAAAATCACATGTCAACTTAACTTGTCTTAAGTGATTTTATTTCATACCGGTACATTGAAATCAAGATGAATAATATGGGGCGAAAAACACGTTACAGCCATACCAATCTGCTCTATAGGTCTAAGAATACCTTTGGCAATCACAATGACTGTTTGGTCCCTGGCTTGAACACAACCATTCAGTAATATTTAAAGGTCTTTTCAACAATATGGCAACAAATATGGCAACATTTAAGGCCCTGGTTGTGAGCTACAACATGATGATTGAAGGCATTTGAACACGAACACTTCACTTTCCCCAAAAATAAACCTCACCTAACAGAAGCCTTCAACTTAACCAATTCCTTAATTAGACGGTAGTTTTGTCCTGAAATTTTAGCAACTTCTGGGATGGTGAAATTGGCGACAAAAACTATGCACCAATTAAATACAGAGTGAGGCGGGATGAAGAGGCAGCTATCCAATCAGAACAGTGAATCGTATCAGTAGTGGCGCAGTGGTCTAAGGCGCTGCATCGCAGTGCTAGCTGTGCCACTAGAGATCCTGGTTCGAATCCAGGCTCTGTCGTAGCCGGCCGCGACCGGGAGACCCATGGGGCGGCGGCGCACAATTGGCCCAGCGTCGTCCAGGGTAGGGGAGGGAATGGCCGGCAGGGATGTAGCTCAGTTCGTAGAGCATGGCGTTTGCAACGCCAAGGTTGTGGGTTCGATTCCCACGGGGGGCCAGTATGAAATTTAAAAAAAAATAATGTATGCTCACTAACTCACTAACTTTAAGTCGCTCTGGATAAGAGCGTCTGCTAAATGACTTAAATGTATCATGTTGTGGCCTAACATCACAGCTTGTGCTATAACTGTAAAAAGATAGCAAGGGAGCACCAATGACATGTTTGGCACAACAACAACAAAAAATGGCTAAACCAACATGAAGGGTGAGTCTCAAATGTCACCCTATTCCCTAGTGTATAAGGGAATAGAGTGCTGTTTGGGACTCAGACGATTACACAGTCCCTGTGAAGTACCCTTGATTGACTGTGCCACTACAATACAACATGTCTAACTTAAAATAACTGATGGAAGAAATGCATCATCATAAACCAGTCAACTGAACTAATGATGAAAGATCGCAAAACACTGTGGCAACTTCTTCACAAACGGCCAGATTTAGCTTACCAAGCACTCTCACTGGTTACCAGTTAGCACCGATGCACAGTTTGCACCCGATGTAAGACAGAGTTAAAGCTAATATCTGTTTAAGTTTCCGTTTTCAAACATCTGGCGTTGGGAAAGTTCAGCAAAATCAAGGTTCAAGAAAACACTTTTTTTTTTTTAAATAAGGTGGTTTCAAATGCTTTACTCAAGAGAAAATAAAAAAACCCACTACAAAACATGTAATGCATTATTTTAGGTTTACTGAAAAGAATAAGGCCATTTTAACTTTCCCCTTCAATGGAATTGTTACGATTTAAGAGCTTACATTCAGCAAACATTTTGAGGCTGTCAAAAGTTCAAACTATGAAAGAGGATAAAAGTAGATTTTTAAAAAAAATCAGTAGGCTTCAGTACATCAACTACAGGAAGACATAATTGCCCCTAAAACAAGGTTACACAATTTCAGGGGACCAAATTATTTTCATTTGTCATGTAGGCTATACCTAATAGGGTAAACATTTTTATTTTTGTTCTTGCAAAAAAAGTTATCCCACAGTGTGCCTTGACACTGCTTACCAAGTCTATCAGTCCATCCTCAGTGTACAAAACAGAAGCTGGTAAAAAAAAAAACACAATTACATTCTGACCAGCAATGTCTATGCTTGAGTGTCTTTCAAGCACCACCGTGTATAACTTCTGCACAACGTTAGTCCCTTCAGTCTTGTTGATGCGGTAGAGTCATGACATCATCCCGTCACTGCTCAATACGAGGAACGTGCTTTACTGTCGTCGGTCAGATGATGTTCCCTTTCTGGCTTCAACACAGCGGTAAAGACAGACCTCAGTGGGCTTAGACAAGCCTTGTTGCAAAATGGACGCTAGGCTAAACCAAGAAGTCACTGGAGATATCGTCACGCTGGTATTCCGCTAGAGTTTCATACAGCGGTCGTATCTGTATCACTGGGGACAGGTTCACCTGCAGGATCCTCTGGGCCTTCCTCCTCAGCTCCTCCACCGTGATGCAATCGTCCACTTTGATCACCTTCCACCGCAAACTGTTCTCGTCCAGACGACACTCCTCTTGACGGTTCATCATCCACAGAGATTGGTCATCCCTCCAGGACCGTCTGTGGTTTGACACGTCAGTCTTGTAGTTGTAAACTCCTCGGCCGTTCTGATACATCACGGGGGCAGAATCTCCGATAAGGGCTCTGTTCCATTCCGGACAGGAGGCATGGTACCTTTGACCAACCAAGGCAACTGCTTTTGGTGTTCTACCTGCGTTCTGCGAAGGCAGTAACGGTATCCCTGAAAGTGTTGGAGGTTGAGAGTGAATCTGCATTCTCGCAGTGTGACCCCTCCTCAAACCTGTAATGTTGGTTAGTTTCAGGTACTGTTGCTGTACCTGAGCAGGTTGAATAGTCAGAATGGGAGGTCTGGAAAAGACAGATCTTTTGTGAGATTCTGATGCGCTTGCACTACTCCACGATGTGTACTTGTTAGACTCCTTCTTCTTCTTCTTCCTCCTTCCCCTCTTCTTGCCTGGCTTTGGACTCCTGCTGGCCATGTCCATAGAGTACATCTCTGCTGTACAAGATCTGTAGCTGTACACATCTTTGCTTCGTAGCACTGTGGGCTTGTGGCCCTCTTTCTTAAGCCCTTGCAGAAAGGATACCAGTTCCTCTGTGTCTGAAAGATCCTTTGACATGGGGTTGAGGATCTGTAATGCCTCGAAAAGGACAGTCTGTCCCGCTGAGGCAATTCTGGACCATGAGTTGACGGCCTTCTCCACAACCGGTTCTGTGTAATTCATGACATCTGCCTTCAGGTGAAACCATTTGAGAGCAGTCAGTTTTTCTCTTCACCCTGTTGAGAGAATGTAGAGAGTAGCAGTTTCCAACAAATAAAACAAGACAAACTAAAAACATTGCATGCTTACTGATGTAATGGATGGTAAGGGTCCCTAATGGAATCAATTCTATGTGGGTGGGCCTCTGATTTAGACCTCTAATAACAGTGGCATAAGCTGCTGCAACGTGGGCAGCATCTGCATAAACATCTTGGCAATGAGCTTGGAAAGTGGAGACGTCACATCCCAAGTAAAAAACGTAGGCTAATCATTAGTGGAGACATCAATTTTGGTGGCTGCATTATGTTTGCTTGTTATGAGTGAGTGGTGCAGTGGCTAACTAGCTGTAAATAAGTGAATTGTTTCACCCCACAACCAAAGTTAGCACCAAATGTATTTACAGTTAGCAACCGCACCTACACTATTTTGAAAGCTACCATAACATTGTGTCAGTTAGTGCGTTTCCAGAAATTAGGAAGTGTTTCCCATTTCTAACCGTATTAGCCAACATTTTTGGCTAGGTGGAGAACTGCCATGTTGCTTACCAGTTATTTTTGACAGAGAGGGGCATTAAGAGGTCTAGCCTAAAAAGGGATGACTTTGGACTAGTAACAGATGTGTTTTGCTTCATTTGAAGTAGATTCCGTCAGACCTTGATTCCCCCTACCAGAGGGGGCGCTACTGTACCGACTCTCCACATAGAACGTACAAAATTATGAAGTTCCTCAAATCAAAAATTGTTTTGATTCTTGTGATTTACAGCAAAGCATGCACTGCAGTCCCACTGGATTCATATTGTATAGCCTTACACTTTGTGCGACTGAAAATCAGTAGGCTACATTTTAATGGAAGACGATACATTGTGCGATTTGAACATTGCTGACAAGACATTTTACAACCAGAGCTGAGAAAGTTTGAACTTTATTTAAAATTGTTACTGCGCGATAATCAATCAGGGGAGGGAAGCTCTTGGAAGCCAGTTTTGACAATGTGTTTCACAAAAGAATGAACTCTACATCTATCAATTTAAACTGCTCAAAAAAAGATGTACAAGTGTTATTAATCTGTTAAAACAAAAGTTAGCAAGGGGCCTCCCAAGTGGCACTGCATCGCAGTGCTTGAGGCGTCACTACAGACCCGGGTTCAACTGGCCATGACTGGGAATCCCATAGGGCGGCGCACAATTGACCCAGCGTTGTCCGGGTTAGGGGAGGGTTTGGCCAGGGGGGGGGCTTTACATGGCTCATCGCGCTCTAGCGACTCCTTGTGGCGGGACGGGCGCCTGCAGGCTGACCTCGGTCGTCAGTTGAACTGTGTTTCTTCCGACACATTGGTGCGGCTGGCTTCCGGGTTAAGCGGGCGGGTGTTAAGAAGCGCGGTTTGGCGGGTCATGTTTCGGAGGACTCATGACTCGACCTTCGCCTCCCAAGCCCGTTGAGGGGGAGTTGCAGCGATGAGACAAGATCGAAATTGGGGGAAAATGTGGAATAAAATCAAACGTTTGCAGATCTACAGTACCAGTCAAAGGTTTTAGAACACCTACTCATTCAAGGGTTTTTCTTTATTTTTACTATTTTCTACATTGTAGAATAATAGTGAAGACATCAAAACTATGAAATAACACATATGGAATCATGTAGTAACCAAAAAAGTGTTAAACAAATCTAAATATATTTTATATTTGAGATTCTTCAAAATAGCCACCCTTTGCCTTGATGACAGCTTTGCACACTCTTGGCATTCTCTTAACCAGCTTCATGAGGTAGTCACCTGGAATGCACTTCAATTAACAGGTGTGCCTTCTTAAAAGTTAATTCTTAATGCGTTTGAGCCAATCAGTTGTGTTGTGAAAAGGTAGGGGGGGTATACAGAAGATAGCCCTATTTGGTAAAAGACCAAGTCCATATTATGGCAAGAACAGCTCAAATAAGCAAAGAGAAACGACAGTCCATCATTACTTTAAGACATGAAGGTCAGTCAATATGGAAAATGTCAAGAACTTTGAACGTTTTTTCAAGTGTAGTCGCAAAAACCATCAAGAGCTATGATGAAACTGGCTCTCATGAGGACCGCCACAGGAATGGAAGACCCAGAGTTACCTCTGCTGCAGAGGATAAGTTAATTAGAGTTACCAGCCTCAGAAATTGCAGCCCAAATAAATGCTTCACAGAGTTCAAGTAACAGACACATCTCAACATCAACTGTTCAGAGGAGACTGTGTGAATCAGGCCTTCATCGTCAAATTTCTGCAAAGAAACCACTACTAAAGGACACCAATAAGAAGAAGAGACTTGGGCCAAGAAACACGAGCAATTGACATTAGACCAGTGGAAATTTGTCCTTTGGTCTGGAGTCCAAATTTGAGATTTTTGCTTCCAACCGCCGTGTCTTTGTGAGACGCGGTGTGGGTGAACGGATGATCTCCGCATGTGTGGTTCCCACCATGAATCATGGAGGAGGAGGTGTGACGGTGCTTTGCTGGTGACACTGTCTGTGATTTATTTAGAAGTCAAGGCACACTTAACCAGCATGGCTACCACAGCATTCTGCAGCGATACACCATCCAATCTGGTTTGGGCTTAGTGGGACTATAATTAGTTTTCAACAGGACAATGACCCAACACACCTCCAGGCTGTGTAAGGGCTATTTTACCAAGAAGGAGAGTGATGGAGTGCTGCATCAGATGACCTGGCCTTCACAATCCCCCAACCTCAACCAAATTGAGATGGTTTGGGATGAGTCGGACCGCAGAGTGAAGGAAAAGCAGCCAACAAGTGCTTAGCATATGTGGGAACTCCTTCAAGACTGTTGGAAAAGCATTCCAGGTGAAGCCTGAGTGTGCAAAGCTGTCATCAAGGCAAAGGGTGTCTATTTGAAGAATCTGAAATATAAACATATTTTGATTTGTTTAACACTTTTTTGGTTACTACATGATTCCATATGTGTTATTTCATAGTTTACAATGTAGAAAATAGTAAAAATAAAGAAAAACCCTCTAAAACTTGACCGGTAGTGTATATGCTATCAAAGTAGCCTATTTTGCATTGATAACCATATATAATCTCATCGACTGTTCAACCCATAAACCAGCCTTATAAGAATCTCCCAAAAAAGTATTTTGTTTAGCAGTAATAATTTACCAGATTATAGGCAATTCTGAAACTGTAAAAACACCTTCTAGCCATGTGCTTTTTCTCTGAGCAAAAATGATGACATTCTATTTTTAGCTGATATGGGCGCGAACACATTCAAGCAGCATATTAAAACTGGGATATTGTTGTAGGGTACACTGGCAAGTGTAAGAATATTTGCCAGGGCATATTATTGAATTATAAATCGTATTATTTCACATGGGCGAGATGTGACAAGTTAAAAGGCTTGCACCTGCTTTAAACCAGCTAGTAGCCTACAGCCAACTTCAGCCACAAAACGAGGTAAGGTAAAACAAACCTAAACTTTCATCACATGTAGCTACTACTCAAATATGCAGTTGGTTTTCTTTGATATTAGCTAACAGTGGTGATGATGTTTTCACCACAAATGGGAGGACAACAACAACATCTCTGCTATCGCCCCCTTGTGAATGTTGCTATTCGGGGGTCTAGGAACACATGGACCGGCGAGGGTATCATGTTAACAAAAGGTGCCCGTTGCTCCAAACAATCTCACTCCACCCAAGCGCACACACGGTAAATGACAGAGTGATCTGTGCATTGGGCCTTAAAAGGACTTCAGAATAGGAGCAGAAGCTGTCTACGGTTGTGTGCCTCTCTCCCTCGAGCCAAGCGGCTTTGGTTGGCTAGGTAACTAAGAGCCTTCCTCCATGTTAGCTCACGTTAGCTTAGCAAACAATGACTACGTTTCGATGCACACTAATAATTCGATATTAAACTGATTATGGCAGTAGGCAGAGTATGGCATTAGTCATGTAAACACCTTACTGCTTATCTTAAAATCGGCGTACGGTCATAATCTTAGTAAGCATACGCCGATTAAAACACCTGGTTTTCTGAGCAATCTTTCACATTATTTGGACATGTAAACAGCTTAATCGGCGTTCCAGTGGTGTATTTGATCTGCACATGGGTAGCGCAAGCTTCCCTCTTATGCGCGAGTGAAGTGAGTTCGGAAAAACTTAAAGTATGCATCTTATAGTTCACATACACACTTTATATGTCCAAACTCAATTAAATAGTCTTCGCAAAAATAAAAAGGTCAGTGTCAAAACGTTTTAAACAAACTATTACATTAACCTGACTATCCACAATAATGCTCAATGTCAATGTTTTTTCAGAGCAAGCCAGACTGTTTTTGCACCTTGTCCTCAATCTCAAAATTTTTAGATTCTCACAGCCAAAGCAAAGCGCTTTTTGACTGCCAGTGTTGATGCCCAACTTCCTATCGAAATGAATGTGCTCCCTAGTCTGAAACAGCCTTTATTACTCAGAGGAAAAGAAACACAAACTTCACATTAGCACGGGAAAGCAGTGGGTGCGGCCTGCCCCATGACAGTCGAACGGTGAGATTTAGAAATGTTGCGCTAAGTAATATAACTAGTTACTTTCTATGGAAAGTAAAGCCTAATTTATTCCATATGTACTTAGGCAAGAACGCAATTAGCTTAATAAAATTGTGATCCTGCGTGGTTTCGTGTAGTTTGAAATTAGGCTTAAAAAGGTAACACATTAGCCTACTGTTCTTAGAAGTAACAAGACATCTGTATTACTTTTTACAACTAATGACCCAAACACTGGTAGTGCCCCTTGTGGTAGGGAGGAACAAATTCAGACAGCCAATCATTTGTTATCCATCTTTTCACCCAAAAATTTATTCTTCAGAATTTCTCTTCATTTCAGGCACCCTTTCCCCCATTTCTTGAGTGGGTATAAACATTTTTGGTTAGATTCAATTGAAATATGACCAAATAATCTTACTAAGAAAACAAAGGGGTTTACATTGAGTTAAAAACAATGAAAATCTATTTTATTTTCAAAGAAAACCTCAGTAATAAGACTTCCCACAAAACTAGCTAGCGTCTTCAGCCGGGCCACTAGAATACCCCACTTCGCTCCCAGTTAGCCGGTCACAGTTTGCTACGCTATTTGTGGTGTTTCCTTACGCTTTCTCTGCGTTCAACGCGAAGATGGCACCGACATTTGGAGGGAAATGTCATTAGTTGAAGCACGACAGCGACCAAGAAACACAAACGGCAAAAATCCAAATGAAACCTTACCTTTCAACGGTCCTAAGCAAGCATCATTCGGTCTGGCTGCAACTGAAGTCTAGATTAAAATGGCTGCCACAACAGTTGTGCGAATTGACAGTTAGTGAAAAGAGGCGGGGCTTTAGAGGGAGAAAAAAAGGAAACTGGGTGGAATGAAAGCCCATATAAGGAAGAAGGGGCGTTATGTGAACGTTCCCATTCGGTAAAAAGACTGTTGTTTTTTTTTGTTCGGTTCGGTGCCCGTTTTAGGTTTGTTTTTGAGTTCCGATTCTAGAATCATTTTCTCCGCGTTTCCCTCGCTAAGTATGCCCTCGTTCACTCCCCTTGCGGATTTGAAAGCGTTCGATAGGCGCATGGACGTCAGAAACAAGATGGCACGTTCTTCGATTGCGCTGGTTCATTGGTTATGCTGATAAGTGGGCGCCCAGAAAGAGTTTAGAAAATACCTGCATCTTGAACACGTAGTATATTTGTTATTAAACATGTACACACAACTCGATATATTATGTTATGTTATTAGGTAACTCTTGTTTCAATGCAAATTAATGGCAATTCTGATATATGGATTTATTGGGGTCATCTTTACATCAAAGGGTATATATATAAGTACACTAAGAGGTCTAACTGTAAGTCGCTCTGGATAAGAGCGTCTGCTAAATGACTAAAATGTAAATGTACCATAACGGTGGATTCTCCATGTCGTGTTGATGACAAGTCATGCAATTCAGGGGACAATGTTTTTTTTCTTCTTTTTTTTCTCCCATAATACATCTGTGAATATATTTGCCATATTGCATACATTTATATCTAATGATACACATCATGAATGGTATTTACAGACTAATGAGGCATGCATAGCTTTAGATTTGGTATTTACAGGCTTTAATGAGGCATGCTTAGCTTAACATGAGCATCTTTTTATGGTTATTTTTGAAGGCTCTGGCACGTTGAAAGACAAAATGGTTACAGTATTGCCACAAGAAAGATAGCAAGACAGACAAACTGAAGATGGACTCTCTTGTACAATGCATATTCACACGAAAATGTATTGGCATAAATATGTTATTTTTTTACCAGTTCCATTTGAGGACAAAAATGCTGATAGCTGCACCACAGAGGTTACATAAAAGCTGTGAAGACATCTTCGATGTTCCGATCCAATGGCACTTTGGTTTATGAACTGATATACAAAACAATGATTGATTCAACAATTCAAGTTTTTCAATTAAAATTATTATACAAAATTCTTGCTACTAACCAAATGTTATACACAGTATATGGGGCATACAAATATCAGCTATGCAGATTTTGCTGTGAAGAGATCTATCTATTTTGGTATTGTAGCTGATTTCTGGTCACAGGTTCAGGAGTGGCTAAAAAATCATAACATTGTTCCAAAATTAACCCTACAAATAGCACTGTTGGGTGATCTGGAAAGCCATAGTCAATCAATCAACAACATAATATTACTTTTAGCAAAAATATTCATTTTTAAATCACAATCTGTTGATAATATGCGATTAGAAAGGTTCGGAATCTATGTAAGACATCACAGCACAGTTGAAAAATAAATGGCACAAGGAAATCAGGAGAGGGTGATCTATGGAGATAGGTGGGATAGGCTGAGAGAAACCGAGGGGTGTATTTAATCTGTAATAGTTATTAATCTGTGATTGTTATTAATCTGTAATAGTGGAAAATAATATACTGTATATTATGTGTACCGGAGATATATGAATCCAAATGTTCATATAAAATAAAAGTATGTTACGTGATATTATGTTTTTTTTTTTTTTATACCATGAATGTAAAAATGTATTTGGAACGAAGTTCCTTTTGTCCTTTGAAGAGATGGGGTGGTGGATGGGCCAACAAACAACAACTCTAGAACCAACCACAACAAAAGTATTTTGGGATGCAAAAGTTTGATATGTATCTTGTTATGTGAATGAGAGTCTATAAACTGACTAGTGACCTATGTTAACTTCTTCTATCCACCAAATGTTAAAGTGATAAACTGCAACTTATTTTAAAGGCATGTACCAAATCGCAGTGACTCCATCTATCCTATGATTGGCCATTCAGTAACCAATGGAAACAACAATGCCTTGAAATCTCTGTTCTTCACAGTGAAATAAAAAAGAGATTGGGAGATTCTCAATTGGGGGAAAAGTCTGTCCTCCCCTCGACTCCTCCATCACCCGGAAACCGATAAGCGGTCGAGTGGTCGAGGAGAGTGTCAATTAGTTAGTATGCGAACAAAGAACTGTTCTCCACTCCTCGATAGCCTCGTCTCTTAAAGGATACTCATGAGTATCATTTTTGCAGCTAGTGTGGACGTTTTTAAAGATCCGCCACACCCACTTTGAATTAGCTGTTTTCTCGAAGGAGAATAGAATGCAGAAATTTAAAAACAATATGCTACTTATCCTTTTATCTATAACATGTCTTGCACAACTAGCTACATTTGTTTTTATCACTTTACACATTTATTTTGGGATTCGACCCCTGTAAACATAATTTGCCTGATAAAAAGTCCCTGTAAGTCGTTTCTGGTTCTACTGTCTATAATGCAGTCATATATTCCGTTATTTATTATGGCCTTCTTACTGTACTCAATCTGAAACTACTAATCAAATCACTAATCAAATTGATCAGCAGTTCTATTCTCTAGTGTCACATGACGTTGTTAGATATGAAGGATTCTGGGTGGTAAGGGTGGTGACTGATTTGGGGTGGGTGTTGGAGGGTGGTGGGGGGGTGGGGGTCACAGTATGGGTTCAGTGTGTATGCTGAAGAGGACAGCGTGTGTGTGTATGGAGAGATGGGGTAGAGGGGGTGTTAGGATGAGGCTGGTGCGCGCACACACAGGTCTGGCAGAGAGCGTTCATCTCAGGGGTGTAGGTCTGTGGTGTGTGTGTGTGTGAGTGCATTTCATAGTGCTGAAGGCGATGCACGCACACACACACTCACTCCCGTATACAAGCCCATTTGTTTCCACGTTCCCTCCTTGCTGCCTCTCCTCAATTGACATTTAAAATTTTTCAAAAAGAGGGAGAGGAGAGGAGAGAAGGTGGAGAGGAGGGAGGAGAGGGGGAGGAGGGAGGAGGATGGGAAGGCATGAAGGAGGAGAGGAGGGAGGAGAGAGAAGGGAGGAAGGAGGAGAGAGAGGAGGGAGGAGAGAGAGGAGGGAGGAGGGAGGAGAGAGGAGAGAGAAGGGAGGAAGGAGGAGAGAGAGGAGGGAGGAGAGAGAGGAGGGAGGAGAGAGAGGAGGGAGGAGAGAGAAGGGAGGAAGGAGGAGAGAGAGGAGGGAGGAGAGAGAGGAGGGAGGAGAGAGAGGAAGGAGGAGAGAGAGGAGGGAGGAGAGGAGGGAGGAAGGAGAGGGGTGGGGCGAGGAGGAAAGGAGAGGAGAGGAGGTATTGACTGACCTTCACGCTTATTTGAGCTGTTCTTGCCATAATGTGGACTTGGTCTTTTACCAAATAGGGCTATCTTCTGTATACTACTTCTGTATACCACCTGGCACAAACGCATTAAGAAGGAAAGAAATTCCACAAATTAACTTTTAAGAAGGCACACCTGTTAATTGAAATGCATTCCAGGTGACTACCTCAAGTCACGACTTCCGCCGAGGCTGCCTCCCCTCCTTGTTCAGGCAGGTTTCGGCGTTCGTCGTCACCGGCTTACTAGCTGCTGCCGATCCATTTATCATCACTCCACTTGTCTTGTCTAATTAATCACACACACCTGGTCCTTATCCCCAATTAGTCATTGTATAAGTGTTCCCTCTGCTTCCTTGTCTGTGTGGGTGATTGTTTGTAGTGAGCTGTGTGTAGCTCGGTTCAGCTACCCTTACCTTGTTGTTGCCAGGGTAGATATTTCCCCTGTGCCTGAGTGTTGTTGTCGCATGCTTGTGCAACTGTTTATCGACGGAATAAACTCTTTGGACGCGTATTACTCTCCTGCGCCTGACTCCTTCTATCACACGCATCACAGAATCACCCATCCGCTATGGAGTCAGCGGGAGAAGAGTGCATGCCTGGAGTCGTGGCACGGGTCCAGGAGCACTGCACGATGCTGGCCAGCTTGGGGGAAGCGATGGATCGGGTTTTTCAGGTCGTCCAACACCTGGAGAGGAGCAGACCCGATCTGTCGAGACCAGCTGGCCAACCGGATCCAGCCACCTACACCCCAGCACCAGGAGGGATCTAGATATCCCGACCATGGGCGTTTGAGGGGACAGCGGCGCTGTGCAAGGGATTCCTCCTCCAATTGGAGCTTTACTTCGCCAGCATCAGGCTGGCACCGTCGGAGTGGGAGAAGGTGTCCGTCCTCGTTTCCTGCCTCTGTGGGAGAGCCCTGGAGTGGGCCAACGCTGTGTGGAACAAAGGAGGAGCCGTGTTGGAGGACTACAGGGAGTTCGCTAGCCTCTTTCGGGCGGTATTCGACCACCCGCCCGAGGGTCGAGAGGCGGGTGAGCGACTGGTCCACCTGAGGCAGTGGACGAGGACCGCGCAGGACTTCGCGTTGGAGTTCCGGACGCTGGCAGCGGGGTCCGGGTGGAACGAGCAGGCCCTGATCGACCATTTCCGGTGCCATTTGCGGGAGGACGTCCAACGGGAGCTAGCCTGCCGGGACACCATGTTGTCCTTCGATAAACTGGTGGACATGGCCATTCGGTTGGACAACCTGCTGGCAGCCAGAGGACGTCCTGGTAGGGGTCTGCCCGTTTCCACCCCGGACGACTCGGACCTCGAGCCGATGGAGCTGGGTGGAGCCGCCGGCCGAGAGAGCGGAGGAGGACAGCGACAGTGCCACTCTGGTGGCACGAAGGGACAATCCACCACACGTCGTAGTCAACATTATTTTGGGTCTGGAGGCGGCAGGCAGGGCACTCTCACATCACCCCAGGTATCCAACACCCACACTCGTTCAGAGCCCTCTGCTGGACACTGTAAAATACTTTTCCCCTTTCCTGAGCACATGGATGTTCCCCAGTGTAAGGCGCTAGTCGATTCAGGCACAGCTGGGAACTTTATGGACAGGTCATTAGCACACCGTATAGGCATTCCATTGATTCCCCAATCCATTCCACGCCACCCATCAGAGCACTTGATAGTCGACCATTAGGGTCCGGGTTGGTTAAGGAAGTTACTGCACCAGTCACCATGATTACCCAGGAGACTCCTTGTGAGCAGGTAACTTTTTCCATTATTGATTCTCCTGCTTTCCCTGTGGTATTAGGTATCCCTTGGCTAGCACTCCACAACCCCACCTTCTCATGGCCGCAGAGGGTTCTCACAGGGGTGGTCGCGAGAGTGTCAGGGTAGGTGTCTAGCTGTTTCCGTTGGTGCAACCACGGTGGAAAGTCCAGACAGTACCTCCACTGTGCGCATTCCCCCTGAATACCTCGATCTGGCGCAAGCGTTCTCTAAAACGCAGGCTACTAAATTACCACCTCATCGGGCGGGGGGATTGCGCGATAAACCTCCGGATAGACGCTGTACCTGCCAGGAGTCATATATACCCCCTGTCACAGGCTGAAACGGTGGCTATGGAAACATATGTCACCGAGTCCCTGCGCCAGGGGTATATACATCCCTCCACTTCACCCGCCTCCTCGAGTTTCTTCTTTGTGAAGAAGAAGGATGGAGGTCTGCGCTCGTGCATTGATTATCGACCATTGAACAGGGAGACGATAAGATTTAGTTATCCTCTACCCCCTCGTTCCTTCAGTGATCGAGTCAATGCATGGGGTGCGCTTCTTCACCAAATTAGATCTCAGGAGTGTGTACAACCTGGTGCGTATCCGAGAGGGAGATGAGTAGAAGACAGCATTCAGCACAACCACGGGGCATTATGAATACCTGGTGATCAAATCAAATCAAATCAAATTTTATTGGTCACATGCGCCGAATACAACAGGTGCAGACATTACAGTGAAATGCTTACTTACAGCCCTTAACCAACAGTGCATTTATTTTAAACAAAAAAAGTAAGAATAAAACAACAACAAAAAAAGTGTTGAGAAAAAAAGAGCAGAAGTAAAATAAAGTGACAGTAGGGAGGCTATATATACAGTAAAATAAAGTGACAGTAGGGAGGCTATATATACAGGGGGGTACCGTTGCAGAGTCAATGTGCGGGGGCACCGGCTAGTTGAGGTAGTTGAGGTAATATGTACATGTGGGTAGAGTTAAAGTGACTATGCATAAATACTTACTTAACAGAGTAGCAGCAGCGTAAAAGGATGGGGTGGGGGGGCAGTGCAAATAGTCCGGGTAGCCATGATTAGCTGTTCAGGAGTCTTATGGCTTGGGGGTAGAAGCTGTTGAGAAGTCTTTTGGACCTAGACTTGGCACTCCGGTACCGCTTGCCGTGCGGTAGCAGAGAGAACAGTCTATGACTAGGGTGGCTGGAGTCTTTGACAATTTTGAGGGCCTTCCTCTGACACCGCCTGGTATAGAGGTCCTGGATGGCAGGGAGCTTTGCCCCAGTGATGTACTGGGCCGTACGCACTACCCTCTGTAGTGCCTTGCGGTCAGAGGCCAAGCAGTTGCCATACCAGGCGGTGATGCAACCAGTCAGGATGCTCTCGATGGTGCAGCTGTAGAATTTTTTGAGGATCTGAGGACCCATGCCAAATCTTTTTAGTCTCCTGAGGGGGAATAGGCTTTGTCGTGCCCTCTTCACGACTGTCTTGGTGTGTTTGGACCATGATAGTTCGTTGGTGATGTGGACACCAAGGAACTTGAAGCTCTCAACCTGTTCCACTACAGCCCCGTCGATGAGAATGGGGGCGTGCTCAGTCCTCTTTTTTTTCCTGTAGTCCACAATCATCTCCTTTGTCTTGGTCACGTTGAGGGAGAGGTTGTTGTCCTGGCACCACACGGCCAGATCTCTGACCTCCTCCCTATAGGCTGTCTCATCGTTGTCGGTGATCAGGCCTACCACTGTTGTGTCGTCGGCAAACTTAATGATGGTGTTGGAGTCGTGCCTGGCCATGCAGTCATGGGTGAACAGAGAGTACAGGAGGGGACTGAGCACGCACCCCCTGAGGGGCCCCCGTGTTGAGGATCAGTGTGGCAGATGTGTTGTTACCTACCCTTACCACCTGGGGGCGGCCCGTCAGGAAGTCCAGGATCCAGTTGCAGAGGGAGGTGTTTAGTCCCAGGATCCTTAGCTTAGTGATGAGCTTAGAGGGCACTATGGTGTTGAATGCTGAGCTGTAGTCAATGAATAGCATTCTCACGTAGGTGTTCCTCTTGTCCAGGTGGGAAAGGGCAGTGTGGAGTGCGATAGAGATTGCATCATCTGTGGATCTGTTGGGGCGGTATGCAAATTGGAGTGGGTCTAGGGTTTCTGGGATTATGCTGTTGATGTGAGCCATGACCAGTCTTTCAAAGCACTTCATGGCTACAGACGTCAGTGCTACGGGTCGGTAGTCATTTAGGCAGGTTATCTTAGAGTTCTTGGGCACGGGGACTATGGTGGTCTGCTTGAAACATGTTGGTATTACAGACTCAGTCAGGGACATGTTGATTAGGTGCCCTATGATGCCCTATGGTTTGATGAATGCTCCCTCAGTTTTCCAGTCCTTTGTGAACGAGGTGTTTCGGGACATGCTTGGTCGCGGTGTAGTGGTCTACATCGATGACATCTTGGTGTATTCTGCTACGCGCGCCGAGCATGTGTCCCTGGTTCGCAAGGTGCTGGCCCGGCTGTTGGAAAATGACCTTTATGCCAAGGCAGAGAAGTGTATGTTTTTCCAGCAGTCCGTCTCCTTCCTTGGATAACGCATTTCCACCTCAGGTGTGGAGATGGAGGGAGATCGCATTTCAGCCGTGCGTAATTGGCCGACTCCAACCACGGTTAAGGAGGTGCAGCGCTTCCTTGGCTTTGCCAAATATTATCGGAGGTTTATCCGGGGCTTTGGTCGCAGCTCCCATTACCTCCCTGTTGAAGGGTGGGCCGTCCCGGCTCCGCTGGTCTGCTGAGGCTGACCTGGCCTTCAGCAAACTGCGGGGTCTGTTCACCTCAGCCTCAGTACTACCGTTCACCCCGATTCATCCGTTCGTAGTGGAGGTGGATGCGTCCGAGGTTGGGATAGGAGCTTGTCCTGTCTCAACGCTCGGGTACGCCACCCAAGCTCCGCCCCTGTGCGTTCTTTTCGAAGAAGCTCAGCCCGGCGGAGCAGAACTACGACGTTGGTGATCGGGAGCTGTTGGCTGTTGTCCGAGCCTTTACCGTGTGGAGGCATTGGCTCGAGGGGGCAAAACACCCTTTTCTCGTCTGGACGGACCACCGTAACCTGGAGTACATCCGGGCAGCGAGGAGGCTGAATCCTCGCCAGGCCAGGTGGGCCCTATTCTTAATCCGGTTTGATTTCACTCTATCATACATCCTGGGTACGAAGAACGTGAAGGCAGACGCACTGTCCCGGCTGTATGACACAGAGGAGAGGCCCAGAGACAACACTCCCATACTGCCGGCCTCCTGCATTGTGGCGCCGGTAGTATGGGCGATGGACGCGGATATAGAGCAGGCATTACGCACAGATCCATCTCCACCGCAGTGTCCAGCTGGGCTGCAGTACGTGCCTGGGCTTATCCGTGATCGTCTGATCTACTGGGCACACACGTCACCCTCCTCTGGTCATCCAGGTATCGGTCGTACAGTGCGCTGCCTGACCGGAAAGTACTGGTGGCCTACCTTGGCTAAGGACGTGAGGGTGTATGTCTCCTCCTACTCGGTGTGCGCCCAGAGTAAGGCACCTAGGCACCTCCCAGCGGGTAAGTTACAACCTTTACCAGTTCCACAACGACCATGGTCTCACCTAAGTGTTGATTTTCTAACTGATCTTCCCCTCTCCCAAGGTAACACCACCATCCTGGTCGTTGTGGACCTCTTTTCTAAAGCCTGCTGCCTCCTTCCTCTGCCCGGTCTCCCCACGGCCCTGCAGACTGCGGAGGCCCTGTTTACACACGTCTTCCGACACTACGGGGTACCAGAGGATATAGTGTCTGACCGAGGTCCCCAGTTCACATCCAAGGTCTGGAAGGCATTCATGGAACGTCTGGGGGTCTCGGTCAGCCTGACCTCTGGGTTCCACCCCGAGAGTAATGGGCAGGTGGAACGGGTAAATCAGGACGTGGGTAGGTTCCTGCGGTCCTACTGCCAGGACCGGCCGGGGGAGTGGTCGGTGTTCTTGCCAAGGGCAGAATATGCCCAGAACTCTCTCCGCCACTCCTCCACTAACCTAACGCTTTTCCAGTGTATTCTAGGTTACCAACCGGTTCTGGCACCGTGGCACCAGAGCCAGACCGAGGCTCCTGCGGTGGATGATTGGTTTCGGCGTGCGGAGGAGACGTGGGATGCTGCCCATGTTCACCTCCAACGTGCTGTGCGTCGTCAGAAGGCCAACGCTGACCGCCACCGCAGTGAGGCCCCCGTCTTTGTACCGGGGGATCGGGTCTGGCTCTCGACCCAGAATCTGCCCCTCCGCCTGCCCTGCCGGAAGCTGAGCCCGCGGTTTGTGGGGCCGTTCAAAGTCCTGAGGAGAGTCAACGAGGTCACTTATAGGTTATTACTTCCCCCTGATTACCGTATTAACCCCTTGTTGCATGTGTCTCTCCTCAGGCCAGTGGTAGCTGGTCCGCTCCAGGAGTCTGAGGTGCGGGAATTCCATCCTGGATTCGAGGCGTCGGGTGGGGGGCCTTCAGTACCTCGTGGAGTGGGAGGGGTACGGTCCGGAGAAACGGTGCTGGGTTCCAGTGAGGGATATCCCCGATCCCTCCATGTTATGGGATTTCCACTGTCGCCATCCGGCTCGCCCTGCTCCGCGTCCTCCTGGCCGTCCCCGAGGCCGGGGTCGGCGCGCTGCTGGAGCCGCGCGTCAAGGAGTGGGTACTGTCACGACTTCCGCCGAGGCTGCCTCCCCTCCTTGTTCGGGCAGGTTTCGTCGTTCGTCGTCACCGGCTTACTAGCTGCTGCCGATCCATTTATCATCACTCCACTTGTCTTGTCTAATTAATCACACACACCTGGTCCTTATCCCCAATTAGTCATTGTATAAGTGTTCCCTCTGCTTCCTTGATTGTTTGTAGTGAGCTGTGTGTAGCTCGGTTGAGCTACCCTTACCTTGTTGTTGCCAGGGTAGATATTTCCCCTGTGCCTGAGTTTTGTTGTCGCATGCTTGCGCAACTGTTTATCGACGGAATAAACTCTTTGGACGCGTATTACTCTCCTGCGCCTGACTCCTTCTATCACACGCATCACAGAATCACCCACCCGCTATGGAATCAGCGATGTAGTCATTCCAGGTGACTACCTCATGAAGCTGGTTGAGAGAATGCCAAGAGTGTGCAAAGCTGTCATCAAGGAAAGGGTGGCTACTTTGAAGAACCTCAAATATAAAATATATTTTGATTTGTTTAACACTTGTTTTGGTTACTACATGATTCCATATGTGTGTTATTTCATAGTTTTGATGTCTTCACGATTATTCTACAATGTAGAAAATAGTAGAAATAAAGAAAAATCCTGGAATGGGTAGGTGTGTCCAAACTTTTGACTGGTACTGTATATATACAGTGCTATGAAAAAGTATTTGCCCCCTTTCTAATTTTCTCGACTTTTGCATATTTGTGATACTGAATGTTATCAGATCTTCAACCAAAATCTAATATTAGATAAAGGGAACATAAGTGAACAAATAACACAACAATTACATATTTATTTCATAAACAAAGTTATGCAACACCCAATTCCCCTGTGTGAAAAAGTAATTGCCCCCTTACACTCAATAACTGGTTGTGCCACCTTTAGCTGCAATGACTCCAACCAAATGCTTCCTGTGGTTGTTGATCAGTCTCTCACATCGCTGTGGAGGAATTTTGGCCCACTCTTCCATGCAGAACTGCTTTAACTCAGTGACGTGTGGGCTTTCAAGCATGAACTGCTCGTTTCAAGTCCTGCCACAACATCTCAATTGGGATTAGGTCTGGACTTTGACTAGGCCATTCCAAAACTTCCAATTTGTTGCTTTTTAGCAATTTTCATGTAGACTTGATTGTGTGTTTTGGATCATTGTCTTGCTGCATGACCCAGCTGCGCTTCAGCTTCAGCTCACAGACGGATGGTCTGACATTCTCCTGTAGAATTCTCTGATACAGAGCAGAATTCATGGTTCCTTCTATTAAGGCAAGTCGTCCAGGTCCTGAGGCAGCAAAGCATCCCCAAACCATCACACCACCACCACCATGCTTGACCTTTGGTATGATGTTCTTACTGTGGAATGCAGAGTTCAACAACTACAGGAAGCATTTGGTTGGAGTCATTGCAGCTAAAGGTGGCACAACCAGTTATTGAGTGTAAGGGGGCAATTACTTTTTCACACAGGGGAATTGGGTGTTGCATAACTTTGTTCATGAAATAAATGAAATAAATATGTAATTGTTGTGTTATTTGTTTACTTATGTTTTGTATACATCTGGCCCTTCATTGGACACTGTGTTAACAAACCTCCAAACGAGCTTCAACGCCATACAACACTCCTTCAGTAGCCTCCAACTGCTCTTAAACACTAGTAAAACTAAATGCATGCTCTTCAATCGAACGCTGCTGGCACCCGCCCACCCGACTAGAATTACTACTCTCGACGGGTCTGACCTAGAGTATGTGGACAACTACAAATACCTAGGTGTCTGGTTAGACTGTAAACTCTCCTTCCAGACTCACATTAAGCAACTCCAATCCAAAGTTAAATCTAGAATCGGCTTCCTATTTCACAACAAAGCCTCCTTCACTCATGCTGCTTGTAGTGGCTTCCTTTCCTCTTTACCATAGCCACTGCCCTAGCCTGAAGCGGGGTTGTTTCGGACGCATACAGTCCACACTCAACGTTTCCAAACGGCCAAACATTCAATGAGATCCAGGGATATAGTGCAACAAAAAATGTTTATTCTTCTTATCTAACAAAAAGGTATTCTCCAATCAACTTAAAGCAGAGATTACTTGAAATGCAAATACATAATATAATATGACCTGTCTGTCTGTATTTCTGTATGTCTATATGGTCAAAAAACTATACCGCTCCCGCATCTAGCAAGGACTCCTCCCCCCGAAGGCCCAACTTCCTGCCTTTATACTAACACAATTAACACAGTACAATGAATGGGCAAGAGGGGGGCCAAAAACTGAGTTACACTAATAACAAATGAATATATCTCAATCCGGTAAATAAATCATAAAGGTACGTACCTAATATTTCATCATATACATTAATATTTAATATATTTACACAAATGTACATGGAGCTCAGTATGTTCAGTCTTTTATACAAAATATTCCCAAATCGGCTCTAACATACCGGCCCCTAATTGTTGACTGCACTGAATGCACAACAATTACTTAATATTCAAACGTAGAGCCAATACAAAAACATTCTATACCAGAGCACCATTACAGTTCATAGCTATATACAAATATACAAGGTGCCATATAGGAAAATAGTCCATAGATCTCAGTCTGAGTTGAAGTGTAAAGGTGTTCAACTTCCAAAAATGTCAAGAGTTTGACGTCCAAAAATGTATGACATCAAAGAATGTAAGAGTACGACATCAACGAATCAGAGGTGCACGTGATTCAAAGATGGAGCACTGTGTGTGTGTGTGTGTGTGTGTCTCACTTCGTCGCCTCAAGGAGCAGACAGAGTTTATTGATAGGTCTCTGTAGGATATTGGTCTTAGTCTTAACCATGACGCTCCGGACAAGACCTTTGGCCCCTGGCAAAGCCTTCACCACACGCCCCATTAGCCAAGAGTTCCTTGGGGCGGTGTCATCGACGATGACCACAAGGTCACCAGGACTGAAGTTTCTCTTAGTTTTGTTCCACTTGTTCCGCTCCTGCATAAGTGGAAGATACTCCCCTGATCCATCTCTTCCAGAAGAGGTCAGTGATATATTGTACTTGCTTCCATCTCCTTCGTGAGTATAGGTCACTTCTCTGGAATAGTCCTGGTGGCAGGACTGGCTTTGCTTTCAGATGAAGCAGATGGTTCGGAGTCAGGGGTTCTAGATCGTTAGGGTCATTTGTTACAGTAGTGATTGGTCTGTCGTTCATAATCGCCTCAACTTCACACAAGGCTGTCTGCAAAGCCTCATCATCCAGTACTTGCTCTTTAAGGACTGAATAGAGGATCTTTTTCACCAGTCGGATCAACCTCTCCCATACCCCCCATGGTGGGCTCCAGAGGGAGGGTTGAATGACCATGTCCTCCCTTCCTTCAGTAATTTATTTTGAATCTTGTTGTGATCCAGCTCTTTCAGAGCTTCTCCTAGCTCTCTGTGTGTTCCAACAAAGTTGGTGCCATTGTCTGTTCTGATACTTGTTACTGGGCCCCTTCGACAGATGAACCTGCGCAGGGCATTGATGCAGGAATCAGTATCCAGATAACTGGCAACTTCTAGATGGACAGCTCGACTCACAAGGCAAGTAAAGATCACACCATACCGCTTCACATGAACGCGGCCTCGCTTCACCTCTATGGGGCCAAAGTAATCTATGCCCACATGGGTGAAAGGCAGCAAATCAGGTGCTACCCGATCTTGTGGAAGGTCAGCCATCTTCTGTTCCCCAGCTCTAGCTTGCATCCGCCTGCAGAAGACACAGCTCTTAAGGATCTTCCTTGCTAAGGAGTTGGCACAGGGTATCCAATATCGCTGGCGAAGTCTAGAAAGCATGTGACCTCTCCCAGAGTGGCCAACCTGCTCATGGATGTGGAGTAAGATCAGTCTGGAGATGTAGGAGTCTTTGGGCAGGATCATAGGATTCTTTAGTTCCGTAGGCATAGCAGCTTTGCTTAACCTTCCTCCTACTCTCAGAATGCCATTGTCAACTATTGGATCAAGCTTACAGATTGAGCCGCTTCTCTTGGCACATTGTTTTCCTTTTACAACTAGTGCAATTTCTTGTTTAAAGTGCTGTCGTTGCTCAAATCGAATGATGACCTTTTCTGCTTCATCTAGGTCATCTACAGACAGACTTTCTTTTCCAAACGTCAGTTTGAACTTGTCAATTTGTTCCTTCAGTGAGTTTGTCAGACTCTGATCTGATCCTGGATCAGTTTGGGTGAGAACTTTCCTTTTCTGGCTTAACTGTAGTAGAAGTCTCTTCAGTTTCAGCATCCAGGCAACTGCTTTCTTCAAGCTGTTCCATGTTGAATAGTACTCAATCAGTTTGCTGGTCGGACTCTTTTCTTCCACACATGTACTGTTTACGATGACGTCTTTTCTCACCTCTGGATCATCTGGAGGGATGGAGCCAAGCTCCTCGGGGACTTTCGGCCATTGTGTTTCTGTTTTCTCCAGGAATTCTGGTCCTTTGCGCCATCTCTTTGAGTTCAGGAAAGTTTCAACATGTAATCCTCTTGAGGCATCATCGGCTGGGTTGTGTTTGGAGTTCAAATACCTCCACTGTTTTGCTTTCGATAGGTCACGGATCATAGCAACCCTATTAGCCACAAAAGTATGGAATCTCTTGGTATCGTTGCGGATGTATTTTAGCACCGACTGGCTGTCTGTCCAGAAAGTTGACTCCTCAAGTTCAATCTGGAGCTCCAACCTTAACATCCTGTCCACTCGCACTGCCAATGTTGCTGCAGCAAGTTCCAGTCTGGGGATCGTCATCTGCTTGAGTGGAGTCACCCTTGATTTCCCCAGTATGAATGCGATGTGGACCTTTTCCATAACGTTTGTGAACCTAAGGTAGCTTGCCGTGCCATAACCTTGTTCACTTGCATCACCGAAGTGATGCAGCTGTGCGGTCTTGATTTGACCAAAGTTCTCCGGCATCATACACCTGTTGATCTGGAATCTGGAGAGCTGGTCCAGCTCTGAGAGCCATCTCTTCCATGAAATAGAGTGTTCTTCAGGGATGACTTCGTCCCATCCACACTTTAGCTTGCAGAGCACTTGAAGAATTTGCTTTGCCTTTAATACGAATGGGGCGAGGAAACCTAATGGATCATAAATAGAGCTGACAGTTGAGAGAATACCTCTTCTTGTAAGGGGTCTGTTCTTGACAGTGACCTGGAAGTTAAACACATCCCTTTCAATGTTCCATCGGATTCCAAGTGCTCTTTCAACAGGCAGCTTTTCTCTGTCCAGGTCCAGTTCTTTTATCTGCTTGGCTTTGTGTTCATCAGGGATAGAAGCTAGTACAGTGCGGCTGTTGCTGACCCACTTGGTCAATTTGAACCCACCTTGAGAGCACACATCCCTGAGGTTTCTTGTGAGAGCTATGGCTTGTTCTTCTGTGGCCACTGACTTGAGGCAGTCATCAACATAGAAGTTGGACTTGACTGTTTGAATCACCTCTTCATCGTACCCCTCACAGTTGTCTTCTGCAGTCTTTCGCAGTGCAAAGTTTGCACAACTTGGAGAGGATATAGCACCGAAAAAGATGTACTGTCATTCTGTACTCCTCCAATCTTTTGTTAGTATCACCATCCGGCCACCATAGGAATCGCAGGAAGTCTAAGTCATCTTCATGGACACGTACTTGATGGAACATTCCTTCGATGTCTGCCATCATGGCAATGTGCTCTTGCCGAAATCTTAGCAAGACTCCTATAAGCGTGTTTGCCAGGTCAGGGCCTTGAAGGAGTTCACTGTTAAGAGATGTACCTTTATAGGATGATGAACAGTCAAACACCACTCGTATCGTTCCTTTGCGCTTATGGTGAACGCCATGGTGTGGTATGTACCATACCTTGCCTTTCTCTCTGAGGAGCTGTTCTTGTGGTACCTTCTCGGCGTAACCTTTTGTTATCATCTCTTCCATGAAGCCTTTGTACTCTGCAGCGTAACCTTTGTCCTTCTTGAACTTCCTGATAATATTTAGAGCCCGCTGCTTTGCCATGTCACGGTTGTTTGGCAGGACTACATCTTTGTTGCGAAAGGGCAACGGTAAGTAGTAGTGATGGTCTTTGAGGGTTATGGAGCTTGATACTATCTCCATAAACCTACGATCCTCAGCTGACATCTCACTTTTCTCTTCATACTCTCTCTCAGGGAAGTCATGGTTGTACTGATTTACAAGAAGAACCCCCAGGTCGGCCATTGAGATACGATTAGCCATCACCGTAGGACGCCCGGATTCTTCTGCCATGGTACAACTGTTGAGAGGACCATTCATCACCCATCCAAAGAGGGTTTTCACTGCATACGGTCCGTTGCCTTGGCTATTTATGATTTGCCAGGGTTCCATTGCCTTTGGAGCATTTACGCCAATCAGAAGTTCGACGTCAGCATCAATCTCCTTCAACTGAACCTCTTTCAGGTATGGCCACCTTTTGAGCTCTTTCTGAGTGGGAATGTTCTCTCTTGTCACTGGGATCTTATGTTGGGTGTAGACCTTTGGTAATGCAAGAAATGTGTCGCCTTCCACATTGCCAATCTCTAATCCAGATATCTCAAAGCTCTTGGTAGGACTCTCCTGCCCCATTGTGCGTAGCAGAATTTCAGTCGCACTGCCTTTAGCTTGCAACTGCCTCATGAGTCTCTCCGTACAAAATGTTGCTGAGCTACCAGAATCGAAACGCATAGGTTAACACAGACTTGCTTCCATTTGCCACCTTTACTTGAACTGGCACAATTGCAAGTGCACAATCTGTACCGGCCCGGTATCTTCACCAGCTTCCAGTGAAACAAGAGCACTGCTGACAGTCTCCTCCCGCTTTACTGCTACACCACTCATATCTGCCTTTTGAGATCTAAATCTCTCTCTTCCTTCAATGTGCAGGATAGTGGGGTGCTTTCTTTGACAGCTCTGACAGGTCATCCTTCTTTTACATTCTCTGCTTAAGTGTCCATTCATCAAACAGCCAAAACAAAGGCCTTTTGATCTCAGAAACTCAACCTTGAATTCATGTGGCTGTGCCTTCACCTGTTGGCAGTCGACCAATAAATGCGCACCAGCACAAAATATACATGAGATACTGGGAGCATCAGAAGGGTAGGTGCCTGGTCTCTTTACTTTGAATGTTTGTTCTTTTAAAGGTTTTCAGAGTCACAATCTGCCACTACAGCTACTGTAGTGGCAAAGCTCTTCCCCTACTCTTGGACTTGAACTGCTGTTTAAAGTCAGCTTCTGTTTTGGGTTTTAAAAACCTTTTTGTTGTACAGGGATCTTGAATATCTCCATACAACGGATCCTGCAGTATTTTGGCCTGTTTTTCCATGAACGTTACCAGGTCACTGAACTGGGCCCTCAGGTGACTTCTCTCTAAAATATCACATGCCATAGACCTCCATTTTTCCCTTAGTTTGTAGGGGAGTTTTGACATGATCAGCTTTATGTTGGAGGGAAGATTAAGCTCTTCCATGTTCTGTAGGTCTTGCATAGCGTTACAGCAACCTCTTAGATAGAGTGCATAACCACCCAGTCCCTTTCCATCATCGGGTTTGATGTTTGTCCAGTTCCAAGCCTTTTCCATGTAAGCAGTGGTGACTTTGATTTCATTGCCAAAGTGTTCCTTTAACAACCTCTTAGCTACTGCATAGCCTCTTCTGGCTTCCATATGCAGACAACTACGGACCAGATCCTTGGGCTGACCAGAGGTGTATTGTTCCAGGTAATAGAGCCTATCCTGGTGACTGCTTGTCTTATCTTCTATACCATGCTCAAATGCACGCATGAATGGCCTAAAGTTTAGAGGATCACCGTCAAACATAGGTATCTCCCTAACAGGGAGTGTGGCTTGTTTGTGCTGTAGTACAAGGAGGTCAGCAATTTCATTCTGCCTTTGCATGACAGTAGAGAGGTTATCATGGCTGGTATTATGGCTGATACCCGCAGTGTTGATTCTGTGTCGATTGCTAGACCTTGCTGTTGGCTGCTGAAGAGTGTGGTTTACTTACTGTTTTCGGAATAGGGTTTGATGGCTTTGTGGTCGGTTGTTGTAAAACTCTTTGTAGTGGGGTCTTTGGAACTGCACCCTAATGCAGCAAACTCAACAGGTGATGGTTCAGGTTCCACATAGACCTCTGGTTCCTGTTTCTCAAAATAAGAGTTCATTCCATCTTCTTGGCTTAGTAAATGGGCTGCCCAGAATGGGATTGAGAAGTTGACTGGTACTCTCCAGGACCTTCAGTTTGGCATTATATGCTGCTATGTCCGTTTCCAGTGCCATTTTTTCCATCCTAACATTCAGTTGAGCTTTCTCCAGTTCCAATGCATGCTTGTCTTGTAATGATGCTTGGCGAGCTAGTAGAGCTGCTCGTTCTGCCTCGGCTTTAAGGCGTTCAGAGGACACTGAGGAAGCAGTCTTAGAATACTTAGTTTTACTTGATATTTTTGACACATTGGAAATGCTGTCATGTGGTTCAATGAGCGTTTGTGGCTCAACTTCAGCCTTTTTCCATATTTCCACCTCTTTCAGGAAATGTTCATAAGTTCTCATTCTTGGTTGATAATAGTTAATGCTCTCCTGTTCCTGTTCCTCCTCTGTGACCAGCTCTAGCACAGATTCATGAGCCTTCTTAAAGTCATTGAGCACAGCATCAAATGCTTCAAGACTCTCATTCACAGTTGCAATGTTTCCTCCATCAACAAGAAGGACTTTTATTTCATTCATTTTGCGTGTACACACTCTAAGTTTGCCTCTCCGGGCTGCATAGAGTGAATTTAGATGCTCCTCTGCCCTCTCCAGTGGAGTCTTATTTGGGATTTCCTCCTCCATCATTCACTTTTAGTTCACTCAATTTACAATGACACGGTTGTTGGTTTGATTGTTAAACGTAATGCCCCCTTTAGACCTCCTTTAATCTTTAAAAACACAGTCATCCATTTCCAGCATATTGACCCATTTTGAATTGCACATGTGCAAGTTTGGCATTTTAGATGCGTTTTAAAACATTTCATCCCGTTGAGGTTTTGTCCCTTTAATGAAGTTTTAACACGCAGTATCTTTAGATCCTTAAGTTGCATTCGTTGCGTTGATGGATTGCATTTCCACGTTAGGCCAAATATTAGATATATGATTAGGCTACATTGTGCATAGGATCTGTGTTTCCCAAACTTAAACTTCTTAATTGTTTTCACAGCGCTGTATTTTGAATTCCATTCCCAAGTTTATCAAACATTCCAATTATAAGCACATTTGCGCTTCCATAATATGCATGATCAAACGATCGCCTTGAACAGGGCAGCTCATTCATTCGCAGTGGTTACTCACGGCTGGCGAAATCTAGGAGTTCAAATCCTTCCAAGCGAGCTGTCCTTATGGTCCGAATGCAATTACAAATAGAACAAAATCCAGCGTGTGTCCGAACCGGAGATTTCCTTCCGGTAGTAATCCTTCACGGAGTTTTTTGACTTGAATGTAGTGGCTTCCTTTCCTCTTTACCATAGCCACTGCCCTAGCCTGAAGCGGGGTTGTTTCGGACGCATACAGTCCACACTCAACGTTTCCAAACGGCCAAACATTCAATGAGATCCAGGGATATAGTGCAACAAAAAATGTTTATTCTTCTTATCTAACAAAAAGGTATTCTCCAATCAACTTAAAGCAGAGATTACTTGAAATGCAAATACATAATATAATATGACCTGTCTGTCTGTATTTCTGTATGTCTATATGGTCAAAAAACTATACCGCTCCCGCATCTAGCAAGGACTCCTCCCCCGAAGGCCCAACTTCCTGCCTTTATACTAACACAATTAACACAGTACAATGAATGGGCAAGAGGGGGGGGGGCCAAAACTGAGTTACACTAATAACAAATGAATATATCTCAATCCGGTAAATAAATCATAAAGGTACGTACCTAATATTTCATCATATACATTAATATTTAATATATTTACACAAATGTACATGGAGCTCAGTATGTTCAGTCTTTTATACAAAATATTCCCAAATCGGCTCTAACACTGCTAAACATGCCCTCGTAAAACTGACTATCCTACCGATCCTTGACTTCGGCGATGTCATTTACAAAATAGCCTCCAACACTCTACTCAGCAAATTGGATGTAGTCTATCACAGTGCCATCCGTTTTGTCTCCAAAGCCCCATATACTACCCACCACTGTGACCTGTACGCTCTTGTTGGCTGGTCCTCACTACATATTTGTCGCCAAACCCACTGGCTCCAGGCCATCTATAAATCACAGTTGTAAATGAGAACTTGTTCTCAACTGGCTTACCTGATTAAATAAAGGTGAAAAATAAAAAATAAAAATGTAATTTAATATTAGGTTTTGGTTGAAGATCTGATAACATTCAGTATCACAAATATGCAAAAGTAGAGAAAATTAGAAAGGGGGCAAATACTTTTTCATAGCACTGTATATGCAATTAAAAGTCTCATTAAAGTTTGGCTACATTTTCAGGCGTGTCAGCATCGGTCTGGACATGACAGGCTGTAGCCAATAGGCTATCACCTACAATTCGACATGCAAATTATTTATGTACATTTACATACACTTATGTTTTTCTTACCAGAATACCTTGTTTTTCAGTTTTCAAATCAATTTCATTATTTTGGTTAATGGCCTTGGTGTCCTGGCAGATTGGGCACCTCCTGAAGGCAATCACGAAATTCCAGGCCTGTAGTTGTAGTTGTGTGATTGTGTTGTGGTCCTCTGTAGCTCAGCTGGTAGAGCACGGCGCTTGTAACGCCAGGGTAGTGGGTTCGATCCCCAGGACCACCCATACGTAAAAATGTATGCACACATGACTGTAAGTCGCTTTGGATAAAAGCGTCTGCTAAATGGCATATTATTATTCTTTGGTATGTATGGACATGGTCAGTAGTTGTGGTCAATAGTTTTGTGGTTGTGGTCAGTAGTTGTGGTCAGTAGTTGTGTGGTTCAGTCGTTGTGTGGTTGTGGTCAGTAGTTGTGGTCAGTAGTTGTGGTCAGTCGTTGTGTGGTTGTGGTCAGTATTTGTGGTCAATAGTTGTGGTCAGTCGTTGTGTGGTTGTGGTCAGTAGTTGTGGTCAGTAGTTGTGTGGTTCAGTGGTTGTGGTCAGTCGTTGTGGTCAGTCGTTGTGTGGTTGTGGTCAGTATTTGTGGTCAATAGTTGTGGTCAGTGTCTAAATTACAGTTGTTGCATGTGAAAACTGAAAGGAGGACGATGCGCTGTTGCCTCCTTGTAGCTATTTTCTTGGTGTTCACAGTTCATCATCATTATACTATTGTTCTGAATTCAATAACCATCTTCACCTTCCTAATCATTTTGGCCTGCGCTGCCACATGTGCTCCTCTGCGTCTGAGAGTATCCATAGCAACGGCTCCATTTGGACTGTTAGCTGACATTTGCTAGCTACTGTTTGTCACTCTAAACTCCGACAAAACAGCTGTAACTTTTGATTAGTAGGAGATAATTATCTTCTGAGTCCAGATTTGTTTGGAAAAGGTTGTTAATGTGGTTACTAAAACAGCTGTATTGTTAGATTGGTAACAGATATGTTTGTTCCGACTTCAGATTTGAATCAGCAGAGAAGTAGATGAAGTCGTTATACCATCTAACTCTTTGTCTAACTTGTGAAAAAGGTCAAAGTAGCTGATTTGTGTCAAAAGTTGCATTGTTGCGTTCACAGTGAATGGAATGTTGGAAGTCATGATGTCACAATGGAAGCTTTAGAATGTTGAAGAAATCCTATGAAAGTGGATGAAGTTTAATATGTTTAATAAAAGTGCAGTAGTTTAAAAAAGTATAAATAGTATCAAATCAGTTGTATGCAAGCACATTATTCCAGACCAGTCTGTATGGTGTTTCTAGCTTAAACGGTGTAAGAGGAGTAGCGTTGTAAAGAAAAAATAATCAGAATAAAGTCAGAACTAGATGGTAATGTTCCATTAAGAAAAATTGTGTGACTTGCTTCAGCTCTTTAAAAGTATTTTTGTGGCAGTGGATAGGATAGCCTGAACCTGCGAAAGCTTAAACGGTTCAAGAGTTACTGTTGGTGGGTTATTCTATGCTAATTTATGCACATTTATATAATTTCAACTTAGGATAGCCTGAAGATGTGAATGTTGGTTTGGTGTCTCTAGCTTGAGCAGTTCAAGAATGACTACTGGTGAGTTATTTCATGCAGATTAATACACATTTTTTAAAAGTTATATTTGATAAAAGTTTTGAAGAATTTGAAGTTGGGAAAGTGGTCAAAGTAACTGACGTGTCAAAAGTTCCATTGTTTTACAGTGAATAGAGTAGAATGTTGGGAGTGATGATGTCACAATGGGACCTTTAGAATGTCCGAGGAAAATCCCATGAAAGTGGACGGAGGACCAAAAAAAAGGACAACAAGTGTAATAGTTGAAAAGATATCAAAAAGTTGTACGCAAGCACACTATTCCAGACCCGTCTGCATATTTTAAAGTTTGAACAGCATGAACATATGAAAGTTGGTTTGCTGTATCTAGCCTGAACAGTTCAAGAGTTACCGTTGGTGGGTTATTTTTATGCAAATGCACGCAAATGTATATAGTCACAGTTGACACAAGTTTTAAAGAATTTGAAATTAGGAAAGCCTGAACATGTGACAGTTGGTTTGGTGTCCCTAGCATGAATGGTTCACGAACTACTGTTGGTGAGTTATTTTCTGCAACAAAAAATGTTTTTTGCCCACGCTACAGAAGGCTATATGGGTCTGCTAATGCGGGACTGGTAAAGGCTCAGGGCACTACTTTTGTGTTTTTTTATTATAAAAAAATTATAAAAAAATAGTTTTTATTATTGTGATTTTTCAGGGGGTCTGCAGCACCCTCAGCACTCCTATGCTCAAAACGGCAGTTGTTTGGAAAAAGTAGGGGAAAATGTGTTAATGCAGTTACTAAAACAGCTGTATTGTTAGATCCGTAGTGGATATTTTTGTTTCCGCGATCAGATTTGAATAGCAGAGAAGTAAATGAAACTGGTTGGGGAAGTGGTCAAAAGTTCAGTTGTTTCAAAAAAGTTAGAGAAAATGTTGTTGATGCGGTTACTTAAACAGGTGTAACGTTTGATCGGTACCAGATAATTCTGTTATTATTTCATATTTGAATAGCAGGGAAGTAGAGGAAGATTTCATTTGCGTTAACATTTTGTCTAGGTTGGTTGCAAAGTGGTCAAAGTGTCAAGGTTGAGTGTAGATGTGGTGTGGAATCAAGCGCAGGATACACAGAGGCTTCGTACTAACGTCTTTAGTGAAGACCTGTGTATGGGTGGTCCTCTGTAGCTCAGCTGGTAGAGCACGGCGCTTGTAACGCCAAGGTAGTGGGTTCGATCCCCGGGACCACCCATACACAAAAATGTATGCACGCATGACTGTAAGTCGCTTTGGATAAAAGCGTCTGCTAAATGGCATATTATTATTATTATTATTATTATTTATTATTAAGACAAAAAGAACAAGCCAAACACGGCTAAATACAACCTGGCAGGCAAGCGAACTTTACGCACACCGGTTATAGTACAAACAAAAGGCACACACTGTGCGGAACTCTCTTCAAAAACAATACAGAGAGATAAACGAACTAGCATCCCAAATTGACAACGAACAATTACACACAACACATGACAAAACCCAAGAGAACTTATAGGACGCATAATTAACACTAACAAGGAACAGGTGTAACAAAACAGACAAAACCAAACAAACATCGAAACATAGAACGGTGGCAGCTAGTACTCCGGAGACGACGACCGCCGAAGCCTGCCCGAACAAGGAGAAGGAGCAGCCTCGGCCGAAACCGTGACAGTACCCCCCCCTTGACGTGCGGCTCCAGCCGTGCGCCGATCCCGGCCTCGAGGACGACCAGGAAGACGCAGAGCAGGGCGCGTGGGATGACCACGATGGAACTCGGTCAGAAGAGACGGGTCTAGGATGTCCCTCCTCGGCACCCAGCACCGCTCCTCCGGGCCGTACCCCTCCCACTCCACGAGATATTGGAGACCCCCATCCGGCATCTCGAATTCAGGATGGACCGAACTGTGTGCGCTGGAGCCCCTCGATGTCCCAGCGGGAAGGAGGGAGTCTCTTCTATCTCATAGTCCTGGAGTGGACCAGCTATCACCGGCCTGAGGAGAGACACATGGAACGAGGGGTTAATATTCTTGTAATCAATTGGCAGTTGTAACCTGTAACACACCTCGTTCAATCTCCTCAGGACTTTAAAAGGCCCCACAAACCGCCGACCCAGCTTCCGGCAGGGCAGGCGGAGGGGCAGGTTTCTGGTCGAGAGCCAGACTCGATCTCCCGGTGTGTACACTGGCCCCTCACTGCGGTGGAGATCGGCGCTCGTCTTATGTCGACGGATGGCCTGCTGCAGATGGACGTGTGCAGCGTTCCACGTCTCCTCCGAGCACCGTACCCACTCATCCACCGCAGGGGCCTCGATCTGGCTCTGATGCCAAGGTGCCAGAGCCGGCTGGTACCCTAACACACACTGGAAAGGAGTTAGTTTAGTGGAGGAGTGGCGGAGAGAGTTCTGTGCCATCTCGTCCCAGGGAACATACCTCGCCCACTCCTCCGGCCGGCCCTGGCAATACGACCTCAGAAACCTACCCACATCCTGGTTTACACGTTCGACCTGCCCATTGCTCTCCGGGTGGTAACCCGAGGTAAGGCTCACCGAAACCCCCAAACGCTCCATGAACGCTCTCCAGACTCTGGAGGTAAACTGGGGGCCTCGATCAGACACTATATCCTCGGGTACCCCGTGAATGCCAGAAGACGTGGGTGAATAGTGCCTCAGCGGTCTGTAGGGCAGTAGGGAAGACCCGGCATGGGGAAGGAGACGACAGGCCTTCGAGAACCGATCCACAACGACCAGGATGGTGGTATTCCCTGTGAGGGGGGAAGGTCTGTAACAAAATCCACCGAGAGGTGAGACCAGGGTCGTTGTGGGAACGGGCAGGGGTTGTAACTTACCCCTGGGCAAGTGTCTGGGCGCCTTACACTGGGCACACACCGAGCAGGAGGAGACATAAACCCTCACATCCCTGGCTAACGTTGTACCAGTACTTTGTGCTAAGGCAGTGCACTGTCCGGCCAATACCTGGATGCCCAGAGGAGGGTGACGTGTGAGCCCAATAAATGAGTCGATCCCGAACCTCGAGCGAACGTATGTCCGACCCACCGGACACTGTGGAGGGCTAGGGTCGGTGCGCATCGCCCGCTCGATCTCCGTATCGACCTCCCACACCACCGGTGCCACTAGACAAGACTTCGGTAGTATGGGAGTGGGCTCAACGGACCTCTCCTCTGTGTCATACCGCCGAGACAGGGCGTCTGCCTTTCCGTTCTGGGACCCAGGGATGTAAGTGATCTTAAACACGAACCGTGCTAGAAACATAGTCCACCGAGCCTGGCGATGATTTAGTCTCCTAGCTGCCCGAATGTATTCCAGGTTACGGTGGTCAGTCAAAATGAGAAAAGGGTGTTGAGCCCCCTCAAGCCAATGCCTCCACACCTTTAGGGCCTGTACCACGGCTAACAGCTCCCTGTCCCCTATGTCATAATTTCGCTCCGCGGACTGAGCTTTTTCGAGTAAAAAGCACAGGGGGGGAGTTTAGGTGGTGTGCCGGACTCGCGAGGAGAACGGCCCGATACCGGCTTCTGACGCGTCCATCTCCACTTGGAATGGTAAAGCGGGATCCGGATGCGCCAGCACCGAGCCCAAGTAAACAGGTCCTTCATTCTCCCAAAAGCCCTGTTCGCCTCAGCTGACCACCGCAAGCGCACGGACCCCCTTCAGAAGGGGACGTTATGGGAGCTGCCACCTGTCCAAAACCCGGATAAACCTCCGGTAGTAATTCGCAAAGCCCAAGAACTGCTGCACCTCTTTAACCGTGGTTGGGGTTTGCCATTACGCACGGCTGACACACGGTCAACCTCCATCTTCACCCCTGACGCGGACAACTGATAACCCAAAAAGGAGACCGACTCCTGGAAGAACAGACATTTCTCTGCCTTGACATACAGGTCATGCTCCAACAGCCTCCTCAACACTCGGCGCACCAGGGCTACATGCTCGGCTCGGGTAGAAGAGTACACCAGAATATCGTCTATGTACACGACCACTCCCTGCCCCTGCATGTCCCGGAAAATCTCATCCACAAAGGATTGGAAGACTGATGGAGCATTCATTAACCCGTATGGCATGACGAGATACTCGTAATGACCCGAGGTGGTACTAAATGCTGTCTTCCATTCGTCTCCCTCCCTAATACGCACCAAGTTGTATGCGCTCCTGAGGTCCAATTTTGTGAAGAACCGTGCCCTGTGTAATGACTCTGTCATAGTCGCAATCAGAGGGAGTGGATAACTATATTTCACAGTAATCTGATTGAGACCGCGGTAATCAATACACGGGCGCAAACCTCCATCTTCTTTCTTCACAAAAAAGAAGCTTGAGGACGCAGGGGAAGTGGAGGGCCGTATGTATCCCTGTCTCAGAGACTCGGCAATGTATGTCTCCCATCGCCCTCTTCTCCTCTTGTGACAAAGGATACACATGGCTCGCGGGGAGCGCAGCTCCTGCCTGGAGGTCTATCGCACAACCCCCTGTCTATGAGGTGGCAATCGCGACGCCCTCGCCTTGCTAAACACGAGTGCTAAATCCTCATACTCGGGGGGAACGTGCATTGCGGGCATTTGGTTTGGACTCTCCACCGAGGTCGCCCCTACGGAAACACCCAGACATAGCCCCACACACTGGGCAGACCACCCCTTAAGAGCCCTCTCTCGCCACGAAATGGTAGGATCATGAGTAATCAACCAGGGAAGCCCCAGCACCACCGGATACGCAGGAGAGTCGATCAGATATAGCTGAATCGTCTCCTCATGACCCCCCTGCGTCTCCATCCTAAGTGGCACTGTGACCTCCCCCTAATCAACCCGGATCCTAACGGACGGCTATCTAGGGCATGTACAGGGAAGGGATTATTAACCGGAAGGAGAGGGATCCCTAACTCTATACAAAATTTTCCATCTACAAAATTCCCAGCTGCGCCTGAATCTACTAGCGCCTTATGCTGGGAACGAGGTGCAACCTGTGAAAAACAAACAGGTATGGTTAGGTGCACGACAGAAAGCTCTGGGTAAGTGGGGCGCCTACTCACCTGGGAGGACTCCCCAGTGTGTGGCCTGCCGTCTCGTCCTCCAGGAGACCCTCCTCAGCACCTAGCCGCGGTGTGCCCTCCACGGCCACAGTTGGTGCAGGGACGGCCCCCCTCGGGGCTCCTTCTCCTCCGTTCTCTAGCGCCAGCACCCCGAGCTCCATGGGACTCGGCTCGGAGGTGCTGGAGGGTGGAATGGGCGACCCCACCCAGGACGTCCGCGGGTGGCGAGCAGGGAGTGTCTAGCCGAATGGCCATGTCAACCAATTGGTCAAATGAAAGCGTGGTATCCCTGCACGCCAACTCTCTGCGGACGTCCTCCCGGAGGCTGCAGCGGAAGTGGTCTATGAGTGCCGCTCATTCCACCTGCATCTGCCGCCAGAGTCCGGAACTCCAGTGCAAACTCTTGAGCGCTCCTCATCCCCTGCCGGAGGTAGAATAGACGCTCCCCCGCCGCCTTCCCCTCAGGTGGATGGTCGAACACTGCCCGGAAGCGGTGGGAGAACTCCGCATAGGTGATCGTTGCGGCGCCTATCCTCCTCCATTCGGCGTTGGCCCACTCCAACGCCTTGCCGGTGAGACAGGAGATGAGGGCGGAAACGCTCTCGTGTCCCGAGGGCGGCGGGTGTACGGTGGCGAGGTAGAGTTCGACTTGCAAAAGGAAACCCTGACACCCGGCAGGCGGTGGCCGTCGGACGCCCTCGGGAGCGAGAGCCGAATCCCACTGGGTTCCGGAAGTTGGACAGGTGGACTGACCGATGGTGATGGTGTGGTAGGTGGGGGCGTGGGTACCCCGCTGGTCTCCCATCGATGGAGGGTGTTCATTACTCTATCCAGAGTGTGCCCGATCTGGTTGATCCTGTCCACGAAGGTGCTCCTCAATAACCTCGGTAGGTGCGGCTGCTCCTGCTGATTCCATGGTGAAAGGTGTGTAATTCTGTCAAGGTTGAGTGTAGATGTGGTGTGGAATCAAGCGCAGGACACACAGAGGCTTCGTACTAACGTCTTTAGTGAAGACAAAAAGCACAAGCCAAACACGGCTAAATACAACCTGGCAGGCAAGCGAACTTTACGCACACCGGTTATAGTACAAACAAAAGGCACACACTGTGCGGAACTCTCTTCAAAAACAATACAGAGAGATAAACGAACTAGCATCCCAAATTGACAACGAACAATTACACACAACACATGACAAAACCCAAGAGAACTTATAGGACGCATAATTAACACTAACAAGGAACAGGTGTAACAAAACAGACAAAACCAAACAAACATCGAAACATAGAACGGTGGCAGCTAGTACTCGGAGACGACGACCGCCGAAGCCTGCCCGAACAAGGAGAAGGAGCAGCCTCGGCGAAACCGTGACAGTACCCCCCCTTGACGTGCGGCTCCAGCCGTGCGCCGACCCCGGCCTCGAGGACGACCAGGAAGACGCGGAGCAGGGCGCGTGGGATGACCACGATGGAACTCGGTCAGAAGAGACGGGTCTAGGATGTCCCTCCTCGGCACCCAGCACCGCTCCTCCGGGCCGTACCCCTCCCACTCCACGAGATATTGGAGACCCCCCATCCGAAATCTCGAATTCAGGATGGACCGAACAGTGTACGCCGGAGCCCCCTCGATGTCCAGCGGGGGCGGAGGAGTCTCTTCTATCTCATAGTCCTGGAGTGGACCAGCTACCACCGGCCTGAGGAGAGACACATGGAACGAGGGGTTAATATTCTTGTAATCAATTGGCAGTTGTAACCTGTAACACACCTCGTTCAATCTCCTCAGGACTTTGAAAGGCCCCACAAACCGCCGACCCAGCTTCCGGCAGGGCAGGCGGAGGGGCAGGTTTCTGGTCGGAGCCAGACTCGATCTCCGGTGTGTACACTGGCCCCTCACTGCGGTGGAGATCGGCGCTCGTCTTATGTCGACGGATGGCCTGCTGCAGATGGACGTGTGCAGTGTTCCACGTCTCCCTCCGAGCACTGTACCCACTCATCCACCGCAGGGGCCTCGATCTGGCTCTGATGCCAAGGTGCCAGAGCCGGCTGGTACCCCTAACACACACTGGAAAGGAGTTAGTTTAGTGGAGGAGTGGCGGAGAGAGTTCTGTGCCATCTCGTCCCAGGAACATACCTCGCCCACTCCTCCGGCCGGCCCTGGCAATACGACCTCAGAAACCTACCCACATCCTGGTTTACACGTTCGACCTGCCCATTGCTCTCCGGGGTGGTAACCCGAGGTAAGGCTCACCGAAACCCCCAAACGCTCCATGAACGCTCTCCAGACTCTGGAGGTAAACTGGGGGCCTCGATCAGACACTATATCCTCGGGTACCCCGTAATGCCAGAAGACGTGGGTGAATAGTGCCTCAGCGGTCTGTAGGGCAGTAGGAAGACCCGGCATGGGAAGGAGACGACAGGCCTTCGAGAACCGCTGGTTAGGTGCACGACAGAAAGCTCTGGGTAAGTGGGGCGCCTACTCACCTGGGAGGACTCCCCAGTGTGTGGCCTGCCGTCTCATCCTCCAGGAGACCCTCCCCAGCACCTAGCCGCGGTGTGCCCTCCACGGCCACAGTTGGTGCAGGTGTCCTCCGTTCTCTAGCGCCAGCACCCCCGAGCTCCATGGGACTCGGCTCGGAGGTGCTGGAGGGTGGAATGGGCGACCCCCACCCAGGACGTCCGCGGGTGGCGAGCAGGGTGTCTAGCCGAATGGCCATGTCAACCAATTGGTCAAACGTAAGAGTGGTGTCCCTGGTTTACACGTTCGACCTGCCCATTGCTCTCCGGGTGGTAACCCGAGGTAAGGCTCACCGAAACCCCCAAACGCTCCATAAGCCTCGGCCGAAACCGTGACACAAAGTAGCTGATGTGTCAAAACTTACATTGTTTACAGTAAATGTTGGAAGTGATGTCAAATAATAATAATATTAAAAAGTCCGAAATAATTAGTACAATATTTAAAGTGTGGCTGCTTTTGCAAGCCACGTTAATTACTGGCACAAAGGAGCTGATTGGCTGACACTGGCCATTCCAAAATGGTAGTGGTGGAAAAGTATTAAATTGTCATACTTGAGTAAAAGTAAAGATACCTTAATAGAAAATGACTCAAGTAAATGTCACACAGTAAAATACTACTTGAGTAAATGTCTAAAAGTACTTAGAGTAAGTAGAGTGGTGGGAAAAAGTACTCAATTGCCATACTGGAGTAAAAGTAAAAAGCAAAAGCTATACATCAAATTCTTTATATTAAGCAAACCAGGCGTTTTAATTGGCGTATACTTACTTCTATTTTGACGTTACGCTGACTAAGATAAGCAGAGTGAGGCGTTTACATGACTATTGGATAATCTGACATAATCAGTTTAATATCGAATTATGAACGTGCATGGAACTATACTCTTACGTGTTGTTGTCATCCTTACGGTCTCTGATCTGGTGGACTAACTAAACACAAATACCGTGTTTGTAAATCAGTGCGGTTACATGCTCATAATAATGTTATTATTGTGGATAGTCAATATAATATTTAGATTCAAACATTTACACTGGGGAGAACAAGTATTTGATACACTGCCGATTTTGCAGGTTTTCCTACTTACAAAGCATGTAGAGGTCTGTAATTTTTTATCATAGGTACACTTCAACTGTGAGAGACGGAATCTAAAACAAAAATCCAGAAAATCACATTGTATGATTTCAAAGTAATTAATTAGCATTTTATTGCATGACATAAGTATTTGATACATCAGAAAAACAGAACTTAATATTTGGTACAGAAATTGTTTGCAATTACAGAGATCATACTTTTCCTGTAGGTCTTGACCAGGTTTGCACACACTGCAGCAGGGATTTTGGCCCACTCCTCCATACAGACCTTCTCCAGATCCTTCAGGTTTCGGGGCTGTCGCTGGGCAATACAGACTTTCAGCTCCCTCCAAAGATTTTCTATTGGGTTCAGGTCTGGAGACTGGCTAGGCCACTCCAGGACCTTGAGATGCTTCTTACGGAGCCACTCCTTAGTTGCCCTGGCTGTGTGTTTCGGGTCGTTGTCATGCTGGAAGACCCAGCCACGACCCATCTTCAATGCTCTTACTGAGGGAAGGAGGTTGTTGGCCAAGATCTCGCGATACATGGCCCCATCCATCCTCCCCTCAATACGGTGCAGTCGTCCTGTCCCCTTTGCAGAAAAGCATCCCCAAAGAATGATGTTTCCACCTTCATGCTTCACGGTTGGGATGGTGTTCTTGGGGTTGTACTCATCCTTCTTCTTCCTCCAAACACGGCGAGTGGAGTTTAGACCAAAAAGCTCTATTTTTGTCTCATCAGACCACATGACCTTCTCCCATTCCTCCTCTGGATCATCCAGATGGTCATTGGCAAACTTCAGACGGGCCTGGACATGCGCTGGCTTGAGCAGGAGGACCTTGCGTGCGCTGCAGGATTTTAATCCATGGCGGCGTAGTGTGTTACTAATGGTTTTCTTTGAGACTGTGGTCCCAGCTCTCTTCAGGTCATTGACCAGGTCCTGCCGTGTAGTTCTGGGCTGATCCCTCACCTTCCTCATGATCATTGATGCCCCACGAGGTGAGATCTTTCATGGAGCCCCAGACCGAGGGTGATTGACCGTCATCATGAACTTCTTCCATTTTCTAATAATTGCGCCAACAGTTGTTGCCTTCTCACCAAGCTGCTTGCCTATTGTCCTGTAGCCCATCCCAGCCTTGTGCAGGTCTACAATGTTATCCCTGATGTCCTTACACAGCTCTCTGGTCTTGGCCATTGTGGAGAGGTTGGAGTCTGTTTGATTGAGTGTGTGGACAGGTGTCTTTTATACAGGTGACAAGTTCAAACAGGTGCAGTTAATACAGGTAATGAGTGGAGAACAGGAGGGTTTCTTAAAGAAAAACGAACAGGTCTGTGAGAGCCGGAATTCTTACTGGTTGATAGGTGATCAAATACTTATGTCATGCAATAAAATGCAAATTAATTACTTAAAAATCATACAATGTGATTTTCTGGATTTTTGTTTTAGATTCCGTCTCTCACAGTTGAAGTGTACCTATGATAAAAATTACAGACCTCTACATGCTTTGTAAGTAGGAAAACCTGCAAAATCGACAGTGTATCAAATACTTGTTCTCCCCACTGTACATGCTTTGCAAAAACAACGATTTCCCTAATAATCCTGTTTCCATGGACACATCTGAAATCAGGCTACCTGATGGCGCTCTGATAAATGCAGAACATCGGCAATCAAAATTAACATTCTACCACAGCAACCATGTTATTTTTTGAGATTCATATTTGATTCAGAGATCGGACATTTAAAGTCCGAAAACTACTTCCAAGAGGCATACATTCAGTTGTTCCGAACACACTTCACTCGCGCTGAAGAGGTAGGCTTGCTCGGCTGGTGCTGTCACACAGGCTATGCCAGGGATGGCCAACTTTAATGGGGGTGGGGGCCACAAAAAAACGGAACTCATCATGAGAGCCCCCCCTCCCCTCCCCCCACATTGCGAGCAAAACAAGAGAAACATTTACGTTTTAAAGTTAATTTCCTGCAATTCTGCACATTTTGCCATGGGGCGTACAGAAAATGTTGCCATTTTAAAGCACGTTTGCTGCAATTCTACACATTTTGCCATAGGGTGGAAGCAAATGTTTGCAGTTTTTAATATGATAACTGATGATCAATGGGCCCCACCCAGGTCGGTAATTCAACCCATGCTTACTACAAGTTTAGATAGCTGGCAGCTAGAGTAACCTATCAAATTAAAATGTTTTTGCTGACATGGGCTAATTTGCACACACTTGCTACATTTGCACACACTGTATATATATTTTCTGTTGTATTTTTGACTTTATGTTTTGTTTTACCCCATATGTAACTCTGTGTTGTTGTTTTTATCGCACTGCTTTGCTTTATCTTGGCCAGGTCGCAGTTGTAAATGAGAACTTGTTCTCAACTGGCTTACCTGGTTAAATAAAGGTGAAAAAAATAAAAAAATAAAAATAATTTGAGTGGCTGTTGATGCACAACCACATTATGAAATTGCACCTTGTCTACTCTATTAAGTTAAGTAAGTTGAGACCGATTGTTATTATTTTTTTAATTGGTCCGCGGGCCTTCAAAAAGGTGAGGCTGCCAGTTGCCCATCCATCCTTGGGCTACGCAGATCAAATACACCGCTGGAACAGCATAGGTGCGTGAATTGGACCCCCACTGCTGTCCTGCCTGAGCATTCGAAATGTAACGAGTACTTTTGGGTGTCAGGGTGAAATGTAATGGGAGTAAAAAGTACAATATTTTCTTTAGGAATGTAGTGAAGTAAAAGTAGTCAAAAATATAAATAGTAAAGTACGGATGCCCCCAAAATTCTCCTGAAGTTGTACGTCAATGTATTTTTACTTACGCACATCACTGCCAAATGGCTGTGGTTGCCATGAGGACGAAAAGGGACAACCAGCAGCATTTCAATCTACTCGATAGAGCAGTGTGGATTAAAGGTACAGTGGCACATCCCATCCCATCCAGCAGATCCGACCCGCTTGCCTACAGCTGCACTCGGGTCTGACAGCACGACTGTGTAGATCCAGACACCGTGGGATACGGCTCAGAAAACGTACCTCAATCCAGGGATGACAAATGCGTTGTACTCCCAATGGTCCCATTATCCCAACTGTTACACTGAGAAGATTGAACGACCGGTAGTTTTTCCCCAGAAAGCTGACCTTTTCGTCCTCAGGCTAGGTAGCAGAAGCCACATAAACCATTTTTGAAATGGCGCCAGAGAGTCCGTTGAATCAGGCTCTGTGCGGACTACGTCGTTGGAAATGTCAAAATAATGGTTTAGTATACACTGAATGTACAAAACATTAGGAACACCTGATTTTTCCATGACCGACTGACCAGGTGAAAGCTATGATCACTTATTGATGTCACTTGTTAAATCCACTTAAATCAGTGTAGATGAAGGGGAGGAGACGGGTTAAGGATTTTTAAGCCTTGAGATATGAATTGTGTATGTGTGCCATTCAGAGGTTGAACGGGCACGACAAAATATTTACTGTAAAATAGCTAATTAATTCACAGTGACAAATTCCTAACATCCAGTTGCAGGGGGTCCGTTTGAATATAGAAAATGCTCCGTAATTGTTTTGCTCCATGAAGTGATCCAACAATGTGTACGCCGCCACCTTGTCTATTTCAAGTCCTCTCTCATCGAGACAGGTGGGTCCACCCCAAAGTGCTGCATGTTAAGATGAGACACCTGTCTCCATCGATGAGAGAAGACTTGAAAACAGACAAGATGGCGGCGTACACATTGTTGGATCAATTCATGGAGCAATTATTTTTTTATTTTCTAAATTCAAAACTGACCCTCTGCAACTGGGCAATAACTTTTTAATGAGACAGCAGTCAGCTTGGCGATACTAAGGTTGGTCGAATTCTCTGTGCTACACCAAAACCGTACCCAGTATAATGGAAAACAAACATGTTTGGTTAAATCACATATCTTCTGGCGTTACAATCCATAGCTAGCTGCTGCAGTGAGTTGGTCAGTCGGAAATTGAAAACATGGCACCAACAACGGCAAGATCAAAAAAGGGGGATGCTCCACCAAAGATGGGTTTGTAAGACTCCGCTGCCTGCGCCACAGAAATCGCGACTAGACGACCAACCAACCGCAACATTGCAACTATTAGCCAACTCTCCACTTCGATGTTCTTCTGATTAGGCACGCCTGAGCGCCAGTCTGTGCTATCATGCCAAATCCTTGTCACTCATTATGGTATTTAGCGGCTCTGATGCACGCGTTACATGCGGCCTGCATGAGCCCGTCGCCTTGCGCACTGCCACACATGTAACGCCATGGACCAGAGCTAGGTACAGTAATTAGCGACTAAAAAAATTTTTTTTTATTTTGCTTGTCTACAAAGATATTTGGAATGCAGCTATATCCTGGGAGGGCTTGTAATGTATACCTGTTTCCTCGTTGTTCAACGTCATCACCAAGCGAACGTCATCACCAAGCGAACGTCATCACCAAGCGAACGTCATCACCAAGTGTGAGAATAAAAGCCGCATTTCAAGACTGATAAAATGGGGAGTTTTATTTCTGTAACAAAGCCATTTACAGCAACAAAATAACAAGTGTTACAATAATAATCGGCCATAATAAATACACTCCATTAAATCAACTGTAAATGTATTTGAGTTAGTCTCTCTTTTTCCATCAACAGATCTGTACAATACAAAGTTCATGTTGGTGACATCACCGTCTTGTCTGTCCACCAACCAATCAGGAAACAGAAGTGCAAGTACTTGTAGGTATTACTGTATCTGAATAAGGACTATTTTCCTGTAGTCATGTGATGTGCGTATATTTACTGTTTAAGTTGACATGGGGGAGGAAATAAGTACAGTAAATACTGTACAAGTACTTACTATTGTATAAGTAAATAAGTACTTATAAGTACTTAAAAAGGTTAATAAGGTCGGTTTGCAAGAAAAGGAGGGAGGGAGAGGGAGGGAGACATGGTGGGAGAGACATGGTGGGAGAGGGAGGGAGACATGGTGGGAGAGGGAGGGAGACATGGTTGGAGAGACATGGTGGGAGAGGGAGGGAGAGGGAGACATGGTTGGACAGGGAGGGAGACATGGTGGGAGAGGGAGGGAGACATGGTGGGAGAGACATGGTTGGAGAGACATGGTGGGAGAGGGAGGGAGAGGGAGACATGGTTGGACAGGGAGGGAGACATGGTTGGAGAGGGAGGGAGACATGGTTGGAGAGACATGGTGGGAGAGGGAGGGAGACATGGTTGGAGAGGGAGGGAGACATGGTTGGAGAGGGAGGGAGACATGGTTGGACAGGGAGGGAGACATGGTTGGAGAGACATGGTGGGAGAGGGAGGGAGACATGGTTGGAGAGACATGGTGGGAGGGAGAGGGAGACATGGTTGGACAGGGAGGGAGACATGGTGGGAGAGGGAGGGAGACATGGTTGGAGAGACATGGTGGGAGAGGGAGGGAGACATGGTGGGAGAGGGAGGGAGACATGGTTGGAGAGGGAGGGAGACATGGTTGGAGAGACATGGTTGGAGAGGGAGGGAGACATGGTGGGAGAGACATGGTGGGAGAGACATGGTGGGAGAGACATGGTGGGGAGAGACATGGTGGAGGAGAGACATGGTGGGAGAGGGAGGGAGACATGGTTGGAGAGACATGGTGGGAGAGACATGGTGGGAGAGACATGGTGGAGGGAGAGACATGGTGGGAGAGACATGGTGGGAGAGACATGGTTGGAGAGAGACATGGTGGGAGAGACATGGTGGAGAGAGACATGGGTGGGAGAGACATGGTGGGAGACATGGTGGGAGGACAGGTGGAGACAGGTGGGAGACATGGTGGGAGAGACAGGTTGGAGAGACATGGTGGGAGAGACATGTGAGGAGACATGGTGGGAGACATGGTGGGAGACATGGTGGGAGAGACATGGTGGGAGAGACATGGTGGGAGACATGGTGGGAGACATGGTGGGAGACATGGTGGGAGAGACATGGTGGGAGACATGGTGGGAGAGACATGGTGGGAGAGGGAGGGAGACATGGTTGGAGAGACATGGTGGGAGAGACATGGTGGGAGACATGGTGGGAGAGACATGGTGGGAGAGACATGGTGGGAGAGACATGGTGGGAGAGGGAGGGAGACATGGTTGGAGAGACATGGTGGGAGAGACATGGTGGGAGAGACATGGTGGGAGAGACATGGTGGGAGAGACATGGTGGGAGAGACATGGTGGGAGAGGGAGGGAGACATGGTGGGAGAGACATGGTGGGAGAGACATGGTGGGAGAGACATGGTGGGAGAGGGAGGGAGACATGGTTGGAGAGATGGAGGGAGACATGGTTGAGAGACATGGGAGAGAGAGACATGGTTGGAGAGACATGGTGGGAGAGGGAGGGAGACATGGTTGGAGAGACATGGTGGGAGAGGGAGGGAGACATGGTTGGAGAGACATGGTGGGAGAGACATGGTGGGAGAGACATGGTGGGAGAGACATGGTGGGAGAGGGAGGGAGACATGGTTGGAGAGACATGGTGGGAGAGGGAGGGAGACATGGTTGGAGAGGGAGGGAGACATGGTTGGAGAGACATGGTTGGAGAGGGAGGGAGACATGGTTGGAGAGGAATGGTGGGAGAGGGAGGGATACATTGGTATGTTTACATATTCAAGACCTTCTTGACTGAGAAGATGATGTCTTTGATCTGAGGTACACTGTGGTCCTCCAGGATCTTAGCGTATGGCATTGGTATGTCTACACCAGTCACTCTGACGGCAGGGGCGTCCAGGTAGTTGAAGGCTGGGCCTGGAAACAGGACAGATGGATCATCATTAACATAAACCTGAGAATGACTTGTATACGTTTCATGCTTTTTAAAAATTGTTAACTCTTACAAAACACTTTCCCCATGCATGCATTCCCATGTACAGTGCATTTCGGAAAGTATTCAGACCCCTTGACTTATTCCACATTTTGTTACGTTACAGCCTTATTCTAAAATTGATTAAATGTTGTATTTTTCTCTCTTCAATCTACACACAATAATGACAAAGCAAAAACACGTTTGCAAATGTATTAACAATAAAAAAACGGAAATATCACATTTACGTAAGTGTTCAGACCCTTTACTCAGTACTTTGTCGAAGCACCTTCGCCAGCGATTACAGCCTCAAGTCTTCTTGGGTATGACGCTACAAGCTTGGCACACCTGTATTTGGGGAGTTTCTCCCATTCTTCTCTGCAGATCCTCTCAAGCGCTGTCAGGTTGGATGGGAAGCGTCGCTGCACAGCTATTTTCAGGTCTCTCCAGAGATGTTCGATCAGGTTCAAGTCCGGGCTCTGGTTGGGCCACTCAAGGACATTCAGAGACTTGTCCTGAAGCCACTCCTGCGTTGTCTTGGCTGTGTGCTTAGGGTCGTCGTCCTGTTGGAAGGTGAACCTTCGCCCCAGTCTGAGGTTCTGAGTGCTCTGGAGAAGGTTTTCATCAAGGATCTGTCTGTACTTTGCTCCGTTTATCTTTCCCTCGATCCTGACTAGTTTCCCAGTCCCTGCTGCTGAAAAACATCCCCACAGCATGATGCTGCCACCCCCATGCTTCACCGTAGGGATGGTGCCAGGTTTCCTCCAGACGTGACACTTGGCATTCAAGCCAAAGAGCTCAATCTTGGTTTCATCAGACCAGATAATCTTGTTTCTCATGGTCTGAAAGTCCTTTAGGTGCCTTTTGGCAAACTCCAAGCGGGCTGTCATGTGCCTTTTACTGAGGAGTGGCTTCCGTCTGGCCACTCTACCATAAAGGCCTGATTGGTGGAGTGCTGCAGAGATGGTTGTCCTTCTGGAAGGTTCTCCCATCTCCACAGAGGAACTCTAGAGCTCTGTCAGTGACCATCAAGTTCTTGGTCACCTCCCTGACCAAGGCCCTTCTCCCCCGATTGCTCAGTTTGGCCGGGCGACCAGCTCTAGGAAGAGTCTTGGTAGTTCCAAACCTCTTCCATTTAAGAATGGCCACTGTGTTCTTGGGGACCTTCAATGTTGCAGATATTTTTTGGTACCCTTCCCCAGATCTGTGCCTCGACACAATCCTGTCTCGGAGCTCCACGGAGAATTCCTTCGACCTCATGGCTTGGTTCTTGCTCTGACATGCGCTGTCAACTGTGGGACCTTATATAGACAGCTGTGTGCCTTTCCAAATAATGTCCAATCAATTGAATTTACCACAGGTGGACTCCAATCAAGTTGTAGAAACATCTGAAGGATGATCAATGGAAACAGGATGCACCTGAGCTCCATTTCAAGTCTCATAGCAAAGGGTCTGAATACTTATGTAAATAATACATTTACAACAACTTCTAAAAACCAGTTTTTTTCTTTGTCAATATGGGGTATTGTGTGCAGATTGATAAGGGGAAAAAAATGATTTAATCAATTTTAGAATAAGGCTGTAACATAAAATGTGGAAAAGGGAAGTGGTCTGAATACTTATTAACTCAGCAAAAAAAACAACGTCCTCACTTTCAACTGCGTTTATTTTCAGCAAACTTAACATGTGTAAATATTTGTATGAACATAAGATTCAACAACAGACAAACTGAACAAGTTCCACAGACATGTGACTAACAGAAATTGAATAATGTGTCCCTGAACAAAGGGGGGTCAAAATCAAAAGTAACAGTCAGTATCTGGTGTGGCCACCAGCTGCGTTAAGTACTGCAGTGCATCTCCTCCTCATGGACTGCACCAGATTTGCCAGTTCTTGCTGTGAGATGTTACCCCACTCTTCCACCAAGGCACCTGCAAGTTCCCGGACATTTCTGGGGGGAATGGCCCTAGCCCTCACCCTCCGATCCAACAGGTCCCAGACGTGCTCAATGGGATTGAGATCCGGGCTCTTCGCTGGCCATGGCAGAACACTGACATTCCTGTCTTGCAGGAAATCACGGACAGAACGAGCAGTATGGCTGGTGGCATTGTCATGCTGGAGGGTCATGTCAGGATGAGCCGGCAGGAAGGGTATCACATGAGGGAGGAGGATGTCTTCCCTGTAACGCACAGCGTTGAGATTGCCTGCAATGACAACAAGCTCAGTCCGATGATGCTGTGACACACCGCCCCAGACCATGATGGACCCTCCACCTCCAAATCGATCCCGCTCCAGAGTACAGGCCTCGGTGTAACGCTCATTCCTTTGACGATAAACGAGAATCCGACCATCACCCCTGGTGAGACAAAATCGTGACTCGTCAGTGAAGAGCACTTTTTGCCAGTCCTGTCTGGTCCAGCGATGGTGGGTTTGTGCCCATAGGTGACGTTGTTGCCGGTGATGTCTGGTGAGGACCTGCCTTACAACAGGCCTACAAGCCCTCAGTCCAGCCTCTCTCAGCCTATAGCGGACAGTCTGAGCACTGTTGGAGGGATTGTGTGTTTCTGGTGTAACTCGGGCAGTTGTTGTTGCCATCCTGTACCTGTCCCGCAGGTGTGATGTTCGGATGTACCGATCCTTTGCAGGTGTTGTTACACGTGGTCTGCCACTACGAGGACGATCAGCTGTCCGTCCTGTCTCCCTGTAGCGCTGTCTTAGGCATCTCACAGTACGGACATTGCAACATATTGCCCTGGCCACATCTGCAGTCCTCATGCCTCCTTGCAACATGCCTAAGGCACGTTCACCCAGATGAGCAGGGACCCTGGGCGTCTTTCTTTTGGTGTTTTTCAGAGTCAGTAGAAAGGCATCTTTAGTGTCCTAAGTTTTCATAACTGTGACCATAATTGCCTACCGTCTGTAAGCTGTTAGTGTCTTAATGACCGTTCCACAGGTGCATGTTCATTAATTGTTTATGGTTCATTGAACAAGCATGGGAAACAGTGTTTAAACCCTTTACAATGAAGATCTGTGAAGTTATTTGGATTTTTACGAATTATCTTTGAAAGATGGGGTCCTGAAAAAGGGACGTTTCTTTTTTTGCTCAGTTTATATTCACATGCATGTATTCCTACTACACTGAACAAAAATATAAAACGCAACATGCAACCATTTCAATGATTTTACTGAGGGAATCAGTCAATTTAAATACACTGCTCAAAAAAATTAAGGGAACACTTAAACAACACATCCTAGATCTGAATGAATGAAATAATCTTATTAAATACTTTTTTCTTTACATAGTTGAATGTGCTGACAACAAAATCACACAAAAATTATCAATGGAAATCAAATTTATCAACCCATGGAGGTCTGGATTTGGAGTCACCCTCAAAATTAAAGTGGAAAACCACACTACAGGCTGATCCAACTTTGATGTAATGTCCTTAAAACAAGTCAAAATGAGGCTCAGTAGTGTGTGTGGCATCCACGTGCCTGTATGACCTCCCTACAACGCCTGGGCATGCTCCTGATGAGGTGGCGGATGGTCTCCTGAGGGATCTCCTCCCAGACCTGGACTAAAGCATCCGCCAACTCCTGGACAGTCTGTGGTGCAACGTGGCGTTGGTGGATGGAGCGAGACATGATGTCCCAGATGTGCTCAATTGGATTCAGGTCTGGGGAACGGGCGGGCAGTCCATAGCATCAATGCCTTCCTCTTGCAGGAACTGCTGACACACTCCAGCCACATGAGGTCTAGCATTGTCTTGCATTAGGAGGAACCCAGGGCCAACCGCACCAGCATATTCAGGGGTCTGAGGATCTCATCTCGGTACCTAATGGCAGTCAGGCTACCTCTGGCGAGCACATGGAGGGCTGTGCGGCCCCCCCAAAGAAATGCCACCCCACACCATGACTGACCCACCGCCAAACCGGTCATGCTGGAGGATGTTGCAGGCAGCAGAACGTTCTCCACGGGCGTCTCCAGACTCTGTCACGTCTGTCACAGTGCTCAGTGTGAACCTGCTTTCATCTGTGAAGAGCACAGGGCGCCAGTGGCGAATTTGCCAATCTTGGTGTTCTCTGGCAAATGCCAAACGTCCTGCACGGTGTTGGGCTGTAAGCACAACCCCCACCTGTGGACGTCAGGCCCTCATACCACCCTCATGGAGTCTGTTTCTGACCGTTTGAGCAGACACATGCACATTTATGGCCTGCTGGAGGTCATTTTGCAGGGCTCTGGCAGTGCTCCTCCTGCTCCTCCTTGCATAAAGGCGGAGGTAGCAGTCCTGCTGCTGGGTTGTTGCCCTCCTACGGCCTCCTCCACGTCTCCTGATGTACTGGCCTGTCTCCCTGGTAGCGCCTCCATGCTCTGGACACTACGCTGACAGACACAGCAAACCTTCTTGCCACAGCTCGCATTGATGTGCCATCCTGGATGAGCTGCACTACCTGAGCCACTTGTGTGGGTTGTAGACTCCGTCTCATGCTACCACTAGAGTGAAAGCACCGCAAGCATTCAAAAGTGACCAAAACATCAGCCAGGAAGCATAGGAACTGAGAAGTGGTCTGTGGTCACCACCTGTAGAACCACATCTTTATTGGGGGTGTCTTGCTAATTGACTATAATTTCCACCTGTTGTCTATTCCATTTGCACAACAGCATGTGAAATTTATTGTCAATCAGTGTTGCTTCCTAAGTGGACAGTTTGATTTCACAGAAGTGTGATTGACTTGGAGTTACATTGTGTTGTTTAAGTGTTCCCTTAATTTTTTTGAGCAGTGTACATTCATTAGGCCCTAATCTATTGATTTCACATGATACAGATATGCATCTGTTGGTCACAGATACCTTAAAAAAAAAAAAGGGCCTCAGGATCTCATCACTGTATCTCTGTGCCTTCAAATTGCCATCGATAAAGTGCAATTGTGTCTGTTGTCCGTAGCTTATGCCTGCCCATACCATAACCCCACCGCCACCATGGGGCACTCGGTTCACAACGTTGACATCTGCAAACGGCTCGCCCACACGACGCCTTACACGTGGTCTGCGGTTGTGAGGCCGGTTGGACGTACTGCCAAATTCTCTAAAACGACGTTGGAGGAGGATTATGGTAGAGAAAATAACATTAAATTATCTGGCAACAGCTCTGGTGGACATTCCTGCAGTCAGCATGCCAATTGCACGCTCCCTCAAAACTTGAGACATTGTGTTGTGTTACAAAACTGCACATTTTAGAGTGGCCTTTTATTATCCCCAGCACAAGGTGCACCTGTGTAATGATCATGCTGTTTAATCAGCTTCTTGATATGCCACACCTGTCTGGTGGATGGATTATCTTGGCAAAGGAGAAGCTCACTAACAGGGATGTAAACAAATTTGTGCACATCATTTGGGAGAAATAAGCTTTTTGTGCGTATGGAAATTGTCAGGGATCTTTTATTTCAGCTCATGAAACATGGGACCAACACTTTACATGTTGCGTTTATATTATTCCCATGCATGTATTGGCCCTCCAACACCAGAAGGAGACCTGTACTGGCCCTCCAACACCACTCTCAGCAGCAACCTGATCTTCCCAGGAAGCATTCCATCTAGTTCGCCCATGTTTACCCAGGCCCAACGTAGCCTTCAGAGAAAAGCCAGCGTGGGGATGCATGGTGTTATGGCTGCAGTGCATGTGTCACACAACAATGCCAGCTTGAAAGGCTGGTTTCCCAGACAGATAAAGCCCTGGATTAAAAAGCAAGCGAATCTCCATTGGAAATACTCTAGTCCAAGATTAGGCTTAATCTGCGTCCGGGAAACCAGTCCGTAATGTATAAATCAAGAGAACGTACCCTCCATGATCCTGGCACAGATCTCAGCCCCCACTCCGTACTGAGGCCAGCCCCCCTCCACTGTGACCAGATGGCCGGTCTTGATCACACTGGCCTCAATGGTGTCCACATCCAGAGGCCTTATAGTGCGCAGGTTAACCACCTGGCAAGGGGAAGGGGACAGAACTTTTAAAAGAAAAAAAACACACAAAAAACTGAAGTCTTTTGTACATCTATTAGATCGATAGAGGTGATAGGTAAGAGAGAGCACTGAAAGAGCAGTGAGACGGATTGAACTGATGCTGGCAGCGTTACAATTTTTATTTTTTTTACATTTTAGTCATTTAGCAGACGCTCTTATCCAGAGCGACTTACAGTTAGTGATTACATTTTTTAAATTTTTTTAGACTGGCCCCCCGTGGGAATCGAACCCACAACCCTGGCGTTGCAAACGCCATGCTCTATCAACTGAGCTACATCCCTGCCGGCCATTCCCTCCCCTACCCTGGACGACGCTGGGCCAATTGTGCGCCGCCCATGGGTCTCCCGGTCGCGGCTGGCTGCGACAGAGCTTGGATTCGAACCAGGATCTCTAGTGGCACAGTTAGCACTGCGATGCAGTGCCTTAGACCACTGTGCCACTCAGGAGAATGTCCATGTGCTCCAGAAGCAGTGGCTTTGGACCGCTACACCACCGTAGGACACATGTACAATTTCAAACTTTGAAATTTAAATACAAATCGCCTGACTCGAACCTCAATCCAGACCGTATTTACAAGCGTAGATGTATGCATTCAACAATAGTCAAAACTTCAGCAAGCGCAGTGGGAGTTTCTAGAGGTTAAAAGTTAATACAAATCTGTTGTTTTTGAACACATACCTAAAGACGACACTCACCTCACATTCAACTCCCTCTTTAGCCAGGAAGGCCGCTGCGTCCAGGCAGAAACCCACACACCGGGAATGTGACACTAGAGTGATGTGAGTTCCTGACGAAAAACACACAATGGTTGAGTACAACATTTTGTACAGTGCCTTCAGAAAGTAGTCCTACCTGGACCTATTCCACATTCTGTTGGGTTACAGCCTGAATTCAAAATAGATTATTTCCTCACCCATCTACACACAATACTGACAAATGGCAAATGTATTTAAAAAGAAAACACATAAATAATTTACATACAGTGAGGGAAAAAAGTATTTGATCCCCTGCTGATTTTGTACGTTTGCCCACTGACAAAGACACGATCAGGTATGGTAGGTTTATTTGAACATTGAGAGACAGAATAACAACAAAAATCCAGAAAAAATGCATGTCAAAAATTTTATAAATTGATTTGCATTTTAATGAGGGAAATAAGTATTTGACCCCCTCTCAATCAGAAAGATTTCTGGCTCCCAGGTGTTTTATACAGGTACGAGCTGAGATTAGGAGCACACTCTTAAAGGGAGTGCTCCTAATCTCAGCTTGTTACCTGTATAAAGACACCTGTCCACAGAAGCAATCAATCAATCAGATTCCAAACTCTCCACCATGGCCAAGACCAAAGAGCTCTCCAAGGATGTCAGGGACAAGATTGTAGACCTACACAAGGCTGGAATGGGCTACAAGACCATCGCCAAGCAGCTTGGTGAGAAGGTGACAACAGTTGGTGCGATTATTCGCAAATGGAAGAAACACAAAATAACTGTCAATCTCCCTCGGCCTGGGGCTCCATGCAAGCAAGATCTCACCTCGTGGAGTTGCAATGATCATGAGAACGGTGAGGAATCAGCCCAGAACTACACAGGAGGATCTTGTCAATGATCTCAAGGCAGCTGGGACCATAGTCACCAAGAAAACAATTGGTAACAAACTACGCCGTGAAGGACTGAAATCCTGCAGCGCCCGCAAGGTCCCCCTGCTCAAGAAAGCACATATACAGGGCCGTCTGAAGTTTGCCAATGAACATCTGAATGATTCAGAGGAGAACTGGGTGAAAGTGTTGTGGTCAGATGAGACCAAAATCGAGCTCTTTGGCATCAACTCAACTCGCCGTGTTTGGAGGAGGAGGAATGCTGCCTATGACCCCAAGAACACCATCCCCACCGTCAAACATGGAGGTGGAAACATTATGCTTTGGGGGTATTTTTCTGCTAAGGGGACAGGACAACTTCACCGCATCAAAGGGACGATGGACGGGGCCATGTACCGTCAAATCTTGGGTGAGAACCTCCTTCCCTCAGCCAGGGCATTGAAAACGGGTCGTGGATGGGTATTCCAGCATGACAATGACCCAAAAAACACTGCCAAGGCAACAAAGGAGTGGCTCAAGAAGAAGCACATTAAGGTCCTGGAGTGGCCTAGCCAGTCTCCAGACCTTAATCCCATAGAAAATCTGTGGAGGGAGCAGAACGTTCGAGTTGCCAAACGTCAGCCTTGAAACCTTAATGACTTGGAGAAGATCTGCAAAGAGGAGTGGGACAAAATCCCTCCGGAGATGTGTGCAAACCTGGTGGCCAACTACAAGAAACGTCTGACCTCTGTGATTGCCAACAAGGGTTTTGCCACCAAGTACTAAGTCATCTTTTGCAGAGGGGTCAAATACTTATTTCCCTCATTAAAATGCAAATCAATTTATAACATTTTTGACATGTGTTTTTCTCGATTTTTTTGTTGTTATTCTGTCTCTCACTGTTCAAATAAACCTACCATTAAAATTATAGACTGATCATTTCTTTGTCAGTGGGCAAACGTACAAAATCAGCAGGGGATCAAATACTTTTTTCACCTCACTGTATGTATTCACACCCTTGAGTCAATACTTTGTAAAAAGCACCTTTTGGCAGCGATTACAGCTGTGAGTCTTTCTGGGTAAGTCTCTAAGAGATTTCCACACCTGGATTCTGCAACATTTGCCCATTATTCTTTTCAGAATTGTTCAAGTTATGAAGGTTGCCTGTATCTTTGTAGTGACTGGGTGTATTGATACACCATCCAAAGTGTAATTAATAACTTCACCTTGCTCAAAGGGATATTCAATGTCGGCTTTTTTAAATGTTTACCCATCTACCAATAGGTGCCCTTCTTTGCGAGGCATTGGAAAACTTCCCTGGTCTTTGTGGTTGAATCCGTGTTTGAAATTCACTTCTCGACTGAGGGACCTTACAGATAATTGTATGTGTGGGGTACAGAGATGAGGTAGTCGTTCAAAAATAATTATTAAACACTATTATTGCACCCATAACTTATGTGACTTGTTAAGCACATTTTTACTCCTGAACTTATTTAGGCTTGCCATAACAAAGGGGTTGAATACTTATTGACTCAAGACATTTCAGCTTTTAATTTTTACTGAATATGTAAAAATAAAAACATAATTCCCCTTTGACATCATGGTGTATTGTGTGTAGGCCAGTGACACAATCTAAATTTAATCAATTTTAAATTCAGGCTGTAACAACAAAATGTGGAAAAAGTCAATGGGTGTGAATACTTTCTGAAGGCACTGTATCTATCTGTAACACTGAGTGTATCCCAAATTGCACCCTATTCCCTATAGTGCACTACTTTAGACCAGATTTGGGACGCACTTTATGTAGATCTCAATAAGCCATAATGAAAAATGTGTGTTTACCAACGATGCAATTTGCTAACAACGCTACATCTGAAGCTATTTTCAATGAAATTCTCAATTATCTTTCACAATAAAATTCTCAATTAAATTCTCAATTCTCTCAATGTTTTAACAGAGGATGTTACAATATACATTTACATTATTTTTAATATTCGAATAAACATTCCTTTTCTCCAGCTCTTGTTATTTACATTTACATTTTAGTCATTTAGCAGACGCTCTTATCCAGAGCGACTTACAGGAGCAATTAGGGTTTAGTGCCTTGCTCAAGGGCACAGACAGATTTTTCACCTAGTCGGCTCGGGGATTAGAACCAGCGACCTTTCGGTTACTGGCACAACGCTCTTAACCACTAAGCTACCTCTTACCTTTTCTTTCCACCTTGGCCTTTCCAATAGGTACGACAAAGTCTTTATGCATGACCTCCTCAGACAGCTCGAAGGGAACACCATACATCAACTCATTCTCCAGGAACACCACTGTTGGGAGAAAAAATGAATAAAAGGGTTTTGATTAGCAAGCGTCACAATGTTTACAGCACAGGAACTTAAATGTCTATACCACCGGACATCAGCAGATCTACAGTGATCCCCTCATCTACGCTACAGGACATCATCAGATCTACAGTGATCCCCCTCATCTACACTACAGGACATCAGATCTACAGTGATCCCCCTCATCTACACTACAGGACATCATCAGATCTACAGTGATCCCCTCATCTACACTACAGGACATCAGCAGATCTAGAGTGATCCCCCTCATCTACACTACAGGACATCAGCAGATCTACAGTGATCCCCTCATCTACACTACAGGACATCAGATCTACAGTGATCCCCTCATCTACACTACAGGACATCATCAGATCTACAGTGATCCCCTCATCTACACTACAGGACATCATCAGATCTACAGTGATCCCCTCATCTACACTACAGGACATCATCAGATCTACAGTGATCCCCTCATCTACACTACAGGACATCAGCAGATCTACAGTGATCCCCTCATCTACGCTACAGGACATCAGATCTACAGTGATCCCCCTCATCCTCGACCTGGGACCACCTTCTGCAAGGAATCATGGAAAGGCAAAATGGACCCTAGTCCCCCAAAAGTAGTGTGCTATATAGGGAATAGGGTGCCATTTGGGATGCAGGTTATTGCTCACCAGGGTTATCGTCTCTGATAGATGCTTTGAGGAGACCTCTGGCGTCCTCGGAGTTCCAGGGGCTGACTACTTTGAGGCCGGGGCAGTGGCCGTACCAGGCAGCGAAGCACTGGGAGTGTTGGGCTGCAACGCCTGCAGACAGAGGAACCAAAATAACATTCTTCACCCCAGGACATTACAACTATCCCAGAAAGAAAACAAAAAAAGGAGCTCTGGTGTCTGTTACCCAATCCTGGTCCTGGGGACCAAAAGGGATGCACACTTGGTGTCTGCATAGATTAGTGTTACCCAATCCTGGTCCTGGGGACCCAAAGGGATGCACGTCTGTGTTTGTGCCCTAGCACTAAGACACTTAATTCAACTAAATCATTTCATTTTCATTTTGTTTGTTAACAGGTGTGTTAGTGCTGGGGCAAAAACTAAAATGTGCACCCTTGAGTCCCCAGGACCCGGATTGGGAAACACTGGCATTGATGTTTGTTTATTTACCTGCGGAGGAGCCGTTGGGGCCGCGGAACACAATGGGGACAGGCTGCGCTCCGGCTGACATGTAGTAGGTCTTAGCAGCTGAGTTGATCACCTGGTCGATGGCTTGCATGGAGAAGTTCCAGGTCATGAACTCACAGATCGGCCTCAGCCCTGCCTGGAAACACAGGGGGAGAAGATGGCTGAGTGCTATATCGTTTACTGTTGACTAGGACCCATAAGGCTCTGGGCAAAAGTAGTGCACTACGTAGGGAATAGGGTTCCATTTAGTATGCACACAATGATAAGTCTCATCTTCCTACCATGATCAGACATTCAAATTGTTTGGGAAAATCTACCATTTACACTTGATTTGAGGGGTTAGTGAAGATATGCTTGTACAATGTTACTTTCTATAGGAATAGGACATTTCCATAAATGCCATAATAATAATAATAATAATAATAATACTACTAACACTAACACTAATAATACTAATACTACTACTAACACTAATAATAATACTACTAACACTAATAATACTAATACTACTAACACCAATAATACTAATACTACTACTAACACTAATAATAATAATACTACTAACACCAATAATAATAATAATAATAATAATACTAACACTAATAATAATAATAATAATACTAATACTAATACTAACACTAATAATAATAATACTACTAACACTAATAATAATAATAATAATAACAATACTAATTGACTTACGAATGCAGCACCAACGGCGATGCCTGCAAAGCCCATCTGTAAGGGGAGAAAATGCATCTGTTACAACATGTTCTAGAGCCCATTACATTTAGGGCCACAACATGTTCTAGAGCCCCATTACATTTAGGGCCACAACATGTTCTAGAGCCCCATTACATTTAGGGCCACAACATGTTCTAGAGCCCATTACATTTAGGGCCACAACATGTTCTAGAGCCCCATTACATTTAGGGCCACAACATGTTCTAGAGCCCATTACATTTAGGGCCACAACATGTTCTAGAGCCCATTACATTTAGGGCCACAACATGTTCTAGAGCCCATTACATTTAGGGGCCACAACATGTTCTAGAGCCCATTACATTTAGGGCCACAACATGTTCTAGAGCCCATTACATTTAGGGCCACAACATGTTCTAGAGCCCATTACATTTAGGGCCACAACATGTTCTAGAGCCCATTACATTTAGGGCCACAACATGTTCTAGAGCCCATTACATTTAGGGCCACAACATGTTCTAGAGCCCATTACATTTAGGGCCACAACATGTTCTAGAGCCCCATTACATTTAGGGCCACAACATGTTCTAGAGCCCATTACATTTAGGGCCACAACATGTTCTAGAGCCCATTACATTTAGGGCCACAACATGTTCTAGAGCCCCATTACATTTAGGGCCACAACATGTTCTAGAGCCCCATTCCATTTAGGGCCACAACATGTTCTAGAGCCCCATTCCATTTAGGGCCACAACATGTTTTAGAGCCCCATTCCATTTAGGGCCACAACATGTTCTAGAGCCCCATTCCATTTAGGGCCACAACATGTTCTAGAGCCCATTACATTTAGGGCCACAACATGTTCTAGAGCCCATTACATTTAGGGCCACAACATGTTCTAGAGCCCCATTCCATTTAGGGCCACAACATGTTCTAGAGCCCCATTCCATTTAGGGCCACAACATGTTCTAGAGCCCCATTCCATTTAGGGCCACAACATGTTCTAGAGCCCCATTCCATTTAGGGCCACAACATGTTCTAGAGCCCATTATATTTAGGGCCACAACATGTTCTAGAGCCCCATTCCATTTAGGGCCACAACATGTTCTAGAGCCCATTACATTTAGGGCCACAACATGTTCTAGAGCCCATTACATTTAGGGCCACAACATGTTCTAGAGCCCCATTACATTTAGGGCCACAACATGTTCTAGAGCCCCATTACATTTAGGGCCACAACATGTTCTAGAGCCCCATTACATTTAGGGCCACAACATGTTCTAGAGCCCCATTACATTTAGGGCCACAACATGTTCTAGAGCCCATTACATTTAGGGCCACAACATGTTCTAGAGCCCCATTACATTTAGGGCCACAACATGTTCTAGAGCCCATTACATTTAGGGCCACAACATGTTCTAGAGCCCCATTATATTTAGGGCCACAACATGTTCTAGAGCCCATTACATTTAGGGCCACAACATGTTCTAGAGCCCATTACATTTAGGGCCACAACATGTTCTAGAGCCCATTACATTTAGGGCCACAACATGTTCTAGAGCCCATTACATTTAGGGCCACAACATGTTCTAGAGCCCATTACATTTAGGGCCACAACATGTTCTAGAGCCCATTACATTTAGGGCCACAACATGTTCTAGAGCCCATTACATTTAGGGCCACAACATGTTCTAGAGCCCCATTACATTTAGGGCCACAACATGTTCTAGAGCCCCATTACATTTAGGGCCACAACATGTTCTAGAGCCCCATTATATTTAGGGCCACATACAGAAACAACAAATAAAAACCAGCGTTGTCTTATTTCCAGTGTGTGTGTCTTTACCTCGGTGATCGGAGTGTCGATGATCCGCTTGTCTCCATATTTCTTCCACAGTCCCCTGCTCACCTACAAATTCACCAGTCAGGAGAAATAAACACCAATTAGGTAGTCAAAATTAGCAGTTTGAACAAAATACATTTCAGATATATTGTAATAATAATATCATAGAACAAAATACATATACAAAATATAAATTTAACAAATATTGAGAAAATATCATAGAACAAATATACTGAACATAAATATAAATGGAACCATTTCATTGATTTTACTGAGTTCATGTGAGGAAATCAGTCAATTTAAATAAATAAATTATGCCCTAATCTATGGATTCACGACTGAGAACACATTTGCATCTGTTGGTCACAGATACCTCAAAAAAAAAAATGGCCCTCTGTATCTCGTCACGGTATTTCTGTGCATTCAAATCGCCATCGATAAAATGCAATTGTTTTCGTTGCCTGCCCATACCATAACCCCACCGCCACCATGGGGCACTCTGTTCACAACGTTGACATCAGCAAACCACTCGCCCACACAACGCCATACATGTGGTCTGCAGTTGTGAGGCCGGTTGGACATACTGCCAAATTCTTTCAAATTACATTGAGGTGGCTTATGGTAGAGAAATTAACGTTCAATTCTCCGGCAACAGCTCTGGTGGACATTCCTGCAGTCAACATGCCAACCGCTCACGCTCCCTCAAAACTGTAGACATTTGTGGCATTGTGTTGTGTGACAAAACTGCACATTTTAGAGTGGCCTTTTATTGTCCCAAGCACAAGGTGCACCTGTGTAATGATCATGCTGTTTAATATGCCACACCTGTCAGGTGGAATAAGCTTTTTGTGCATATGGAAAATTTCTAGGATCTTTAATTTCAGCTCATGAAACATGGGACCAACACTTTACATGTTGCATTTATATTTTTGTTTAGTGTATATTTATTTTTTAAACTACTTTTTTGAAATCTGCATCCCTATTTGCATGTAGTTTGTCATTGTGTATTCATACCTTGTAAGCTCCATCATACTGGGCCACCTCCTCCCCCAGAAGGAAGACCCGCTCATCCCTCTCCAGCTCCTCATCCATCGCCTGGTTGAGGGCATCTCGGACGTTCACCTGAAACAGAGACATACATGACGTGACTATACAAAAATGACTTGATAATAAAGATAGATTTATTTTATATAGCGCTTTTCTTTACAAGCAGAATCTCAGTCGCTTTAAAAGATCAAAACAAGTGCAGAGCCCGGGGTCTTGCAGTAACGGGCTTTAGACATACAGTCCTCTCCCCACCAGAGCCCGGGGTCTAGCAGTAACGGGCTCTAGTCATACACTCCTCTCCCCACCAGAGACCGGGATTCAACCCCATCTCCAAAACTTCATACTGTTTCTCTCATTTCTCTGTCTACCGCTATGTGATTTCATAGCTGTTTTAATAAAGTGGGGGTGGTGTTAGGATTCTTGGGGGTGTTCTTGGGGGATGGTGTTAGGATTCTTGGGGGTGTTCTTGGGGGATGGTGTTAGGATCCTTGGGGGTGTTCTTGGGGGATGGTGTTAGGATCCTTGGGGGTGTTCTTGGGGGATGGTGTTAGGATCCTTGGGGGTGTTCTTGGGGGATGGTGTTAGGATCCTTGGGGGTGTTCTTGGGGGATGGTGTTAGGATCCTTGGGGGTGTTCTTGGGGGATGGTGTTAGGATCCTTGGGGGTGTTCTTGGGGGATGGTGTTAGGATCCTTGGGGGTGTTCTTGGGGGATGGTGTTAGGATCCTTGGGGGTGTTCTTGGGGGATGGTGTTAGGATCCTTTGGGGTGTTCTTGGGGGTGGTGTTTGGTGGTTGAGGGTTTCTTGGGGGGTGGTGTTAAGGGTTTTTGGGGGTGTTCTTGGGGGTGGTGTTAAGGGTTTTGGGGGTGTTCTTGGGGGGTGGTGTTAAGGGTTTTTGGGGGTGTTCTTGGGGGGTGGTGTTAAGGGTTTTTGGGGGTGTTCTTGGGGGATGGTGTTAAGGGTTTTTGGGGGTGTTCTTGGGGGATGGTGTTAAGGGTTTTTGGGGGTGTTCTTGGGGGGTGGTGTTAAGGGTTCTTGGGGGTGTTCATGGGGGGTGGTGTTCCACAGCAGATGAAGATAGGCAGTTCAGAATGGCAGTAGTATCTTGAGCGGAGATATGACATACATTTGACTACATACAAAAATGACATACATGTGACTACATAAATGACATACACGAAACGGTGACCCAGACTACACAAAAATGACAGATTTGATTACATACAAGATTAAATACATTTGACACTTAAATAAATGGCAGATGTGGCTACTGCTAGCTAAAATGAGGACAAAACGGCAGTTGACCTAAAAACTATAAATCGTTCAATCTTCTCGGTGTAACAGTTGGGATTATGGGACAGTTTGGAGTACAAGCCATTTCTGAACAGTGGATTGAGGTACGTTTTCCAAAACATTTCTCCTGCAGGGTCTGCGGTGTCTTAATATACGAACCCCGAGTGCAGCTGTTTGTGAGTGGGTCGGATCTATTGGCTAAGGTCAGGTCCTAGACATCCCACATGAATACAACGTTCATCATACGCCGTGAGCTGGTTAACATTTCATGATTTCTTGAATCTATGTGTTACCATACAAGCTATTCACTGCTTTTCTTAACAGCGTAATTGCTCGTAGTGAACACAGTTGACAGCTGCAGTGAAGGTTATTAGCTAGCTAGCTAGATTAGCAAAGATGCTAGCTTGTTCTCACCTGCACAGCCACCGGAGAGGTCTTGCTGAACTCTCTTCGCAGGACCACCGAGACGGCACTCTACACAAGACAAGACAGAAAAGGGCTCTCATTAATGTCTCATCCTTATTTGAACAATATAATTGTCTGAACTTTGATTTAAAGTGTATAAATACCTTCCCGGATCGAAGAAAACACCTCAACGACGCCATCTTTGACCTGTCCTCTGTGTGGGAGGAGCGATTTGTCCTGGAAAAGGATATGGTCCAATCAGAGCGTTTCTTGGCGAGTCAGTCGAGGGCAACCGGTGTCGAAAACCAATCACGACTATTCTCATGGAAAGGAAGCGGAAGAACTCTGAGCGACTGGGAAAATCCAAGGGCAAAAGCAAAAAAGCAGCAGAATCACCAGCTTTTTGCATCCGAACGATATCTATTTTGTTTTACAAAAAAAACAAAAAAAACAGCCAACTACTCGTAAATGTAGAATAGCAGAGGTGTTATTCCGATATTTGTGCGCAGCTGCCACTTTAGATTGACAATGCTGAAGTTTTTGGTGTAGCCTAGCATAGCCCAGACTAGAGACAGTGATGACGCTGACAGCTACCACCAGAGACTGTATTTACATAGCAGGCTCAAAACCCTAATCATATTTAGACATATGACGTTTGTATGTACATACCATAGTTGGACAGCACACAGGCTATCAAACCTGTCAGTTCTGTGCAGAGAAACTCATTAGACACTAGAAAGTGCATGTGAAGGTTGCTAGGAGACTTAGGTCCTGTGATGTGTTTTTTGTAGGGATCGTTACCTGTGAAGGTGTCAAGTTACTTTACTACTGACAGAACTATACATTTCTATCCACTAAAATAACACGCAGAGCAAAGAGTACCACAAACCACACATTTCAGTCCATGATTTTAATAAAATAAGTATAATACGGCAATGTAGATAACATTGGATTGTTTTTAAGACACAGCTGTGCAGGGTCAAACATACAAACCCCAAACAGTTATGGATTTTTAATGTTTTAATGCAGCAGACGGACAAAATATGTTTCATACAACCCCCCCCACCCAAACTCAAAAAGAGTTTGGAAAATATTAGTAACTTCATCTTAAAGTGCAGTCATCTTCAATCATAAAATACTTTTGTTTTCCTGTCAACATGTTGTTACTCCATACTGCCAAAAGGCGGTATAGTATTTACTTGAAAACTCCATATTCAGCAGTGCAAATCAGAAAGGTTGGCAGCCAGCGATGATGGATTGGAGAAACGGCTGCCAAATGAACACAGAATTAATGTCATACTGAAGCCTCACTCAGACCCTGAACTGGACAAACAGAGCGAGAGAGGTGGAATTGGATAAAATGACATAATGGAGGGGAAATGTATTCTGGGTATTGTTACATACAAGTGCTCACCACTGTTGGTGATGTAAAGAGCTGGTAACAATAAGTAAGATATATTATTAAAACTCGATGGCTGCGTTTACACAGGCAGCACAGTTCTTATTTTTTTGCCCAATTATTGGCAAAGGATCTGATCTGATTGGTCAAAATACAAATTATTGGCAAAAGATCAGAATTGGGTGGCCTGTGTAAACGCAGCCAATTAGTAATTGTCCTGAATGTATCAATCTTCAGAACAGGTTAATCTTGTAAATGTTGACAAGACAAAGCATTTCAGACAGTTCTGCAGATTGTAACTTTGCTTTTCAGACAGAATGAGGGTGTCCCTTCAGTGCCTCTGACAGTGGTTGAATGTAGCAGAGGTACATGATGGTCAACGTCAGATTGTGATGATCAATAACAGTTTAACAAACAGATTAGCAAAATTAACTCATTTCAGGATTAGGATTATTTATTGTAAACACCAGAATCCATTCAGATACATTCTCCCAGTAAACTGCTCACAGTTGTGTGTCAATCCTGGATCATTGAGAAAACCCCTCCCTATCGGTAAAGTGCAGCAGAGAAATGGTCAATTCTTCAACAACTTTACACTGCTATTTTGGAGAGGAAAAGGCAAAACAATCTTTTAAAAGGTATTTGAATCTTAACTTGTTACTGATTTAATACCAGTAAGTACAGTATGTCATATCATTTGGGTTAATTATTTTGCATACTGAATGATGACAGATTTCTGGTGGTCCTCATTTACTAAACAAGCGGCCATGGGTAATCTGGGAGGTTTTAATCCTTGCAGCATCCATGATTTTTGAATCTATGTGTGCGTTTGAAATGGCACCCTATTCCCTATATAGCGCACTACTACTAAGTAGTGCACTATAAAGGAAACAGGATGCCATTTGGGAAGCAGACCAGGTATTGACGCAGGCACAGAGATGAATGTGGCACATAGACGTAAGCAACACAGACAGTCCAACAGCATCACATCTCCTTCCATTCATTCCAAGACAACAAAAAGCGAAGAGGAAAAAAATCAAGAATACAGATACGATAAACATTGAAGTACACAACTGTCCAAATTCAATACACATAATACAGACTGACAGTTCTTTCATTTTGTCGTCTCACTGTGGTCGAAACTGACAGTTCTTTCATAGTCGCTGTTGGTTGGTGGATGTCAGGTCAGAGTCCCAGTCCCTCTGAAACACGTGTGGTTCATGTGCTTGCTTTCTGAATCACTTCCCTCACAGTTGCTTGTACGTTCCATTCAGGTCATTTCGCTGTATTGACAAATAAGGGTTGGTAAATAAAAAGAAACACGCTCCACTGAAATCATCAGTCATTCACTGCAGTCCACCAGATAGACACCAGACTTGGCTGATGCCACCTCATCTTTAAATCCCCCTTTAAACCACCTGTAGAGTCCACTGACCAGTCATTTTTGTGCTAAAGGGAGAACCAACCAGGCGGCTCTATTGGACAGGAGTTGATGCCCCGTCCCCTACCTCAAACCTTAAAGGGGCGGGGCTGGGGGTTAACTCATCGGACGGGAACGAAATTTAGAAGCAAAAAAACGAAAGGAGCAAAAAAGTGAATGAGCAGGACGACAGGTAACCTTTAGGGGTGGCTCGAACCACAGGGGGAGGATGACAGGTAACCTTTAGGGGTGGCTGGGACCACAGGGGGAGGATGACAGGTAACCTTTAGGGGTGGCTCGAACCACAGGGGGAGGATGACAGGTAACCTTTAGGGGTGGCTCGAACCACAGGGTCAGGATGGCAGGTAACCTTTAGGGGTGGCTCGAACCACAGGGGGAGGATGACAGGTAACCTTTAGGGGTGGCTCGAACCACAGGGTCAGGATGAGAAGGATGAGCGATACTCTTCAGAGTGTTGGATGTTGGGGTCGACGGTCACTGCTTTCTTCAGTTTGCCTATACTGAATGACGTGATGGAGCTGAGGAGGGCACCACGCCCCACACCGTTAGCAGGAGGAGGACCTGACCCAAGGGGAGGAGGATGTGGAGGGGCGTGGGACTGGCCAGGATTAGCACTTGGAGGAGGAGGAGGTGGTGGTGGCGGTGGTGCAACTCCTACATCAACAAGAAATCAACTGTTAGAACACTGAGTGGTAGTCTTATGTAGAAGAATACATCAATATATATTTTTTCTGTAACAGTGTTTCCAATCCCATCAACAATACCACCACCAAAGGATCACAATCTACAATGTACACTGGAGCTTCAAGCAGTGTTTGAGCCTCCAAGGGTTATCTGTGCAAAACGTTTGTTGGAGGTGGACAATATCCATGACAATGGTGAAAATAAATATCCCAAAAAAGGAATAACCATTAATGTGTGGATCATTGCAGATTGTGACTTTTTAAAGTTGCAGACACCCTTTTACCAAGCAAGCAAAGGCAAATCAATGCAGGGAGATGAAATAAAATAAATATTTAAATTAAATTGTAACTACTAATCTTTGATGTTTAAGTGAGCAGAAATCTGAAGAAGGTTGGTGTTAGAGAAGTTGAAAGACCTCATTTACAGCAACTGACATCTCACTATTACAAAACGGATGTAATTTACTATGTTAATCAAGATGATGTCATCTAGAATAGGTTCTAGGTTCTATAGTATAAAGCTCTAAAATATTTCCATAATTAAAGATATTGGTTCCTGCAAAACAATACGTTTCTCCGTTAGTATTCATTTATTTTGCTTTCATCTCGTTTTTTTTCTCTGAGCAACGTCATTCCATCCTTCTACTAAGAGACATGCCAAACTACAGCGGTACAGAGACAGTACTGTATTGTGGTGTACTTGCTGTGATTCAGGGGCGACTACAGCTTTAAAAAAACATATAGGAATCATTATTGATTTACTTTACCCCACACATGTTCAAAATGGTGCATGCTCTACTTGGCAGACAGACAGCAAAAGGGAGGAAAAGAGAGATAGATGGATTACTGTTATTGGTCATTGGTTCCTTGAGAGTTCAATCAACACTACTGTTAATCAAAACGAAAAGCTCATTATTTACAGTATGTCGTGATTACTGATTAGCTGGGTGGAAAATGAATAAGTATGAAAACAAGAAGAAGAAAAATAACGTTGAAGTATGACCAGAATAACTACAATATTATCACATGATGACATGAGGACGAAGACATTAAAAACACCTTTAAAGTAACCAGTCAGCTTCACCAGCTAAAACGAATAACCTTCCTAGTCTAATATACAGTGTGGTTGTTGAAAAGATACACCATGCATACAAATGCAATCTTCCTTGTAATCACAGGCAATAACATTACATTTACATTTTAGTCATTTAGCAGACGCTCTTATCCAGAGCGACTTACAGTTAGTGAGTGCCTACATTATGTTTTTCATACTGGCCCCCCCGTGGGAATCTTACCCACAACCCTGGTGTTGCAAACGCCACGCTCTACCAACTGAGCTACATCCCTGCCGGCCATTCCCTCCCCTACCCTGGACGACGCTGGGCCAATTATTCGCCGCCCCATAGCCTGGATTCGAACCAGGATCTCTAGTGGCACAGCTAGCGCTACGATGCAGCGCCTTAGACCACTGCGCCACTCGGGAGGTTATTATTACATTGTCATGCTTTTGGTTTAGAAGTTAAGACATCATGAAGAGACATGAAAAAAAAAAAAAGTCTCAAACTGTCTCCATCTAACCTTCTAACACCACGTACGGTCTATCTATTCTCTATAACCATTTGATTGCCTCTTTCTGTCTTACCACAAGGGGGAGCACCACCACCATACGGAACACTGCTAAGACATGGTTACAAACGCAACACAGACCTCATGCACATCACTGAAGAGGAACTACTACTCCCATCAGCCATCAGTATTGGAACTACTACTCCCATCAGCCATCAGTATCAGATGGGCAGGGTGCTGACTGATTTCAAAGCTGCCAGAGTTATAGTCTATGTGAACCCGAGGGTCTGGTATTTACCATACAGTTATAGTCTAGGTCCTGGTACACTGGCACCTAGCATAGACATATTTAACCAGTGTTTTCCACAAAGTACTTAGAGTAGCCAGCCAAATCGGAAAGGTAGGTGCCCTCAGGGCCGGGGAGGTCCGGGAGGCTTGCCACTACCTATTTTGATTGCTTCATACATTCTAATGCCTTGATTCCATCTGAAATACACAGTGAAATTATTTAACTAAAATTTGTTATGGTATTGTGTAGAAAGACATTACTTTACAATTTAAAATACTGAAAATGTATGAATTCAGTGTATTGTTTTGGATATCGTCTAGGATTAAGACTATATGATCAGGAATATTCTCTAAGAGAACATTCAACCTGTCTTCTCTTGAGATTAAAGTCTTATTTACAATTTTACTGCAAGATATGAATTGCCACAATGTTTCTTCTTCAAATTATGTATTTATTAAAATAGAAAAATGAAGTAAATAGCTCACATTATCTTGAAAAATAAATGAAAGGTTTTGTTTTTACAAGTTTATGTTTCCCGCATTTTTTTCAGGTTTTTGCTCTCAGAAATCACACTTTTTTTAATAGAAAAACATAAAACTGGGATGTTCTATGTCCACAACAAAACCACATCCGGAGACCACTTTTGAGGTCTGGGAAAATCTGATACATTTTTGGGTGTAGTTACCCTTTAATTCAAGTGTGCCCCTAGCAAGAGGCTGTTGTTTAGCTGTGTTTTTGTAACATTTAATTGAGAAGGTTTTTGGGAAAGCCTTTCCATCTACCAGAATAATGTTTTCATTAGCATCATCGCTAACGGCTACACAAAGTGGTAGACACGTGCACCGCACGTACACAGACAGGGGCGTTCTCATTGCCTTTTCAGAAAGTTGCAGGAAATACAAAATCACTGATGCATTTTGTTCATGTCTTATGATAAACTTGGGCAAATTAATACATGTTCAATACATTTTATTAATTCCCCACTAAGGTTGAATATTGTTGAATTCCGTTTTAATGCCTGGATTCCGTGAGGGCCCTAAATGATCACATTTGGACCAGAATGAGGCTCTCCACTACCTATTGTTTCTGCAGTGTTGATTCACCATCTTCATCGAATGTTTTCATTGTTTATCTGCAGATAATCATCAAAAAGCCTTGGCCTACCAGTAGCCAATGTAAATTAGGGAGCCAAATGAACGTCTCTCTCACCGATGCCATTCGGAAGGCTACACTGGCTGACGAGACCAGAGTCAATCACTTTAGTGTCACTGTCTGTCAAGCCTCGACATCCTAGGAAAGGAAATCCTTCGGTTTACTTGTCCCAAAGCGATACCATGGACAAACAGTGCCTTTAGTATAATATAATAATAATAATATAATATGCCATTTAGCAGACGCTTTTATCCAAAGCGACTTACAGTCATGCGTGCATACATATTTTTTTGTTTAGAAAGTATTCACACCCCTTGACTTTTTTGCATATTTTGTTATGTTACAGCCTGAATTTAAAATGGATTAAATTGAGATTTGTTGTCACTGGCCTACGCACAATACCCCATAATGTCAAAGTGGAACTATGTTTTTAGAAATGTTAACAAATTAATAAACAATGAAAAGCTGAAATGTTTTGAGTCAATAAGTATTCAACCCCTTTGTTATGGAAAGCCTAAATCAGTTCAGGAGTAAACATTTGCTAAACAAGTCCTATAATAAGTTGCATGGACTCACTCTTTGTGCAATAATAGTGTTTAATGTGATTTTTGAGGGACTACCTCATCTCTGTGACCCACACATACAATTATCTCTAAAAAGGTCCCTCAGTCGATCAGTGCATTTCAACCAAAATGACCAGGGTGGTTTTCCAACACCTCGCAAAGGAGGGCACCTATTCTTAGAAGAGTAAAAAAAATCAAAATAAAAGCCGATATTGAATATCCCTTTGATCATGGTGAAGTTATTAATTACACTTTGGATGGTGTATCAATACACCCAGTCACTACAAAGACACAGGCGCCCTTCCTAACTCAGTTGCCGGAGAGGAAGGAAACCGCTCGAGGATTTCAACACGAGGCCAATGGTGACTTTACAACAGTTACAGAGTTTAATGGCTGTGATTGGAGAAAACGGAGGCTGGATCAACAACATTGTAGTTACTCCACAATACTAACCTAAATGACAGAGAGAAAATAAGGAAACCTCTACAGAATAAAAATATTCCAAAACATCCTGTCTGCAATAAGGCACCAAAGTAAAACTGCTAAAAAGGAATTTACTTTCTGTCCTGAATACAAATCGTTATGTTTGGGGAAAATCCAAAACAACACGTCGCTGAGTACCACTCTTCATATTTTCAAGCATGGTGGTGGCTGCATCATGTTATGGGTATGCTTGTCATCGTTAAGGACTAGGGAGTTTTTTTAAACTTAAAATAAACGAGGAAAATCTGGTTCAGTCTGCTTTCCAACCGAAACTGGGAGACAAATTCACCTTTCAGCAGGACAATAACTTAAAACACAAGGCCAAAGGTGATTCTAACATGTATTAACTCAGGGGGTTGAATACTTTGCATCTAATCAAGATATTAGTGTGTATACATACATACATACATACATACATACATACATACATACATACATATATACATACATACATACACATTACCAGTCAAAAGTTTGAACACACCTAATCATTCAAGGGTTTTTCTTTATTTTGACAATTTTTTTACATTGTAGAATAATAGTGAAGACATCAAAACTATGAAATAACACATATGGAATCATGTAGTAACCAAAAAAGTGTTAAACAAATCAAAATATATTTTACATTTGAGATTCTTCAAATAGCCACCCTTTGCCTTGATGACAGCTTTGCACACTCTTGGCATTCTCTCAACCAGCTTCATGAGGTAGTCACCTGCAATACATTTAAATTAACAGTTGTGCCTTCTTAAAAGTTAATTTGTGGATTTTAGTTCCTTCTTAATGCGGTTGAGCCAATCAGTTGTGTTGTGACAAGGTAGGGGGAGTATACAGAAGATAGCCCTATTTGGTAAAAGACCAAGTCCATATGATGGCAAGCGCTATGATGAAACTGGCTCTTATGAGGACCGCCACAGGAAAGGAAGACCCAGAGTTACCTCTGCTGCAGAGGATAAGTTCAATAGAGTTACCAGCCTCAGTAATTGCAGCCCAAATAAATGCTTCACAGAGTTCAAGTAACAGACACATCTCAACATCAACTGTTCAGAGGAGACTGCGTGAATCAGGCCTTCATGGTCGAATTGCTGCAAAGAAACCACTACTAAAGGACACCAATAATAAGAAGAGACCTGCTTGGGCCAAGAAACACGAGCAATGGACATTAGACCGGTGCAAATTTGGCCTTTGGTCTGGAGTCCAAATTTGAGATTTTTGGTTCCAACCGCCGTGTCTTTGTGAGACGCAGAGTAGGTGAACGGATGATCTCCGCATGTGTGGTTCCCACCGTAAAGCACGGAGGAGGTGGTGGGATGGTGTGGTGGTGCTTGCTGGTGACACTGTCTGTGATTTATTTAGAATTAAAGGCACACTTAACCAGCATGGCTACCACAGCATTCTGCAGCGATACGCCATCCCATCTGGTTTGGGCTTAATGGGACTATCATTTGTTTTTCAACAGGACAATGACCCAACACACCTCCAGGCTGTGTAAAGTCTATTTGACCAAGAAGGAGAGTGATGGAGTGCTGCATCAGATGACCTGGCCTCCACAATCACCCGAACTCAACCCAATTGAGATGGTTTGGGATGAGTTGGACTGCAGAGTGAAGGAAAAGCAGCCAACAAGTGCTCAGCATATGTGGGAACTCCTTCAAGACTGTTGGAAAAGCATTCCTCATGAAGCTGGTTGAGAGAATGCCAATCGTGTGCATAGCTGTCATCAAGGCAAAGGGTGGCTATTTGAAGAATCAAAATATATTTTGATTTCTTTAACACTTTTTTGGTTACTACATGATTCCATGTGTTATTTCATAGTTTTGATGTCTTCACTATTATTCTACAATGTAGAAAATAGTAAAAATAAAGAAAAACCCTTGAATTACTAGGTGTGTCCAAACTTTTGACTGGTACTGTATATATATATATATATATATATATATATATATATTTATATATTTTTCAAACGTTTGAATTATTCTTCCACTTTGACAGAGTATTTTGTGTTAACAAAAAAAAAGACAATGAAATTCATTTGAATCCCACTTTGTAACAACAAAATATGGAAAATGTCAAGGGGTGTGAATACTTTCTGAAGGCAATGTATGATTTACGTTTGCATGATTTATGAATGGCAAAGGGTTATATTAGATCAACTTTTATAAACTAGTCAACACTTGCTGTTCAGTTGTCAATTAAAACACAGTAAATAGCCTACTATGTGCCACGACTCCGCAAGGCTGGCTATGTGAAACACACAAAATAAAATAAATGAATGTGTCAGAAAACATTAAATTAGGCTAAGTGGATTTCAACTCATCGTTACCACTTCCATTACATTGGATGTGCAAATTCACCAGCATCGTGCTCTCCCCCTCCGCGTAAAGAGACTCGACTGCAACCAGAGATCTGTATATAATGACGAGATGCTCATGTCTCTGCCCTAACAATGGGAGTCGTTGTTGCAAAGGCGGGAAAGCAGGCGACAAGCTTAGGTCCAAAATAAGCTCATAGAAACGCATTGGGCTTATTTTGGACAGATTTAGGTGAGAGAAAGGACCTCTCGCTTCGCCTCTTCCTCTCTGATGCGTTTCCCTGTCATGGCTTTGTGACTGACAGGAGCCTGTCCTGTCAACAGATCGCTAGAAGATGCACATGGTTAATTCTAGTGGGAGAGGTCTCGACGGACTAGCAAATTGAAAACTTTTAAATGACAAGTAGCCTAGTTAATACGAAGTGGAAAATGTATCCGGCTGAAAATGAGTCTGTAACCAGCTGATTAGCCGCCAGCCGGCGCTATTGGAAAACACTGTTTAACATAACAGGCTGATTAGCTACTAAAGGCTACATATCTTCATGTTGATATAGTTGATACCTACCTTTAGTGTGAGGAGGGGTGGGGGACGAGGGAGAGGTGGGGGGGGAGCTGGCTCCTGAACCTAAAGACAGGAAGATGGACATCCGATCAGTCAGTCAGTCAGTCAGTCACTATGTGGAAGTATTGCATTGTAAACAGTGTTGCCATGTCAGTGTTGCCAGGATAAACAAAGCTGCCATGTCATCCACGTGTATTTACATTTTCTAACGACAGTGTTCAAATCCTAAACTATGGTACTATATATCTATCTAGGTCAGGGATCTCTAACCCTGTTCCTGGAGAGCTACCCTCCTGTAGGTTTTAACTCCAACCCTGTTCCTGGAGAGCTACCAGGAGGGTAGCTCTCCAGGAACAGGGTTGGAGTTAACCTCCAGGAGGGTAGCTCTCCAGGAACAGGGTTGGAGTTAAAACCTCCAGGAGGGTAGCTCTCCAGGAACAGGGTTGGAGTTAACCTACAGGAGGGTAGCTCTCCAGGAACAGGGTTGGAGTTAACCTACAGGAGGCTAGCTCTCCAGGAACAGGGTTGGAGTTAACCTACAGGAGGGTAGCTCTCCAGGAACAGGGTTGCAGAGTCCTGATCTAGGCCTAATTCTACTGTGTGTTATTAGCCAATACTACATACCTACCTAGTTGTACTATGCTATTACCTTGCAGTCTCCACTAGAGCATGCTTTAGCCACATTGAAAACACAGTTCACATTTTAGTCTTTTAATATAGAAGATTCAGGATAAGAACCTGACCTTAATAATAATAATAATAATAATAATAATAATAATAATAATAATAATAATAATAGCCATTTAGCAGACACTTTTATCCAATGCATACATACATTCTGAACCTGAAGATAATGAACATATTCGTAGACATTTCTGTTCGAGCACTCAGTAAGAGTGTATTCTCCTGGTCTGTTTAAAGCAGAGCGCTGAGGACGTACCAGAGTTGTTGTTGTACTTCACAGAGAGATCCTCCTCGTTCTCATAGGCCGACTGTCTGGACTTCTACAACAACAAACATATTTCTATCAACAACAATTCTGCTACAAAATGATAATGAATCTGCTTCTTTCCCATTCAAGATGATTCAATACATCTGGAGACATGGACTGATACCATCCAGGAACCATACGTATCTAGAGACATGGACTGATACCATACAGGAGCCATACGTATCTAGAGACATGGACTGATACCATCCAGGAGCCATACGTATCTAGAGACATGGACTGATACCATCCAGGAGCCATACGTATCTAGAGACATGGACTGATACCATACAGGAGCCATACGTATCTAGAGACATGGACTGATACCATCCAGGAGCCATACGTATCTAGAGACATGGACTGATACCATCCAGGAGCCATACGTATCTAGAGACATGGACTGATACCATCCAGGAGCCATACGTATCTAGAGACATGGACTGATACCATACGGGAGCCATACGTATCTAGAGACATGGACTGATACCATCCAGGAGCCATACGTATCTAGAGACATGGACTGATACCATACAGGAGCCATGGACTGATACCATACGTATCTAGAGACATGGACTGATACCATACAGGAGCCATATGTATCTAGAGACATGGACTGATACCATCCAGGAGCCATACGTATCTAGAGACATGGACTGATACCATCCAGGAGCCATACGTATCTAGAGACATGGACTGATACCATCCAGGAGCCATACGTATCTAGAGACATGGACTGATACCATCCAGGAGCCATACGTATCTAGAGACATGGACTGATATCATCCAGGAGCCATACGTATCTAGAGACATGGACTGATACCATACGTATCTAGAGACATGGACTGATACCATACAGGAGCCATACGTATCTGGAGACATGGACTGATACCATCCAGGAGCCATACGTATCTAGAGACATGGACTGATACCATCCAGGAGCCATACGTATCTAGAGACATGGACTGATACCATCCAGGAGCCATACGTATCTAGAGACATGGACTGATACCATCCAGGAGCCATACGTATCTAGAGACATGGACTGATACCATACGTATCTAGAGACATGGACTGATACCATCCAGGAGCCATACGTATCTAGAGACATGGACTGATACCATACAGGAGCTATACGTATCTAGAGACATGGACTGATATCATACAGGAGCCATACGTATCTAGAGACATGGACTGATACCATCCAGGAGCCATACGTATCTAGAGACATGGACTGATACCATACGGGAGCCATACGTATCTAGAGACATGGACTGATACCATCCAGGAGCCATACGTATCTAGAGACATGGACTGATACCATACAGGAGCCATACGTATCTAGAGACATGGACTGATACCATACGTATCTAGAGACATGGACTGATACCATCCAGGAGCCATACGTATCTAGAGACATGGACTGATACCATCCAGGAGCCATACGTATCTAGAGACATGGACTGATACCATCCAGGAGCCATACGTATCTAGAGACATGGACTGATACCATCCAGGAGCCATACGTATCTAGAGACATGGACTGATACCATCCAGGAGCCATACGTATCTAGAGACATGGACTGATACCATCCAGGAGCCATACGTATTAGTTTGAAACCATTTGGAGCGATTTGGTTTGACTAGAGAACGAATCGGTTCGATGCGATGCATTAACATTTGTTGCAAAAAATAATTAATTTTCTATTCCAAATTAAAATCTGCTGCTGATGGAGCTTGTGAGCAGGGCCTGTCTGACCTGGGCCTGTCTGACCTGGGCCTGTCTGACCTGGGCCTGTCTGACCTGGGCCTGTCTGACCTGGGCCTCTCTGACCTGGGCCTGTCTGACCTGGGCCTCTCTGACCTGGGCCTCTCTGACCTGGGCCTATCTGTGTTGATGTACGTGTGTGTGAATGATGATCTGAGCCATAAGGTAGACTAGTCATCGACCACCTCACTACCACTATCCCCCCCACTGGTTCTGAGCCATAAGGTAGACTAGTCATCGACCACCTCACTACCACTATCCCCCCACTGGTTCTGAAATCACCATCACCCACTAATTAACTTGTCATGTTTGCAGATTAAGTGTTTGAGCTATTAATGTATCAATATTTATCGCTAACAAATTAGCTGTGACATAGCCAATGAATATATAGCACCATTTTGGATTTCACCCCTCGCCATCTCAAAATCGAATGGTTTTGACCGTTTGGAAGTTTTTACAGAGTGATCTTCTCTTCTCCTCTCACTTCGGCCCATGCAGTGGGGCTCGCAAAAGTGATTACTGTCCTCGTTATGACATTTCAACTATACCCTGTATATCTAAAAATGCCCAAATACACGGATAGTTTAAAGCAAAACTACCAAAACTATTGCTGATGATTAACCTGAACAATCGAAAATAAAATCGATTGTAAGCCCCGTTCAGCAGGTATAGCCAGATGAGTTGTCCCTCTTAGCTTCCTTTTATTCTGGTTAAACACAATGTTCAACAGCGCATAGGTAACAGTAACCTAGCAAATTACATACAGTGGGGAAAAAATAATTTGATCCCCTGCAGCTCCGTCCACAGATTTTCTATGGGATTAAGGTCTGGAGACTGGCTAGGCCACTCCAGGACCTTAATGTGCTTCTTCTTGAGCCACTCCTTTGTTGCCTTGACCGTGTGTTTTGGGTCATTGTCATGCTGGAATACCCATCCACGACCCATTTTCAATGCCCTGGCTGAGGGAAGGAGGTTCTCACCCAAGATTTGACGGTACATGGCCCCGTCCATCGTCCCTTTGATGCGGTGAAGTTGTCCTTCAAATCGCACCAACTGTTGTCACCTTCTCACCAAGCTGCTTGGCGATGGTCTTGTAGCCCATTCCAGCCCTGTGTAGGTCTACAATCTTGTCCCTGACATCCTTGGAGAGCTCTTTGGTCTTGGCCATGGTGGAGAGTTTGGAATCTGATTGGTTGATTGCTTCTGTGGACAGGTGTCTTTTATACAGGTAACAAGCTGAGATTAGGAGCACTCCCTTTAAGAGTGTTCTCCTAATCTCAGCTCGTTACCTGTATAAAAGACACCTGGGAGCCAGAAATCTTTCTGATTGTGGGGGGGTCAAATACTTATTTCCCTCATTAAAATGTAAATCAATTTATAACATTTTTGACATGCGTTTTTCTGGATTTTTTTGTTTTTATTCTGTCTCTCACTGTTCAAATAAACCTACCATTAAAATTATAGACTGATCATTTCTTTGTCAGTGGGCAAACGTACAAAATCAGCAGGGGATCAAATACTTTTTTCCCTCACTGTAGGTTGTGCCACTCTCTCTCTCTCTCTGTGCGTCTCTCTCTCTCTGTGCGTCTCTGTGTCTCTCTCTCTGTGTCTCTCTCTCTGTGTCTCTCTCTCTGTGTCTCTCTCTCTGTGTCTCTCTCTCTGTGCGTCTCTCTCTCTGTGTCTCTGTGTCTCTCTCTGTGTGTCTCTCTCTGTGTTCTACCTTTCTAGCCAGTATCTTTCTCCTCCTCTTCTCCTCCTCTGAGCCGTGGTGGGACTGAGCTCTGGTCAGCCTCCTGTGCTGCTGGTTCTGAGGAGATGATCAAACACCAATCAATCCATCAATCAATCGTTCCTTCCTTCCTTCCTTCCATCCTTCCATCCATCCATCCATCCATCCAAGCTCATCTGGCTCCAGGAAACTGGCCGTAATACCTACCATTTTCTGCTGTTCCTGGAGTCTCTTTTCCATGCACTCTTTGGCAGTTTTCAAGGCGTCTCTTAATTTGGTGGGGATCTTGAACTGGAGTTTTTCTGAGTGAAACAGCAGCACATCGCTGAACAGCCTGCCAGGACAGAGAGAAAGAGACAGAAACTTCATTATATTCCGCTTCAAAGATGTGCAGCGCTTGTGTGCTCTCTAAAAAGGCAAAGTGATGACTGCTTCAGTGGTAGGCTACGATCAATCAATCAAATGTATTTATGAAGCCCTTTTTACATCAGCAGATGCCACAAAGAGCTATACAGAAACCCAGCCTAAAACCCCAAACAGCAGCAATGCAGATGTAGAAGCACGGTGGCTAGGAAAAACTCCCTAGAAAGGCAGAAACCTAGGAAGGAACCTAGAAAGGAACCAGGCTTCTGGCTGTGTGTGTCTCTCTCTGTGCCGGGTGGAGATTTTAACAGTACATGGCCTTTAAGGCCAGATTTTTCTCCAAGATGTTCAAACATTCATAGATGACCAGCAGGGTCAAATAATAATCTCACTGATGGGTTGTTGTAATGTACTCTACTCAAGGTGTCTGCAGCAGTGTGTGTGTGTGTGTGTTACTGTACTCTACTCACGGTGTCTGCATCAGTTGTGCAACAGTGGGCATCCCAGTCTTACAGGCCTCTGTGGACAGGATGGATTGCAGCACAGACACTAAGGAGAGAGGAGAGGACAGGGAAACATCAGGGTCACGTTCATTAGGAGAGGACAGGGAAACATCAGGGTCATGTTCATTAGGAGAGGACAGGGAAACATCAGGGTCACGTTCATTAGGAGAGGACAGGAAAACATCAGGGTCACGTTCATTAGGAGAGGACAGGGAAACATCAGGGTCATGTTCATTAGGAGAGGACAGGGAAACATCAGGGTCATGTTCATTAGGAGAGGACAGGGAAACGTCAGGGTCACGTTCATTAGGAGAGGACAGGGAAACATCAGGGTCACGTTCATTAGGAGAGGACAGGGAAACATCAGGGTCATGTTCATTAGGAGAGGACAGGAAACGTCAGGGTCACGTTCATTAGGGAGAGGACAGGGAAAACGTCAGGGTCATGTTCATTAGGAGAGGACAGGGAAACATCAGGGTCATGTTCATTAGGAGAGGACAGGGAAACATCAGGGTCACGTTCATTAGGAGAGGACAGGGAAACGTCAGGGTCACGTTCATTAGGAGAGGACAGGGAAACGTCAGGGTCACGTTCATTAGGAGAGGACAGGGAAACGTCAGGGTCACGTTCATTAGGAGAGGACAGGGAAACATCAGGGTCACGTTCATTAGGAGAGGACAGGGAAACATCAGGGTCATGTACATTAGGAGAGGACAGGGAAACGTCAGGGTCATGTTCATTAGGAGAGGACAGGGAAACATCAGGGTCATGTTCATTAGGAGAGGACAGGGAAACGTCAGGGTCACGTTCATTAGGAGAGAGGAGAGGACAGGGAAACATCAGGGTCACGTTCATTAGGAGAGGACAGGGAAACATCAGGGTCACGTTCATTAGGAGAGGACAGGGAAACGTCAGGGTCATGTTCATTAGGAGAGGACAGGGAAACGTCAGGGTCATGTTCATTAGGAGAGGACAGGGAAACGTCAGGGTCATGTTCATTAGGAGAGGACAGGGAAACATCAGGGTCACGTTCATTAGGGAGAGGACAGGGAAACGTCAGGGTCACGTTCATTAGGAGAGGACAGGGAAACGTCAGGGTCACGTTCATTAGAGAGAGGAGAGGACAGGGAAACGTCAGGGTCATGTTCATTAGGAGAGGACAGGGAAACATCAGGGTCACGTTCATTAGGAGAGGACAGGGAAACGTCAGGGTCACGTTCATTAGGAGAGGACAGGGAAACGTCAGGGTCACATTCATTAGGAGAGAGGAGAGGACAGGGAAACATCAGGGTCATGTTCATTAGGAGAGGACAGGGAAACGTCAGGGTCATGTTCATTAGGAGAGGACAGGGAAACATCAGGGTCACGTTCATTAGGAGAGGACAGGGAAACATCAGGGTCACGTTCATTAGGAGAGGACAGGGAAACATCAGGGTCACGTTCATTAGGAGAGGACAGGGAAACATCAGGGTCACGTTCATTAGGAGAGGACAGGGAAACATCAGGGTCATGTTCATTAGGAGAGGACAGGGAAACATCAGGGTCACGTTCATTAGGAGAGGACAGGGAAAACATCAGGGTCATGTTCATTAGGAGAGGACAGGGAAACATCAGGGTCACGTTCATTAGGAGAGGACAGGGAAACATCAGGGTCACGTTCATTAGGAGAGGACAGGGAAACGTCAGGGTCATGTTCATTAGGAGAGGACAGGGAAACATCAGGGTCACGTTCATTAGGAGAGGACAGGGAAACATCAGGGTCATGTTCATTAGGAGAGGACAGGGAAACATCAGGGTCACGTTCATTAGGAGAGGACAGGGAAACGTCAGGGTCATGTTCATTAGGAGAGAGGAGAGGACAGGGAAACGTCAGGGTCATGTTCATTAGGAGAGGACAGGGAAACGTCAGGGTCATGTTCATTAGGAGAGAGGAGAGGACAGGGAAACGTCAGGGTCATGTTCATTAGGAGAGGACAGGGAAACGTCAGGGTCATGTTCATTAGGAGAGGAGACAGGGAAACGTCAGGGTCATGTTCATTAGGAGAGGACAGGGAAACGTCAGGGTCATGTTCATTAGGAGAGGACAGGGAAACGTCAGGGTCATGTTCATTAGGAGAGGACAGGGAAACGTCAGGGTCATGTTCATTAGGAGAGGACAGGGAAACGTCAGGGTCATGTTCATTAGGAGAGAGGAGAGGACAGGGAAACGTCAGGGTCATGTTCATTGAGAGGAGAGGACAGGGAAACGTCAGGGTCATGTTCATTAGGGAGAGGACAGGGAAACGTCAGGGTCATGTTCATTAGAGAGAGGACAGGGAAACGTCAGGGTCATGTTCATTGAGGAGAGGACAGGGAAACATCAGGGTCATGTTCATTAGGAGAGAGGAGAGGACAGGGAAACGTCAGGGTCACGTTCATTGAGGAGAGGACAGGGAAACGTCAGGGTCACGTTCATTAGAGGAGAGGACAGGGAAACGTCAGGGTCATGTTCATTAGGGGAGAGGACAGGGAAACGTCAGGGTCATGTTCATTAGGAGAGGACAGGGAAACGTCAGGGTCACGTTCATTAGGAGAGGACAGGGAAACGTCAGGGTCACGTTCATTAGGAGAGGACAGGGAAACGTCAGGGTCATGTTCATTAGGAGAGGACAGGGAAACATCAGGGTCATGTTCATTAGAGAGGACAGGGAAACATCAGGGTCACGTTCATTAGGAGAGGACAGGGAAACATCAGGGTCACGTTCATTAGGAGAGGACAGGGAAACGTCAGGGTCACGTTCATTAGGAGAGGACAGGGAAACGTCAAGGTCATGTTCATTAGGAGAGGACAGGGAAACATCAGGGTCACGTTCATTAGGAGAGGACAGGGAAACGTCAGGGTCACGTTCATTAGGAGAGGACAGGGAAACGTCAGGGTCATGTTCATTAGGAGAGGACAGGGAAACGTCAGGGTCATGTTCATTAGGAGAGGACAGGGAAACGTCAGGGTCATGTTCATTAGAGAGAGGAGGACAGGGAAACGTCAGGGTCATGTTCATTAGGAGAGGACAGGGAAACGTCAGGGTCATGTTCATTAGGAAGGAGGACAGGGAAACGTCAGGGTCATGTTCATTAGGAGAGGACAGGGAAACGTCAGGGTCATGTTCATTAGGAAGGGAGGACAGGGAAACGTCAGGGTCATGTTCATTAGGAGAGGACAGGGAAACGTCAGGGTCATGTTCATTAGGAGAGGGGGACAGGGAAACGTCAGGGTCATGTTCATTAGGAGAGGAGAGGAGAGGACAGGGAAACGTCAGGGTCATGTTCATTAGGAGAGAGGGACAGGGAAACGTCAGGGTCATGTTCATTAGGAGAGGACAGGGAAACGTCAGGGTCATGTTCATTGGAGGAGAGGACAGGGAAAACGTCAGGGTCATGTTCATTAGGAGAGAGGAGAGGACAGGGAAACGTCAGGGTCATGTTCATTAGGAGAGGACAGGGAAACGTCAGGGTCATGTTCAATAGGAGAGGACAGGGAAATGTCAGGGTCATGTTCATTAGGAGAGAGGAGAGGACAGGGAAACGTCAGGGTCATGTTCATTAGGAGAGGACAGGGAAACGTCAGGGTCATGTTCATTAGGAGAGAGGAGAGGACAGGGAAACGTCAGGGTCATGTTCATTAGGAGAGAGGAGAGGACAGGGAAACATCAGGGTCACGTTCATTAGGAAGACGTAAGGAGAGGAGAGGACAGGGAAACGTCAGGGTCACGTTCATTAGGAGAGGACAGGGAAACATCAGGGTCACGTTCATTAGAGAGAGGACAGGGAAACGTCAGGGTCATGTTCATTAGGAGAGGACAGGGAAACGTCAGGGTCACGTTCATTAGGAGAAGGAGAGGACAGGGAAACGTCAGGGTCACGTTCATTAGGAGAGGACAGGGAAACGTCAGGGTCATGTTCATTAGGAGAGAGGAGAGGACAGGGGAAACGTCAGGGTCACGTTCATTAGGGAGAGGACAGGGAAACGTCAGGGTCACGTTCATTAGGAGAGGACAGGGAAACGTCAGGGTCACGTTCATTAGGAGAGGACAGGGAAACATCAGGGTCATGTTCATTAGGAGAGGACAGGGAAACGTCAGGGTCATGTTCATTAGGAGAGGACAGGGAAACGTCAGGGTCACGTTCATTAGGAGAGGACAGGGAAACGTCAGGGTCACGTTCATTAGGAGAGGACAGGGAAACGTCAGGGTCACGTTCATTAGGAGAGGACAGGGAAACATCAGGGTCATGTTCATTAGGAGAGGACAGGGAAACGTCAGGGTCACGTTCATTAGGAGAGGACAGGGAAACGTCAGGGTCATGTTCATTAGGAGAGGACAGGGAAATGTCAGGGTCATGTTCATTAGGAGAGAACAGGGAAACGTCAGAGTCATGTTCATTAGGAGAGGACAGGGAAACGTCAAGGTCATGTTCATTAGGAGAGGACAGGGAAACGTCAGGGTCATGTTCATTAGGAGAGAGGAGAGGACAGGGAAACGTCAGGGTCATGTTCATTAGGAGAGGACAGGGAAACATCAGGGTCATGTTCATTAGGAGAGGACAGGGAAACGTCAGGGTCATGTTCATTAGGAGTGGACAGGGAAACGTCAGGGTCACGTTCATTAGGAGAGGACAGGGAAACATCAGGGTCATGTTCATTAGGAGAGAGGAGAGGACAGGGAAACGTCAGGGTCACGTTCATTAGGAGAGGACAGGGAAACGTCAGGGTCACGTTCATTAGAGAGAGAACAGGGAAACGTCAGGGTCATGTTCATTAGGAGAGGACAGGGAAACGTCAGGGTCACGTTCATTAGGAGAGGACAGGGAAACGTCAGGGTCATGTTCATTAGGAGAGGACAGGGAAACGTCAGGGTCATGTTCATTAGGAGAAGAAGGGAAACGTCAGGGTCACGTTCATTAGGAGAGGAGGACAGGGAAACGTCAGGGTCACGTTCATTAGGAGAGGACAGGGAAACGTCAGGGTCACGTTCATTAGGAGAGGACAGGGAAAACGTCAGGGTCATGTTCATTAGGAGAGGACAGGGAAACGTCAGGGTCATGTTCATTAGGAGAGAGGAGAGGACAGGGAAACGTCAGGGTCATGTTCATTAGGAGAGAGGAGAGGACAGGGAAACATCAGGGTCACGTTCATTAGGAGAGAGAGAGGACAGGGAAACGTCAGGGTCACGTTCATTAGGAGAGGACAGGGAAACATCAGGGTCATGTTCATTAGGAGAGGACAGGGAAACGTCAGGGTCATGTTCATTAGGAGTGGACAGGGAAAAGTCAGGGTCATGTTCATTAGGAGAGAGGAGAGGACAGGGAAACGTCAGGGTCACGTTCATTAGGAGAGGACAGGGAAACGTCAGGGTCATGTTCATTAGGAGAGAGGAGAGGACAGGGAAACGTCAGGGTCACGTTCATTAGGAGAGGACAGGGAAACGTCAGGGTCACGTTCATTAGGAGAGGACAGGGAAACATCAGGGTCATGTTCATTAGGAGAGAACAGGGAAACGTCAGGGTCATGTTCATTAGGAGAGGACAGGGAAACGTCAGGGTCATGTTCATTAGGAGAGGACAGGGAAACGTCAGGGTCATGTTCATTAGGAGAGAGGAGAGGACAGGGAAACGTCAGGGTCACGTTCATTAGGAGAAGACAGGGAAACATCAGGGTCACGTTCATTAGGAGAGGACAGGGAAACGTCAGGGTCATGTTCATTAGGAGTGGACAGGGAAACGTCAGGGTCACGTTCATTAGGAGAGGACAGGGAAACATCAGGGTCATGTTCATTAGGAGAGAGGAGAGGACAGGGAAACGTCAGGGTCACGTTCATTAGGAGAGGACAGGGAAACGTCAGGGTCACGTTCATTAGGAGAGAACAGGGAAACGTCAGGGTCACGTTCAATAGGAGAGGACAGGGAAACGTCAGGGTCACGTTCATTAGGAGAGGACAGGGAAACGTCAGGATCATGTTCATTAGGAGAGGACAGGGAAACATCAGGGTCATGTTCATTAGGAGAGGACAGGGAAACGTCAGGGTCACGTTCATTAGGAGAGGACAGGGAAACGTCAGGGTCACGTTCATTAGGAGAGGACAGGGAAACGTCAGGGTCATGTTCATTAGGAGAGGACAGGGAAACATCAGGGTCATGTTCATTAGGAGAGGACAGGGAAACGTCAGGGTCATGTTCATTAGGAGAGAGGAGAGGACAGGGAAACGTCAGGGTCATGTTCATTAGGAGAGAGGAGAGGACAGGGAAACATCAGGGTCACGTTCATTAGGAGAGAGGAGAGGACAGGGAAACGTCAGGGTCACGTTCATTAGGAGAGGACAGGGAAACATCAGGGTCATGTTCATTAGGAGAGGACAGGGAAACGTCAGGGTCATGTTCATTAGGAGTGGACAGGGAAAAGTCAGGGTCATGTTCATTAGGAGAGAGGAGAGGACAGGGAAACGTCAGGGTCACGTTCATTAGGAGAGGACAGGGAAACGTCAGGGTCATGTTCATTAGGAGAGAGGAGAGGACAGGGAAACGTCAGGGTCACGTTCATTAGGAGAGGACAGGGAAACGTCAGGGTCACGTTCATTAGGAGAGGACAGGGAAACGTCAGGGTCATGTTCATTAGGAGTGGACAGGGAAAAGTCAGGGTCATGTTCATTAGGAGAGAGGAGAGGACAGGGAAACGTCAGGGTCACGTTCATTAGGAGAGGACAGGGAAACGTCAGGGTCATGTTCATTAGGAGAGAGGAGAGGACAGGGAAACGTCAGGGTCACGTTCATTAGGAGAGGACAGGGAAACGTCAGGGTCACGTTCATTAGGAGAGGACAGGGAAACGTCAGGGTCATGTTCATTAGGAGAGGACAGGGAAACGTCAGGGTCACGTTCATTAGGAGAGGACAGGGAAACGTCAGGGTCACGTTCATTAGGAGAGGACAGGGAAACGTCAGGGTCACGTTCATTAGGAGAGGACAGGGAAACATCAGGGTCATGTTCATTAGGAGAGAGGAGAGGACAGGGAAACGTCAGGGTCACGTTCATTAGGAGAGGACAGGGAAACGTCAGGGTCATGTTCATTAGGAGAGGACAGGGAAACGTCAGGGTCATGTTCATTAGGAGAGAACAGGGAAACGTCAGGGTCATGTTCATTAGGAGAGGACAGGGAAACGTCAGGGTCATGTTCATTAGGAGAGGACAGGGAAACGTCAGGGTCATGTTCATTAGGAGAGAGGAGAGGACAGGGAAACGTCAGGGTCATGTTCATTAGGAGAAGACAGGGAAACATCAGGGTCATGTTCATTAGGAGAGGACAGGGAAACGTCAGGGTCATGTTCATTAGGAGAGGACAGGGAAACGTCAGGGTCATGTTCATTAGGAGAGAGGAGAGGACAGGGAAACGTCAGGGTCACGTTCAATAGGAGAGGACAGGGAAACGTCAGGGTCACGTTCATTAGGAGAGGACAGGGAAACGTCAGGGTCATGTTCATTAGGAGAGGACAGGGAAACATCAGGGTCATGTTCATTAGGAGAGGACAGGGAAACGTCAGGGTCACGTTCATTAGGAGAGGACAGGGAAACGTCAGGGTCACGTTCATTAGGAGAGGACAGGGAAACGTCAGGGTCACGTTCATTAGGAGAGGACAGGAAAACATCAGGTTCATGTTCATTAGGAGAGGACAGGGAAACGTCAGGGTCATGTTCATTAGGAGAGAGGAGAGGACAGGGAAACGTCAGGGTCATGTTCATTAGGAGAGAGGAGAGGACAGGGAAACGCCAGGGTCATGTTCATTAGGAGAGGACAGGGAAACATCAGGGTCATGTTCATTAGGAGAGGACAGGGAAACATCAGGGTCATGTTCATTAGGAGAGGACAGGGAAACGTCAGGGTCATGTTCATTAGGAGAGAGGAGAGGACAGGGAAACGTCAGGGTCACGTTCATTAGGAGAGGACAGGGAAACGTCAGGGTCACGTTCATTAGGAGAGGACAGGGAAACGTCAGGGTCACGTTCATTAGGAGAGGACAGGGAAACGTCAGAGTCATGTTCATTAGGAGAGGACAGGGAAACGTCAGGGTCACGTTCATTAGGAGAGCACAGGGAAACGTCAGGGTCACGTTCATTAGGAGAGGACAGGGAAACGTCAGGGTCACGTTCATTAGGAGAGGACAGGGAAACGTCAGGGTCATGTTCATTAGGAGAGAGGAGAGGACAGGGAAACGTCAGGGTCACGTTCATTAGGAGTGGACAGGGAAACGTCAGGGTCACGTTCATTAGGAGAGGACAGGGAAACATCAGGGTCACGTTCATTAGGAGAGAGGAGAGGACAGGGAAACATCAGGGTCATGTTCATTAGGAGAGGACAGGGAAACGTCAGGGTCACGTTCATTAGGAGAGGGACAGGGAAACGTCAGGGTCACGTTCATTAGGAGAGGACAGGGAAACGTCAGGGTCACGTTCATTAGGAGAGGACAGGAAAACATCAGGTTCATGTTCATTAGGGAGAGAGGACAGGGAAACGTCAGGGTCATGTTCATTAGGAGAGAGGAGAGGACAGGGAAACGCCAGGGTCATGTTCATTAGGAGAGGACAGGGAAACGTCAGGGTCATGTTCATTAGGAGAGGACAGGGAAACGTCAGGGTCATGTTCATTAGGAGAGGGACAGGGAAACGTCAGGGTCATGTTCATTAGGAGAGGACAGGGAAACGTCAGGGTCACGTTCATTGAGGAGAGGACAGGGAAACATCAGGGTCATGTTCATTAGGAGAGAGGAGAGGACAGGGAAACGTCAGGGTCACGTTCATTAGGAGAGAGGACAGGGAAACGTCAGGGTCACGTTCATTAGGAGAGGACAGGGAAACATCAGGGTCACGTTCATTAGGAGAGGACAGGGAAACGTCAGGGTCACGTTCATTAGGAGAGGACAGGGAAACGTCAGGGTCATGTTCATAGGAGGAGAGGACAGGGAAACGTCAGGGTCATGTTCATTAGGAGAGGACAGGGAAACGTCAGGGTCACGTTCATTAGAGAGAGGACAGGGAAACGTCAGGGTCACGTTCATTAGGAGAGGACAGGGAAACATCAGGGTCACGTTCATTAGGAGAGGACAGGAAAACATCAGGGTCATGTTCATTAGGAGAGGACAGGGAAACGTCAGGGTCACGTTCATTAGGAGAGAGGAGAGGACAGGGAAACGTCAGGGTCACGTTCATTAGGAGAGAGGAGAGGACAGGGAAACGTCAGGGTCATGTGCGGTACCTACCCACTGAGGTGTAAGGTACAGGAGGGTACTGGTCGACAGGTACAGCATCGGGTGGTCTTCCGTACGTCATTTCATACAGTAAGTGTCCAAACGAGTATACATCTATACTCTCTGTCGTCTGAAAGGGTTAACACCAGAAACAACACATTAGGGTTAGACATTGTCTGCATCTCAAAGCCCTATGGGCTCTGGTGAAATGTAGTGCACTATGTAGGGAAGCAGCGATTGACATTTACAGACAAAAATAAATTAAACACTCGTCACCACAGATGACTTATAATCCATTTTGTCATCAACTTTTTACGCTGGTATACCAGACCTAGATTCGACTAATACATTTTGAGTGGAGATTCCTTCATTGAGAATGCTTTTTAAAATCAAGGAGCAGGCTTAATCTATGTCCGCGAAACTGGCCCTTTAAGTAGGGCCCTGAACTTTCCCTGGTGACGCCTTACCTATAAGGTCAGTATTGTCCGACACTGCATTACAATCCTATGTGACCTGTATCAAAGACACTACAACATCTAAAATGGACATTTTAGTCTTTCAGCAGACGCTCTTAACCAGAGCGACTTACAGTAGTGAGTGAATACATTATATATATATTTTATTCCCCATACTTTTTCATATTGGTCCTCCGTGGGAATCTAACCCACAACCCTGGCGTTGCAAGCACCGTACTCTACCAACTGATACGCATCCTGCTGTCCCAACTGATACGCATCATGCTGTCCCAACTGATACGCATCATGCTGTCCCGACTGATACGCATCCTGCTGTCCCGACTGATACGCATCCTGCTGTCCCAACTGATACGCATCATGCTGTCCCGACAGATACGCATCATGCTGTCCCGACTGATACGCATCATGCTGTCCCGACTGATACGCATCATGCTGTCCCGACAGATACGCATCATGCTGTCCCGACTGATACGCATCATGCTGTCCCAACTGATACGCATCATGCTGTCCCGACTGATACGCATCATGCTGTCCCGACTGATACGCATCCTGCTGTCCCAACTGATACGCATCATGCTGTCCCAACTGATACGCATCATGCTGTCCCAACTGATACGCATCATGCTGTCCCAACTGATACGCATCATGCTGTCCCAACTGATACGCATCATGCTGTCCCAACTGATACGCATCATGCTGTCCCAACTGATACGCATCATGCTGTCCCAACTGATACGCATCATGCTGTCCCAACAGATACGCATCATGCTGTCCCGACTGATACGCATCATGCTGTCCCGACTGATACGCATCCTGCTGTCCCAACTGATACGCATCATGCTGTCCCAACTGATACGCATCATGCTGTCCCAACTGATACGCATCATGCTGTCCCAACTGATACACACATCATGCTGTCCCAACTGATACGCATCCTGCTGTCCCGACTGATACACACATCATGCTGTCCCAACTGATACACACATCATGCTGTCCCAACTGATACGCATCCTGCTGTCCCGACTGATACACACATCATGCTGTCCCGACTGATACACACATCATGCTGTCCCAACTGATACACACATCATGCTGTCCCGACTGATACGCATCCTGCTGTCCCGACTGATACGCATCATGCTGTCCCAACAGATACGCATCATGCTGTCCCAACAGATACGCATCCTGCTGTCCCGACTGATACACACATCATGCTGTCCCGACTGATACACACATCATGCTGTCCCAACTGATACACACATCATGCTGTCCCAACTGATACACACATCCTGCTGTCCCAACTGATACACACATCCTGCTGTCCCAACTGATACACACATCATGCTGTCCCAACTGATACACACATCATGCTGTCCCAACTGATACACACATCATGCTGTCCCAACTGATACACACATCATGCTGTCCCAACTGATACACACATCATGCTGTCCCAACTGATACACACATCATGCTGTCCCAACTGATACACACATCATGCTGTCCCAACTGATACACACATCATGCTGTCCCAACTGATACGCATCATGCTGTCCCAACTGATACACACATCATGCTGTCCCAACTGATACACATCATGCTGTCCCAACTGATACACATCATGCTGTCCCAACTGATACACATCATGCTGTCCCAACTGATACACATCATGCTGTCCCAACTGATACACATCATGCTGTCCCAACTGATACGCATCATGCTGTCCCAACTGATACACATCATGCTGTCCCAACTGATACACATCATGCTGTCCCAACTGATACACATCATGCTGTCCCAACTGATACACACCTCCACTTACGACAGTTAACAGAGTCAACTTATAAAACATGTTATCATTCATGAACCCTATAAATTGATACAAGTCAGTATTATCTGAGATATTTAAATTCTCCACAGCATCCTGCTATAGTCCTTCTGTTGTGATCTCCCTACGTTGATTTTCCTGAACCGTGTGATGTATGGCCGGTAGTACGAGGGCAGGCCCAGTAGGCTGTTCTCTATGTCCAGTACATGGCCGGTAGTACGAGGGCAGGCCCAGTAGGCTGTTCTCTATGTCCAGTACATGGCCGGTAGTACGAGGGCAGGCCCAGTAGGCTGTTCTCTATGTCCAGTACATGGCCGGTAGTACGAGGGTAGGCCCAGTAGGCTGTTCTCTATGTCCAGTACATGGCCGGTAGTACGAGGGTAGGCCCAGTAGGCTGTTCTCTATGTCCAGTACTTACGTTGATTTTCCTGAACTGTGTGATGTATGGCCGGTAGTACGAGGGCAGGCCCAGTAGGCTGTTCTCTATGTCCAGTATTTTACATGTGTTGTCTTCTATCACTATGTTAGAGGCATGGAGGTGGCCGTATGGAAAGCCCCTGTCATGGAGGAACTTCAGAACCTGATGGGAAAGAAACAGGAGAAGAGTTCAGATGGCATCACTCTGAACAGTGACATGTAGCAAACCAAGTGACTGGACTGCCATTGAGTGAAATAGGAATTAAGGACTGTGGCTTTAACAGTGACATGTAGTGTGACAATGACATTTAATAGCTACAGGGGGTGATGCTCTGAGGCTGATCCAGGAGGGTAATGTCCCTGATCCAGGGGGTGATATCCCTAATCCTGGGGGTGCTGTCCCTGATCCTGGGGGTGATGTCCCTGATCCTGGGGGTGATGCTCTGAGGCTGATCCAGGGGGGTGATGTCCCTGATCCTGGGGGTGATGCTCTGAGGCTGATCCAGGGGGGTGATGTCCCTGATCCTGGGGGTGCTGTCCCTGATCCTGGGGGTGCTGTCCCTGATCCTGGGGGTGCTGTCCCTGATCCTGGGGGTGCTGTCCCTGATCCTGGGGGTGCTGTCCCTGATCCTTGGGGTGCTGTCCCTGATCCTGGGGGTGCTGAACATGGCCTTGAGCTTTGTGTGTGTGTGTGTGTGTGTGTGCGTGATGTCATCAGGGATGGTTGAGGGGATAAAATATATTGAAAGACCACATTTTACAAATATTAGTGTTCATTCTTTCAGCGTGTGTGTACCTCCAGAATCTGTCGTCCGAAAGTCCTGATCTGCTGCAGCTCCAGCCCCTGGATCTTCCTGGGGTTGCAGTACTTCCTCATAAAGGCCTCTTTGGGCTTCACCTACAGTCAGGAACGAAAGCTTCAATTGAAAATGAACGAACATCGCAAAAATTTATCTGTATTATTATTATTATTATTATAGTGTTTTAACCCTTTACACTCCTACCCCTATATCTGTAGTATTATTATAGTGTTTTAACCCTTTACCCTCCTACTCCTATATCTGTAGTATTATTATAGTGTTTTAACCCTTTACCCTCCTACCCCTATATCTGTAGTATTATTATAGTGTTTTAACCCTTTACCCTCCTACCCCTATATCTGTAGTATTATTATAGTGTTTTAACCCTTTACCCTCCTACCCCTATATCTGTAGTATTATTATAGTGTTTTAACCCTTTACCCTCCTACCCCTATATCTGTAGTATTATTATAGTGTTTTAACCCTTTACCCTCCTACCCCTATATCTGTAGTATTATTATAGTGTTTTAACCCTTTACCCTCCTACCCCTATATCTGTAGTATTATTATAGTGTTTTAACCCTTTACCCTCCTACCCCTATATCTGTAGTATTATAGTGTTTTAACCCTTTACCCTCCTACCCCTATATCTGTAGTATTATTATAGTGTTTTAACCCTTTACACTCCTACCCCTATATCTGTAGTATTATTATAGTGTTTTAACCCTTTACCCTCCTACCCCTATATCTGTAGTATTATTATAGTGTTTTAACCCTTTACCCTCCTACCCCTATATCTGTAGTATTATTATAGTGTTTTAACCCTTTACACTCCTACCCCTATATCTGTAGCATACAGTAGAAGACTTCGGTGGGTACGGATATCTCGGTTCATCCAGGGTTTTTGGTTGGGGTATGTCCGGATTGTTATTGTGGGTACAACATCAGAATAGTCAACTTACACACAGCTCTGACACACACACACACACTTACCCCACCAGACATGCCACCAGGGATCTTTTCACAGCTCTGACACACACACACACACACACTTCCCCACCAGACATGCCACCAGGGGTCTTTTCACAGCCCTGACACACACACACTTACCCCACCAGACATGCCACTAGGGGTCTTTTCACAGCTCTGACACACACACACATTTACCCTACCAGACATGCCACCAGGGGTCTTTTCACAGCTCTGACACACACACACACACACACACCACCAGGGGTCTTTTCACAGTTCTGACAAACACACACTTACCCCACCAAACATGCCACCAGGGGTATTTTCATAGTCCGCAAATCCAGAATAAAGAAAGCGTACAGTATTATATAGAGCCATTATTGCATGCAACTCCCTTCCATCTCATATTGCTCAAATAAACAGCAAACCTGGTTTAAAAAAACAGATAAAGCAACACCTCACGGCACAACGCCTCTCCCCTATTTGACCTAGATAGTTTGTGTGTATGTATTGATACGTGCCTTTTTAAATTGATGTAGTTCTGTCCTTGAGCTGTTCTTGTCTATAAATGTTTTGTATTATGTCATGTTTCATGTTTTGTGTGGACCCCAGGAAGAGTAGCTGCTGCTTTTGCAACAGCTAATGGGGATCTTAATAAAATACCAAATACCAAAAATCAACACATTTCCTAATGAAGCCTGTGACTGACAATGTACTGTATATTCTTCAATTCTTCAATGTTGATGGGTCCTGGTGGATGAATCTTCGAACATAGTAGAATTAATATTCTAAAAACAGTTCTGCAGCATTGAGTCTGCCTCCTCAATTGCATTGTGAAAGCCTAACACTAATATCTTATTAGCTATTCATGTTGGCAATAGTCATGTTGGCAATAGAACAAGCTTTCAAATGATGCCCACCTGACGCAGATTGAGATTTATAAAATGGACTGTTTTTGGGTTGCGTAAACAACAACAGTAACTGTGTGATGGCGGGGATGCAGGGCTGTGTTCCAAAGAAAACAACTACAAGTGTGTTTGCTCTAGTTTCTCAACAGCACAGCTAGGAGAGCTCAATAGAGCGTCTTATGTTACTGAATGTATCCAGAGTACTTTCAGATTTCGTTATCAACAAATGCGCCGAAAAGTACAGTAAACGTAAAAATCAACAGTGTAACGTCTTGTCGGGTGAACTGTTGCATCCTCACCTTTTGGTCTAATCATTTCCATCATAATCTCCAAAACTGTTCCCGTTCAATTGCTACCGTGGTTACGCATACGCTTTTCATATTTCTTCTGTAAGACACATATCCATATTAGGCCATATTCCCAGGAGTGTAAAGGGTTAAGATCAACCAGAGAGCAGCACCATGGTCATGTTCAGTAAGAACCAAACAGGGAGGTATTTAGTTGAATTTGTCCAATAAGAAATGCTTTTTTTCTTCTTCTTTTTTGCTACGGTGTGTCCTAATGAACACAACCCAGCCTTGATGGTGCCTTTACCTTACATATGTGATCCCTCAGAGTGCCTTTTTCGTTAAACATCCTGATGACCAGAGCAGACAACTCACTGGTGCTGGCAAACGTCACCGGGTAGATGTACGGATTCTGGAGAGGAAAAACAACATCAGTAACTCAGCCGTTCTGTCCGTCTCAGTTCAGAGAGAGAGTCTACATACCAAATGGCACCCTATTCCCTATAGTGGAGTCCCAAATTATTGACCCCCTTGATAAAGATGAGAAAAAATTACTGTATAAAATAAATAATTATAATACTGAGCTATATAGATTTTGTTTAACAAGTAATATTTGTTCGATCTATAAAAGATAGACCCCTAAAGATTCTTAGAAATAAAGTAGTCAAAAGTGTAGTATTTGGTCCCATAGTCATAGCACGCAACGACTACATCAAACATGTCGGCTGCATTTGCACTTTGTTTTGGTTGTGTTTCAGATTAGTTTGTGTAATGGTAAATAATGTAGTCTGTCATTTTGTAATTTGTATTTTTGTAAATAAGAATAGAATTTGTTTCTAAAAATGTTTACGGATAATCCTGAATGAGTTGTGAATAATGATGAGTGAGAACGTTTTAGAGGGTCAAAGATCATACTCAAGACATGCTAACCTCCTGTGTTATTGGTCATGGTGACATGCTAACCTCCTGTGTTATTGGTCATGGTGACATGCTAACCTCCTGTGTTATTGGTCATGGTGACATGCTAACCTCCTGTGTTATTGGTCATGGTGACATGCTAACCTCCTGTGTTATTGGTAATGGTGACATGCTAACCTCCTGTGTTATTGGTAATGGTGAAACTGCAAATGCATCCAGCACGTTTCTAGAATCACAAGCTTGATGTAGTCGTTGCGTGCTAGGAATATGGGACCAAATACTACACTTTTGACTACTTTATTTCTAAGAATCTTTAAGGGGTGCCAATAATTTGACACCTATCTTTGACAACAAAATAATATTACTTGTTAAACAAAATATCCTTCTCTGAGCATTTATATTAGTATAAAATAATACAATTCCCCCATTTTTTTGGCGCATACAATATAGCTCAGTACTTGAATTCATAATTTTATACAGTAATTTTCAAGGGTGCCATTTGGAACGAAACCATGTTGAAGTATTAACCCGAGTCACAACACTTATCGTTTTAATTGGAAATTACTCGTGTTAACTTGGAAAGCGTGAATGGAGGGTAAGAGATGTTCAGCTGACTAAACTCATGCTTAGCATAGATAATGTCATCGTGTTTCTGTCGCGCTACAGACAGAGACAATGCCCCACACGGTACCCTATTCCCAACATAGCGCACTACTTTTGACTAGTGCCCATAGGGCTCTGATCAAACTTTGGTGCACTACACAGGGAACAGGGTGGCGTGAAGGACGCAGCCGGAGAGAGACGGGAGCACATTTTGAATCTGCACTCCGTTCAGCACAGGCAGTCACGCGATTTTCTCCACCCCATTTCTCTTACGTTTAACCCAAAATGGCACCGTATTCCCTACACAGTGCACTACTTTTGGATAGGGCCCATAGGAAATAGTATGCCATTTGGGATGTAACCTTAGGCTACAATTTACTGCTCCGGGAACTACAGAGAGAGAGCTTGAGAAAGTGTAAAAAGGTGTATACAGGAGTATGAGGGGGAAATGACATGATTCTTACTTCTGGTCAGGTGGTTAGATCAAAATGTAATCTAGCCCACACCAAAACAACTACACACCCATATTCTAAAACACACACTTGGTATTAAAATGTGTCATGGGAATATTTAGGATCAATACATTCATATTCAATTAGGAGTAAGTAACATTGCATAAGCACATTGATGTCGTCTATGTCTGTAATACACACGATTTCCAGCGTTCCGTTCGACACTCATTTGTAGGGGTTGACGGTCAACACATTTGATAGTGAATGTTCCGGATTGTTCTTATATATCTGTTGATAGTGGTTGACGCCAGAGTGGACACGTCATGTTATTGTATTGTGTGTTTACAGAAAATGTTTGATTAGGATATAAGGGGCCTGCTCAGAGAAATTAGACTTTTCTCTCTGTGACTATAACTGTATGATCTTACGCCCTCCTCGGAGGGGATATGTTTTACTGAGGGAGCTCAGGTAGCATTGGCAGGAAGGTTATTATCCCATCCCTAAAAAAACTAAAATGTTTTTTCGGCAAACTCCAAGGTCCTCTGATAATACTTCTCCCGTGTGAATCGTCGTCCCTGTGTTTTGAGGGATATTTCAGAGTTTAACAGGTGCTGTACCCAGTTTGGGTAAGAACATAGGAACAAATTGATGGTTAAAACAAAGTGCTATGCAGGCAGCCCACAGATGACTGATCTGTTTTTATCACATATCAACTTTCCTAGAGCCGTACTTCTCTTTTAAAAAGATGAAGTGGACGATATTGTGCCAATTAATTGATAAATTGCCAAATCCGTCAGGTATTTCAATGTCAGCGTAGGTTACAGTTCATGGTTGTTACTTTGACTTTCTGTGAACTGAAGGCCATTAGACCAATATTAGACTATCCCTAGACATTTGAAATATCTTCACGCCTAGAAGAGAGTCTCCAGGCATCCGTTATAACGGTCAGTTTTGAATTAGGAAAAACATTTATCACAGGGGCAGTTTGGTCAAAATAATCCCGTCCGAATCGTCCACTGGAAAAACACGGACATGCTGGGGTAATAATTACATAACCAACGTTCTATAGTAATACTAGACCCGTGCGAATAGGGCTATACTCCCCCGAATAGGGCTATACTCCCCCGAATAGGGCTATACTCCCCCTAAAGCAGCCCTTTGACTTGCTGAAGAGCTGACGTGTTCTTGTAGTCTGTACAGTACCAACAGACAGGCCCCACTGTGCCTTGTTTAGAGCTCCTCCAAGATTCAGTAACATTATTGACAGAACAGTTGTTCCTGATAGTGGATATCAGGGCCTTCTCTAGGAAGGCCTGGTACCTTGTTGACAGAACAGTTGTTCCTGATAGTGGATATCAGGGCCTTCTCTAGGAAGGCCTGGTACCTTGTTGACAGAACAGTTGTTCCTGATAGTGGATATCAGGGCCTTCTCTAGGAAGGCCTGGTACCTTGTTGACAGAACAGTTGTTCCTGATAGTGGATATCAGGGTCTTCTCTAGGAAGGCCTGGTAGACGACTTCTATGCCGATGCTGGATACTGTCTCCTTGTTGCAACTTGAATTAAACCAGATCGATTTTTGATTGACTTTATCAACGATTGTTCTCCTTTTTGTTTCACCTGGAAATGCCCTTTACAATATTAATCTGATTAGTATCATCTGATCACCATCTGATCATAGTTTGGTTGATTTTGTGATACCAGCCCAGTATTGTCCACAACAACAGATACAGGCCTATACAGTAAATTAAACTATTTGTTTAGTAAATAGAGATAGACAAATCAAAGTTTATTTGTCACAGCGGGCGTAAACGGTACAGTGAAATGCTGACTAGCCGCTATTCCTCAGTGCAGAATACATGTAAAGCAGCAAAGATAATCAATAGACAACACATAGATGAGGTACTAAGGCAGCTCCCTGGGTCCTGGTCTAAAGTAGTGCACTATAAAGGGAATAGGGTGCTATTTGGGATACAGCCTGTGTCTGGAACGCAGATGCAGTATTGTGGTTAGCAGACTATGATGGTTACATTCCTGTGGGGCAGCAGATTAAATCTGGGCAACAGGATTGTCTCTAAATAAAGAATGCATCAGACCAGCTCATTCCGGCAGTCAGGGGGCAGGTAGTTGATTCCGGCAGTCAGGGGGCAGGTAGTTGATTCCGGCAGTCAGGGGGCAGGTAGTTGATTCCGGCAGTCAGGGGGCAGGTAGTTGATTCCGGCAGTCAGGGGGCAGGTAGTTGATTCCGGCAGTCAGGGGGCAGGTCGTTGATTCCGGCAGTCAGGGGGCAGGTAATTGATTCCGGCAGTCAGGGGGCAGGTAATTGATTCCGGCAGTCAGGGGGCAGGTAATTGATTCCGGCAGTCAGGGGGCAGATAGTTGATTACGGCAGTCAGGGGGCAGGTCATTGATTCCGGCAGTCAGGGGGCAGGTCGTTGATTCCGGCAGTCAGGGGGCAGGTCGTTGATTCCGGCAGTCAGGGGGCAGGTCGTTGATTCCGGCAGTCAGGGGGCAGGTCGTTGATTCCGGCAGTCAGGGGGCAGGTAGTTGATTCCGGCAGTCAGGGGGCAGGTAGTTGATTCCGGCAGTCAGGGGGCAGGTAGTTGATTCCGGCAGTCAGGGGGCAGGTAGTTGATTCCGGCAGTCAGGGGGCAGGTAGTTGATTCCGGCAGTCAGGGGGCAGGTAATTGATTCCGGCAGTCAGGGGGCAGGTAGTTGATTCCGGCAGTCAGGGGGCAGGTAATTGATTCCGGCAGTCAGGGGGCAGGTAGTTGATTCCGGCAGTCAGGGGGCAGGTAATTGATTCCGGCAGTCAGGGGGCAGGTAGTTGATTCCGGCAGTCAGGGGGCAGGTAATTGATTCCGGCAGTCAGGGGGCAGGTAATTGATTCCGGCAGTCAGGGGGCAGGTAGTTGATTCCGGCAGTCAGGGGGCAGGTAGTTGATTCTGGCAGTCAGGGGGCAGGTAATTGTTTCCGGCAGTCAGGGGGCAGGTAGTGTGCTGTGAGGCCTCTTTTCAGAGAATATTCACACAGACAGCATTGGTAGGAGCTAGACGTTACATGCATACCGACAGTGGGCAGAAGAAATCTGCTACTAGAAATCTATTTTCAAAGATTATACGTACAGACTGGCTGGGTAGGAGCTTCATGGTCGACTGAAGATCTTTGTCTGACAGGAATTTATCTGGACCCAAATCAACCTGTGCAGCAACAAAACCACATAAACTTAACACATACTTTACCAGCCAAATACCTTCAGGTGATAACAACACAATATAATTAGTTTAGAACTATAAAATGCAGATACCAAAACAACAAGACTGTCGCCAGCAAGTCAAAACCAGTCAGCGCCTGGCCCAAGACAAGCTGCACCTACAGTATAAAACAACTTTTGATTCTACCTCTCTGTACTTGTAAAGTAGATATAAGATCACAATTAAGTTATACAATCATTTATTAAAGTACCAATAGCAATAGTAAACAGTAGACTCACCCAACTCAACACTTGTCGTTCCTTGGGTTGATCTTTGTTTTTGATTAAGAAATATTTCTTCCGTATCCTCCAGCCTGAAAGGTTATAAAATAAGTCCATTTTAATATCACATTTTCCTGATTAACAGTCCACTTAACATGTCAGGTTTTATCTGAGTCACAATGGTAAGTTCATGGTCAAATAGAGATGGTGCATTTAACCAATCAATTTAGCCCACCTAATTATGAAATCAATTCACTTTATTTACAAAAGCACTTCAAGGCTATCTGAGCTTTAAAAGCACTTGAAGGTTTTCTGCCCATACTAATAATAAGCATCAGGTCTGTCATTCCCATTTGAGAGCAGTGACGTGAAATTAAAATTTCCCCCTTTTTTACTCCTGAAGCAGTGGAGGAGGAACGACATTCAACAGGCATCCACGTGACACAGCAGTTACCTCAGGGAACGTTTCCTGCCACTTGTACGATCACTCCTAATATAAGAATACTGAGTCTTCTCATAATCTTTAATTCTATAAATCTCTACAATTTTATTATACAGCCTTAATATTCTATTTTTAGAGCTTTATTATCATGCTATTACAGCCGTATTATAACGCTACTATATCTGTATTATCATGTTATTACAGCCGTATTATAACGCTATTATATCTGTATTATCATGTTATTACAGCCGTATTATAACGCTATTATATCTGTATTATCATGTTATTACAGCCGTATTATAACGCTATTATATCTGTATTATCATGTTATTACAGCCGTATTATAACGCTATTATATCTGTATTATCATGTTATTACAGCCGTATTATAACGCTATTATATCTGTATTATCATGTTATTACAGCCGTATTATAACGCTATTATATCTGTATTATCATGTTATTACAGCCGTATTATAACGCTATTATATCTGTATTATCATGTTATTACAGCCGTATTATAACGCTATTATATCTGTATTATCATGTTATTACAGCCGTATTATAACGCTATTATATCTGTATTATCATGTTATTACAGCCGTATTATAACGCTATTATATCTGTATTATCATGTTATTACAGCCGTATTATAACGCTATTATATCTGTATTATCATGTTATTACAGCCGTATTATAACGCTATTATATCTGTATTATAATGTTATTACAGCCGTATTATAACGCTACTATATCTGTATTATCATGTTATTACAGCCGTATTATAACGCTATTATATCTGTATTATCATGTTATTACAGCCGTATTATAACGCTACTATATCTGTATTATCATGTTATTACAGCCGTATTATAACGCTATTATATCTGTATTATCATGTTATTACAGCCGTATTATAACGCTATTATATCTGTATTATCATGTTATTACAGCCGTATTATAACGCTATTATATCTGTATTATCATGTTACTTATTGCTGCTATTTTTATTGACTTGGCCAAAGCTTTTGATGCGGTTGACCATTCCATTCTTGTGGGCCGGCTGAGGAGTATTGGTGTCTCTGAGGGGTCTTTGGCCTGGTTTGCTAACTACCTCTCTCAAAGAGTGAAATCCTCCTGTAGCTCAGTTGGTAGAGCATGGCGCTTGCAACGCCAGGGTTGTGGGTTCGATTCCCACGGGGGGCCAGTATGAAAAATGTATGCACTCACTAACTGTAAGTCGCTCTGGATAAGAGCGTCTGCTAAATGACTAAAATGTAAAATGTCATAACATCTGGTGTCTCAGCCACTGCCTGTCACCAAGGGAGTACCCCAAGGCTCCATCCTCGGCCCCACGCTCTTCTCAATTTACATCAACAACACAGCTCAGGCAGTAGGAAGCTCTCCCATCCATTTATATGCAGATAATACAGTCTTATACTCAGCTGGCCCCTCCCTGGATTTTGTGTTAAACGCTCTACAACAAAGCTTTTTTTAGTGTCCAACAAGCTTTCTCTGCCCTTAACCTTGTTCTGATCACCTCCAAAACAAAGGTCATGTGGTTTGGTAAGAAGAATGCCCCTCTCCCCACCGGTGTGATTACTTCCTCTGAGGGTTTAGAGCTTGAGGTAGTCACCTCATACAAGTCCTTGGGAGTACGACTAGACGGTACACTGTCCTTCTCTCAGAACATATCAAAGCTGCAGGCTAAGGTTAAATCTAGACTTGGTTTCCTCTATCGTAATCGCTCCTCTTTCACCCCAGCTGCCAAACTAACCCTGATTCAGATGACCATCCTACCCATGCTAGATTACGGAGACGTAATTTATAGATCGGCAGGTAAGGGTGGTCTCGAGCGGCTAGATGTTCTTTACCATTCGGCCATCAGATTTGCCACCAACGCTCCTTACAGGACACATCACTGCACTCTATACTCCTCTGTAAACTGGTCATCTCTGTATACCCGTCGCAAGACCCACTGGTTGATGCTTATTTATAAAACCCTGTTAGGCCTCACTCCCCCTATCTGAGATACCTACTGCAGCCCTCATCCTCCACATACAACACCCGTTCTGCCAGTCACATTCTGTTAAATGTCCCCAAAGCCCACACATCCCTGGGTCGCTCCTCTTTTCAGTTCACTGCAGCTAGCGACTGGAACGAACTGCAAAAAACACTCAAACTGGACAGTTTTATCTCCATCTCTTCATTCAAAGACTCAATCATGGACACTCTTACTGCCAGTTGTGGCTGCTTCGTGTGATGTATTGTTGTCTCTACCTTCTTGCCCTTTGTGCTGTTGTCTGTGCCCAATAATGTTTGTACCATGTTTTGTGCTTCTACCATGTTGTGCTGCTGCCATGTTGTGTTGTCGTCTTAGGTCTCTCTTTATGTAGTGTTGTGGTGTCTCTCTTTATGTAGTGTTGTGGTGTCTCTCTTTATGTAGTGTTGTGGTGTCTCTCTTTATGTAGTGTTGTGGTGTCTCTCTTTATGTAGTGTTGTGGTGTCTCTCTTTATGTAGTGTTGTGGTGTCTCTCTTTATGTAGTGTTGTGGCGTCTCTCTTTATGTAGTGTTGTGGTGTCTCTCTTTATGTAGTGTTGTGGTGTCTCTCTTTATGTAGTGTTGTGGCGTCTCTCTTTATGTAGTGTTGTGGTGTCTCTCTTTATGTAGTGTTGTGGTGTCTCTCTTTATGTAGTGTTGTGGCGTCTCTCTTTATGTAGTGTTGTGGTGTCTCTCTTTATGTAGTGTTGTGGTGTCTCTCTTTATGTAGTGTTGTGGCGTCTCTCTTTATGTAGTGTTGTGGCGTCTCTCTTTATGTAGTGTTGTGGTGTCTCTCTTTATGTAGTGTTGTGGCGTCTCTCTTTATGTAGTGTTGTGGTGTCTCTCTTTATGTAGTGTTGTGGCGTCTCTCTTTATGTAGTGTTGTGGTGTCTCTCTTTATGTAGTGTTGTGGTGTCTCTCTTTATGTAGTGTTGTGGTGTCTCTCTTTATGTAGTGTTGTGGTGTCTCTCTTTATGTAGTGTTGTGGTGTCTCTCTTTATGTAGTGTTGTGGTGTCTCTCTTTATGTAGTGTTGTGGTGTCTCTCTTTATGTAGTGTTGTGGTGTCTCTCTTTATGTAGTGTTGTGGTGTCTCTTTATGTAGTGTTGAGTGTTGTGGTGTCTCTCTTTATGTAGTGTTGTGGCGTCTCTCTTTATGTAGTGTTGTGGTGTCTCTCTATATGTAGTGTTGTGGTGTCTCTCTTTATGTAGTGTTGTGGTGTCTCTCTTTATGTAGTGTTGTGGCGTCTCTCTTTATGTAGTGTTGTGGTGTCTCTCTTTATGTAGTGTTGTGGCGTCTCTCTTTATGTAGTGTTGTGGCGTCTCTCTATATGTAGTGTTGTGGTGTCTCTCTTTATGTAGTGTTGTGGCGTCTCTCTTTATGTAGTGTTGTGGTGTCTCTCTATATGTAGTGTTGTGGTGTCTCTCTTTATGTAGTGTTGTGGCGTCTCTCTTTATGTAGTGTTGTGGTGTCTCTTTATGTAGTGTTGTGGTGTCTCTCTTTATGTAGTGTTGTGGTGTCTCTCTTTATGTAGTGTTGTGGCGTCTCTCTTTATGTAGTGTTGTGGTGTCTCTTTATGTAGTGTTGTGGTGTCTCTCTTTATGTAGTGTTGTGGTGTCTCTCTTTATGTAGTGTTGTGGTGTCTCTCTTTATGTAGTGTTGTGGCGTCTCTCTTTATGTAGTGTTGTGGCGTCTCTCTTTATGTAGTGTTGTGGTGTCTCTCTTTATGTAGTGTTGTGGCGTCTCTCTTTATGTAGTGTTGTGGTGTCTCTCTTTATGTAGTGTTGTGGCGTCTCTCTTTATGTAGTGTTGTGGCGTCTCTCTTTATGTAGTGTTGTGGCGTCTGTCTTTATGTAGTGTTGTGGTGTCTCTCTTTATGTAGTGTTGTGGTGTCTCTCTTTATGTAGTGTTGTGGCGTCTCTCTTTATGTAGTGTTGTGGTGTCTCTCTTTATGTAGTGTTGTGGTGTCTCTCTTTATGTAGTGTTGTGGCGTCTCTCTTTATGTAGTGTTGTGGCGTCTCTCTTTATGTAGTGTTGTGGTGTCTCTCTTTATGTAGTGTTGTGGCGTCTCTCTTTATGTAGTGTTGTGGCGTCTCTCTTTATGTAGTGTTGTGGCGTCTCTCTTTATGTAGTGTTGTGGTGTCTCTCTTTATGTAGTGTTGTGGTGTCTCTCTTTATGTAGTGTTGTGGCGTCTCTCTTTATGTAGTGTTGTGGCGTCTCTCTTTATGTAGTGTTGTGGTGTCTCTCTTTATGTAGTGTTGTGGCGTCTCTCTTTATGTAGTGTTGTGGTGTCTCTCTTTATGTAGTGTTGTGGCGTCTCTCTTGTTGTGATGTGTGTTTTGTCCTATATATATTTTTTTTTAATCGCAGCCCCCGTCCCTGCAGGAGGCCTTTTGCCTTTTGGTAGGCCGTCATTGTAAATAAGAATTTGTTCTTAACTGACTTGCCTAGTTAAATAAAGGTTAAATAAATAAATAAATAAAATAAATAAACTTACCGATGTCTTTCAAAGGCTCCACCACCTCCCACTTGGGATCTGACCTGAAGAACATGGACACCTGCTGTAAGGCGATTTCTGTAGAGGAGAAGAGATGGGGCTCAGTTTAACAACCATACCGAAAAACAACTATTACCCAATTTATCAACAAAAAAAATACTAACAAAAATATATATATATATGGGATAATAGTAGTTTGAAATATGAATATATTTGACTCTTTTAGAGGCGCTCTCACACCAGGGTTTCCGTTAGCTGGTAATAGCCGTCTTTTGGCCGATAACAAAATAGAAAAGCCAATAAATAAAAATAGTGAAATCCCATTGTGAAATAATGTTTTTAGCCTCTTGACTGATGGAGTACCAGTCGACCGGTCAGGCTTATTGGTCTATAGGTTAATTTGCATAATTTAATGGAATTAAATTGGTGCGTGTCTACAGTATATTCGTTATGTATCTTATTTATCACACGCATACAGATACGGAGCCTTGGAGCGGAAAATCTGTCAGACAGCGAGAGAGCAGCTGCTGCATCTTTAACAGCAAACGTAGGCAACCGAAGGCAGGCCAAAGTCAGACCATATCCGTGGAGCCAATTATTTCATATCAACTTTCTTTCGTTGTCCAGTAGCCAAAGGCACAATCCTAGTCGACCTTTCCAGCGATGGGGGAGAGTAGACTGACAGACTAGTGATTTTTGCTGTTCGTTACTCGTCTTGTTGGCTGAGGAAAAGTAAATGTGACCAGTTATTCTAACATCTTCAAAGTGCGCGTCAGAAGTCGGTAAGAAGGACGCGCACATCGTTGCATCTTCGACTAGCATGTTCTGTTAATACGAATGACCATAATCTAAATGTGATTTCTGTCATTCTGAGCACCGTGGGCGGACGCCCTAATCAGGTTACGCGCCCAATGCGTATGGGTCTGGTACATTTCTCAAATGTCCGGTAAATTAAAAAATGCTGCCGGTCAAACATCCGGCGCCATATTTTCTTAACAGAAACCCTGCGTCACACCCCACAACCTCAACCCTAAGAGGTCACACACCTGTGTAGTTGGCAGAGTAGTTGTTGGTGTCGAGGAACTTCTTGACCAGTTGGCAGGTGGCTAGGATGTGATGCTGGGTAATAAAGTCTAGGTAGACCTGTAGTCCTCTCTGTCTCTCTGCTATGAACTCCCTGTCCATGTTACCTAGCAACTTCTTAGGTGGTAGAGGTAAGCTGACGCCAGAGACCTGGGGGGTAGAGGGATGGGTAGCGAGAGGGAGAGAACGATAGAATGAGCGAGAGAGAGAATGAGGAGAGAGAGAGAGAGAGAGAGAGAGAGAGAGAGAGAGAGTTAAAGAGAGAGTTAAAGAGAGAGAGAGAGAGAGAGAGAGAGAGAGAGAGAGAGAGAGAGAGAGAGAGAGAGAGAGAGAGAGAGAGAGTTAAAGAGAGACAGAGAGAAAGAGAGAGATCGAGTTCACACATAGGAATGTAGAGTTCATTGAATGAATAATCGTCAGGAAACGAGCTAGTAAAACCTCAGCAGAAACCTCAGCTTCCTCTTAACAATGGCTTCTCAACAATTAGTAATGACCAAAAAAGATTAGTCAGTGTGTTCATAAAAACACAAAGACTGCATCCCAAATGGCACCCTATTCTCATAGGGTTCTGGTCAAAAGTAGTGAGCTATGTAGGGAATTGGGTGCCATTTGGAACGCAGACAGAAAGATGTGGTGCGGGAAAAGATACTTGTGACCTTTTTGTACCGGTGAAAGTCAAGCTGCACTTACCAACAAACTGCTATTCAGCATATCAAAGTCACTGTATCGCTTTATGACCTGCAACAATAAGAAACTTGTTGTATTGGGGGGAAACAACAACCAAAGGCTTCTTTCTTGAGGTTGAGAGAGCTCAGTCAAAAAGGTAAAAATAGATTTATAATCTTATTTACAGTACACAACATGAAAATGTGTTGTGTTGAAGAACAAAAAGTATCATTGAGGTAAGGTTGAGGTTTAAGTAGGCTAAAAATAGATTCTTATTTACCTGCCAACTGTTTTCTGTAGTCACACCCCTCTGTACTCGGATGATGTATTCCTGGACAAGAAATGAAAAAAAGACAATATGATTCCACTATATTATATACACAGTGAGCTCCAACAGTGCTGGGACAGTGACAAACGTGTTGTTTTTAGGCTCTGTACGCCAGCACAAATATCATACCCCCAAGACATGCTAACCTCTCACCATTACAATAACAGGGGAGGTTAGCATTTTATATCGTATCCCCAAGACATGCTACCCTCTCACCATTACAATAACAGGGGAGGTTAGCATTTTATATCATACCCCCAAGACATGCTAACCTCTCACCATTACAATAACAGGGGAGGTTAGCATTTTATATCGTATCCCCAAGACATGCTACCCTCTCACCATTACAATAACAGGGAGGTTAGCATTTTATATCATACCCCCAAGACATGCTAACCTCTCACCATTACAATAACAGGGGAGGTTAGCATTTTTATATCATACCCCCCAAGACATGCTAACCTCTCACCATTACAATAACAGGGGAGGTTAGCATTTTATATCGTATCCCCAAGACATGCTACCCTCTCACCATTACAATAACAGGGGAGGTTAGCATTTTATATCATACCCCCAAGACATGCTAACCACTCACCATTACAATAACAGGGGAGGTTAGCATTTTATATCATACCCCCAAGACATGCTAACCTCTCGCCATTACAATAACAGGGGAAGTTAGCATTTTATATCATACCCCCAAGACATGCTAACCTCTCGCCATTACAATAACAGGGGAGGTTAGCATTTTATATCATACCCCCAAGACATGCTAACCTCTCACCATTACAATAACAGGGGAGGTTAGCATTTTTGGGGAGGTATGATATTTGTGCGTCTTTCTCACTCATCATTATTCACGATTAATTCAGGATTATCTGTAACCATGGTAGCATCCACATTAATGTAGAAGTGTTTAGAAACACATTCTATTCCTATTTACAATAAAAGTGACTCCAAAATGACACAATATATTATTTACCATGAATTCCTATTGGGCACAAAATAATCTGAAACACAACCAAAACAAACAGTAAATGCATCCAACAAATCTGTGGAGTCACAATCTTGATCTAGTCAGTGTTTCAATAAAATTTCCCCCCTGGGGACAAAGGTTTACTGAACTGAAGGCCTACTTTTCTAGATGAAAAAATATGAAAAAGATGACTATTAGAAATGTTTATTGATAACTAAGGCCTACTTTCTCCTTGCCTGGATCCATAATGAAATTATAATGAATATTTTTCACTTTTCATCAAACTTCGAAACGGAAGGATTGCGTTAGGATCCAGGCTAACTTTCCCTGCCTTATGTGAGGCATGGCTAACTGAGATGAACTTGCTGTAGTCTGCTTGTCATGCCCGACTCATGTGATTCCTCCGTGATAAAGTTACCTCCACAGCACAGCAGTCAGGGATAAAAGGAGATGACACAGAACAAGAAATACCAGAAGGGGTAAAGCCCCTCAGAACATGGCAAGACTGTTCTGATAGTTCTATTTCTATGGGAGAGGACACAGCGGTAAGCAACCTTCATCCGTCTCGAACGATGTCTCACTCCAGGTCACAATGTTCTATGACGATAAACACGTATGTTTCACTGCATATTTAGTTAACCAGGGACATATTTCACAGAGCAGGTGTGCTGATCTAAGATGAGTGTTGCCTTTCAGATCATAACGAATCAGATTACATGGAGACCTGATCCCAGATCAGCACTTCTACTCCGATACTCTTTATTTGAATACTAGGTTCCCCAAATCATTCACTACAGCTGAAGGCTAACACTATAGGCCTGAGTGGGGTGGTACTGTGGCTACATCTCAAATGGCACCCTATTCCCTTAACAGCGCACTACTTCTGACCACTACCCTATAGGCCCTGATCAAAAGTAGTGCACTACATAGACAATAGGGTGCCATTTGGGACACAACTAAAGGTCTGACAGTTGTGACACGGTAGTACGGTGGCTGGAATAACACAAGCAAAGGGTCCAAAGGTCTGGCTTAAACCTCACCAGGATCATCCACTGCAGGCCACTTGAACGCCACTGAGCCTCAGCTATATACCATTCACATAAACATTATTGTTCATCGTGCTAAAGGTGATACATTCAGGCTGGCAGCAAACGGTGGTACATCCCAGTTCAAAACAACTACACCTGAGTGTATAATTAAGTATTTTTTTTTTTTTTACATTCAATTCACATCAGAGGGGGCACCTGCTCATAAGGGGCAACTGCCTCCTCAGATTTGTCCTGTAAAAAAAAAAAAAATCTGAAATAATACTAGCCACCTAGCAGTTTTATGAAGTTGGCTTTAGCTAGCCCAGATAGTTTTCCAATCAATCAAGTTAGAGTGGCAAGGTTGGTAGACTCTAGATAAGCAAGCAATAACTAGATGTACTGAATAAGACTCACATTCCTTTCAATCTTTTACCCAGATTTTTAGCAGAGAAGCATCGTTTCTAAAAGATTGAGACAGCTCACGAGCAGAGGAGGCTGGTGGGAGGTGTTATAGGAGGACATGCTCGTAATGGCTAGAATGGAATAACCGGAAAGGTGTCAAACGTGGTTTCCATGTTTGATACCCGTTCCATTCCAGCCATTGCAATGAACCTGTCCTCCTATAGCTCATCCCACCAGCCTCCTCTGCACAAGAGGTACACTTAACATGCAGACCACACCCCTCGCGTTGCAAAATAAAATGTACACATACATGTTATTCAATCATTGCACCCACACTGCTCGCGCATCAACTAGCATCTGTGTAGCCAGGCACTAATATAGAACTTGGTTCTATTTGTGATGCTTGAGGCCCTGCAAGTCCCGCCTCTCCCATCTCCTCATTGGGTTTTAGGAGCATATTCCCATGTGGGTGATTGAAAGATGAACTGAGGTCCACACTCCAGTCCAGTTGGTGGTGGCGATGCACCTTAAAGTTGGTTGCCAACCCCAATATAAAATCCAAAGAAGAAGCGATTACTAGAAATAACTCGATTTACCCTTTTATCTGTGGATTAATTGTCAGGGTAGAGGACCTTGTGCATTTTGTAAAATAACAACCCAATGTTTATACAAATTAGATAGCAACAGCAAGCCATACATGTTTAATGCTTTTCGACCTGTCCCCAAATTAATATAGTTGGTTCAGAGTTCGTTTTTATATTTCAACTGGCGTGTCCTGATCGTGTCTGGTGTGGGTGGACAAAAATAAATATGCCCATGCGAGCAAGCGGTCTCGTCAGCATATAAAATATGCAGAAAAATATGTATATATATTATTATTTTTTACATTGAATTAAGCGTAATGATTATGGCTCTAGATTGGTCTTTGAAAAATGCTAAATAAAAATGGTATCCACGAGTTCATCTGACTTTGGGAAAGTAGAGAAAAGGGCATCATTGCCAATAAACCCGAAGTACCCAGCCATCCTCAAGTACTTTGTGGCTCCTCAGATTTTTGGGGTGCATGACGGCCCTGGTTCGAATCCATATTATCTAGTTAGCTGTAGGCTACCTTAAGTTATCACTTCACCCTGACCTCACCCAACACAATGGTATCATCAATATGTGGCATTTTGTTTGGCAGTGCTTATTGTGAAAGACTCAACCATGACAACGACAGGAAGACTCCAACCAGCTCACATTCCACAAACCACCATCACAGACTATTTAGCAAAAGGCCCCATAAGCGATACATTGCATTTGAGTTAGGTGTCTAACTAACAGCTGTCATTGTTAAGACAGGAAGAAAAGAGCTGTTAGGTTAGTTAAACGTTTGCTCATTTTACTCTGTTTGCTTCCGTTTGGTTCTTAAAACGGTAAACGACTTCCGTAATGAATGCACCCCTAAGCTAAACTAGCTACAGTAACTAGCTAAATAGTTAGCAGCTGAGCTAACTATCCAGATGACTGTCAAAATGTCAACAAGCGATTCAATGGCAACCGTTTTTACAGCGACCTGGTTGATAAACCCTTTCCAACACATGCAGTAAACAACCGGTAATGTTAAAGACCAGCAACGACACCGGTTTATAGAAGCGGTCTGACACCATAAATAGCTGTTTGTTAAACCTTCGCCGTGATAAATTAGCTAGCTAACGTTAGCTAACTACTTCCGCGGCTTGTCCGTGCCTGACCGAACCAGACTCACCGTGTGAGAATTTAGATTTTGGCTGGCCTCGATCAGCGCTGTAAGGGCCACCGTATCATCCAACAGCACCCTTCCCGGGGACTGCTTCTCCAAAAACGCCATCCCGGCGCCCGATCAGTAACGAACCCAACGATAAAACACCTCTGGGGTGGGGAAACCAACGCAGGTTAGACGCGCAGTCCAGCTAGCCGACTAAGCTAGCTGAGTATTTCGTCAGAAATGAGAGCAGGAAGCGCAGGGCTGACACTTTGACAGAATAGATTCCGACCCTGCGCTTGGTAACAGCTGCACTGGGGTCAGACAGACTTCCTGTTTAGATTAAAACACGACTGAGCCAGCGAGAGTTATGGCTAGGAAAACCTATCTCAAACCAGGGATGAGGAGATTGAAACATCTGGTCGTTTTTTTTTTTTTTTTAGCAGTCTTTCAATCTTCTCAGTGTAACAGTTGGGATAATAGGACCATTTGGAGTACAACACATTTATTTATCATCTCTGGATTGAGCTACATTTTCTAAACCATATACGATCTTGCGTCGGCTCTGCAGGTGTTTTAATCTAAACAGGAAATCTGTCTGACCCCAGTGCGGCTGTAAGTAAGCGTAGGGGTCGGAATCTATTATGGCTGGCTGTTGACATCCGACCAAGTTCAGGGCTGGTAATGGGGCTAGTAGATAGTGCATAGCTGCCTGCAGGTACACGCCCCCAGTCAAGGGATTGAGACAGCAAACGGTCGGAGTTTTTTATTTCACAAAACAGGTTTGGCCATACATTTGGTCATCTGATTAGGAAACACATTTCGAATAAATACAAAAATAGGGTTGGAAATATCTATGAAGTATATGTCCATGTGTGATTAACTAGGAGTTTATATTTATCACTAAATAAATAATACAAAATGCATAGTAGGCAGCCTTTAAAATGCTTAGATTCAATTTATTTGGAACTCAGGTATGCCTACATACATTGACCTAGGTCTTCATAATGCAATTTATTTAACAACTGCTAAGAAGGATCTTTGATCAAACAAAAGTAGCCAAAAATTCAATAAATCATTTAACTTAAGAACATTGGGCACAATTATTTGTAATACAAGAGCACAAGACCATAACAGTTATCAGAAAATTAAGAACACACACACACAAAACAAGGACCATTCCAATGCCACTGATTTAACAGGCATTTGTCAGAAGATGCTTTGGAGAGGCAGTGAGGCACATCCCACAACATAGACATCTCTGAGCTGTTCCTAGAGAGATCCGTGAGACGGATACATTGTCTATCACACAGGTACCCAGCGATACAAACATAAAAACGATATCCAAGAGCCAGTTAAACAAAAAGTACTTTTCAGCAGGTTCACCACAACATTTTTTTTTTAAATCCCTGCCCGCCAGAACCAAATCACACGTTAGCTCAAGTCTGTCATGTCAAGAGATACTACAATATTCTCCACCAACTAGCCTCAAATGCAGTCCGTTAGTGCTGTTTGGCATGACAAGGAGTGGAATGTTAGCACAAACGGAGTGGGATTTGAGGCTACAATATTCCCTCCAACTTAACATCATCGCGCCCTTGGTTGCTGATCCTCTGGCATCATAATCATGACCTCCCCCTCCATGACCACTTTATCTTTGACAGAGCAGGTCACTGCGATGAAGGCGAACGACATCTTGATCTTCTTCACCTCTGCCTCAGCCAGCACCTCCTCCCCGATGTACAGCGGCGCCGGGAACCTGATCTCCTGGTACAGGAAGACACAGCCGCTCCCCGGCATCTTGGTCCCCAGGATGGCCGAGATCAGTCCATTTATCAGCACGCCATGGACGATGGGCATCTCGAACGACGTGGTCTTGGCGTAGGTCGGGTCAAGGTGAATGGGGTTTACGTCCCCGGTGAGCTCGGCGAAGAGCGCCACGTCCCTGGCGCTGAAGGCCTTGGTGAGCGAGGCCCGCTCCCCGACATGGAGGTGACGTGGCTGGGGTAACGTAGCCAACGGCAGGGGGCCCCTGGCCCTTTGAATGCGGTTAAGGGCTGCAGAGTTGAAAGCAGAGCACAAATGTTGTTTACTAAAGAAATTTCTGAAAATGAAGCTCATTCTAGGTTTTTGTTTTGTCTGGTCTTCACAGTGTTATGGGATTCAAGAACCAACAGCTCTGCTCAGTCCAGCTCCAGCTCACGACTATTCCCAGACAGAGCTAACAGGAACGGTGACACCTGGGAAGAGGAAAAAGTTACGTTTTTGATACAGATGTTTACATTACGCAGCAGGGTTGGTCAATTCGAATGAAAAAGGCGGTCAGTAGTTTACCTGAGTAACTCTGAAAGAGCACAGCTCATTCTGATAGGATCCCAACAGTGTCAGGGCGCTCCACAACTTCACCAGACCACTGAAAGAAAGAAACAGACCCAAGGAATAGTCACATCCTCCAAAGCAGGAATCTCCAACCCTGTTCCTGGAGAGCTACCCTCCTGTAGGGTTAACTCCAACCCTGTTCCTGGAGAGATACCCTCCTGTAGTTAGTTTTTTGTTGTTGTTGTTGTAGTATTTTACATCCTTTTTCGATCTCGTCTCATCGCTGCAACTCCCCAACGGACTCGGGAGGCGAAGGTCGAGTCATGCGTCCTCCGAAACATGACCGTGCTTCTTAACACCCGCCCGCTTAACCCGGAAGCCAGCCGCATCAATGTGTCGGAGGAAACACTGTTCAACTGACGACCGAGGTCAGCCTGCAGGCGCCCGGCCCGCCACAAGGAGTCGCTAGAGCGCGATGAGCCAAGTAAAGCCCCCCCAGCCAAACCCTCCCCTAACCCAGATGACGCTGGGCCAATTGTGCACCGCCCTATGGGACTCCTGATCACGACCAGTTGTGATACAGCCTGGGATCGAACCCAGGTCTGTAGTGACGCCTCTAGCCTTAGACCGCTGCGCCACTTGGGAGTCCACCCTCCTTCCTGTAGGTTTTAACTCCAACCCTGTTCCTGGAGAGCCTCCCTCCTGTAGGTTTTAACTCCAACCCTGTTCCTGGAAAGCTACCCTCCTGTAGGTTTTAACTCCAACCCCGTTCCTGGAGAGCTCCCCTCCTGTAGGTTTTAACTCCAACCCTGTTCCTGGAGAGCTCCCCTCCTGTAGGTTTTAACTCCAACCCTGTTCCTGGAGAGCTACCCTCCTGTAGGTTTTAACTCCAACCCTATTCCTGGAGAGCTACCCTCCTGTAGGTTTTAACTCCAACCCTGTTCCTGGAGAGCTACCCTCCTGTAGGTTTTAACTCCAACCCTGTTCCTGGAAAGCTACCCTCCTGTAGGTTTTAACTCCAACCCTGTTCCTGGAGAGCTACCCTCCTGTAGGTTTTAACTCCAACCCTGTTCCTGGAGAGCTACCCTCCTGTAGGTTTTAACTCCAACCCTGTTCCTGGAGAGCTACCCTCCTGTAGGTTTTAACTCCAACACTGTTCCTGGAGAGCTACCCTCCTGTAGGTTAACTCCAACCCTGTTCCTGGAGAGCCACCCTCCTGTAGGTTTTAACTCCAACCCTGTTCCTGGAGAGCTACCCTCCTGTAGGTTTTAACTCCAACCCTGTTCCCGGAGAGCTACCCTCCTGTAGGTTTTAACTCCAACCCTGTTCCCGGAGAGCCTCCCTCCTGTAGGTTTTAACTCCAACCCTGTTCCTGGAGCGCTACCCTCCTGTAGGTTTTAACTCCAACCCTGTTCCCGGAGAGCCTCCCTCCTGTAGGTTAACTCCAACCCTGTTCCTGGAGCGCTACCCTCCTGTAGGTTTTAACTCCAACCCTGTTCCCGGAGAGCCTCCCTCCTGTAGGTTAACTCCAACCCTGTTCCTGGAGCGCTACCCTCCTGTAGGTTTTAACTCCAACCCTGTTCCCGGAGAGCCTCCCTCCTGTAGGTTAACTCCAACCCTGTTCCCGGAGAGCCTCCCTCCTGTAGGTTAACTCCAACCCTGTTCCCGGAGAGCCTCCCTCCTGTAGGTTAACTCCAACCCTGTTCCTGGAGAGCCCTGCTCTAAGGACCAACTAGGCTGCATTCCAATTCTCTCCTCTTCTCCAGAAGTGTGGACTCGTTCACTCCCCCTGGAGGAAGTCTCCACCATATTCATCATTACCTGTCCATTCCTTTTAAATCCATGAGGGAGAGAGAGTGTACAAGTGCACACTTCAGGAGAAGGGTGGAGAATTAGAATGTTGCCCAAGACTTGCCTGGGGGTAAATTGTATGGCCAGTTAACTTACCTGTTGTACACACGGAGCACGCCTGTTAGTGTGCTCTCATCAAACTTCAACAGATCAAAAGGGAAGGCACCTCCAACCTAAAACAGAGGACAGAAGATAAAGTTGCCCATAAATGTTAAGCACTGTTTTTCAGCTCAGACTGTCCTAAGGGAATCCCAAAGTGAGCTTGAATAGAAATAACATTACATTTACATTTTAGTCATTTAGCAGACGCTCTTATCCAGAGCGACTTACAGTACTCACCCCCCCAGGCTAATGGAATAGAAATAACCTCACCCCCCAGGCTAATTGAATAGAAATAACCTCACCCCCCAGGCTAATGGAATAGAAATAACCTCACCCCCCAGGCTAATGGAATAGAAATAACCTCACCCCCAGGCTAATGGAATAGAAATAACCTCACCCCCCAGGCTAATGGAATAGAAATAACCTCACCCCCAGGCTAATTTAATAGAAATAACCTCACCCCCAGGCTAATTGAATATAAATAACCTCACCCCCAGGCTAATTGAATAGAAATAACCTCACCCCCAGGCTAATTGAATAGAAATAACCTCACCCCCAGGCTAATGGAATAGAAATAACCTCACCCCCAGGCTAATGGAATAGAAATAACCTCACCCCCAGGCTAATGGAATAGAAATAACCTCACCCCCAGGCTAATGGAATAGAAATAACCTCACCCCCAGGCTAATGGAATAGAAATAACCTCACCCCCAGGCTAATGGAATAGAAATAACCTCACCCCCAGGCTAATGGAATAGAAATAACCTCACCCCCAGGCTAATGGAATAGAAATAACCTCACCCCCCAGGCTAATGGAATATAAATAACCTCACCCCCCAGGCTAATGGAATATAAATAACCTCACCCCCAGGCTAATGGAATAGAAATAACCTCACCCCCCAGGCTAATGGAATATAAATAACCTCACCCCCAGGCTAATGGAATATAAATAACCTCACCCCCCAGGCTAATGGAATAGAAATAACCTCACCCCCAGGCTAATGGAATAGAAATAACCTCACCCCCAGGCTAATGGAATAGAAATAACCTCACCCCCAGGCTAATGGAATAGAAATAACCTCACCCCCCAGGCTAATGGAATAGAAATAACCTCACCCCCAGGCTAATGGAATAGAAATAACCTCACCCCCAGGCTAATGGAATAGAAATAACCTCACCCCCCAGGCTAATGGAATAGAAATAACCTCACCCCCCCAGGCTAATGGAATAGAAATAACCTCACCCCCCAGGCTAATGGAATAGAAATAACCTCACCCCCCAGGCTAATGGAATAGAAATAACCTCACCCCCAGGCTAATGGAATAGAAATAACCTCACCCCCCAGGCTAATTGAATAGAAATAACCTCACCCCCCAGGCTAATTGAATATAAATAACCTCACCCCCAGGCTAATTTAATAGAAATAACCTCACCCCCAGGCTAATTGAATAGAAATAACCTCACCCCCAGGCTAATGGAATAGAAATAACCTCACCCCCAGGCTAATGGAATAGAAATAACCTCACCCCCAGGCTAATTGAATAGAAATAACCTCACCCCCAGGCTAATGGAATAGAAATAACCTCATCCCCAGGCTAATGGAATAGAAATAACCTCACCCCCAGGCTAATGGAATAGAAATAACCTCACCCCCAGGCTAATGGAATAGAAATAACCTCACCCCCAGGCTAATGGAATAGAAATAACCTCACCCCCCAGGCTAATGGAATAGAAATAACCTCACCCCCCAGGCTAATGGAATATAAATAACCTCACCCCCCAGGCTAATGGAATATAAATAACCTCACCCCCCAGGCTAATGGAATAGAAATAACCTCACCCCCAGGCTAATGGAATAGAAATAACCTCACCCCCCAGGCTAATGGAATAGAAATAACCTCACCCCCCAGGCTAATGGAATAGAAATAACCTCACCCCCAGGCTAATGGAATAGAAATAACCTCACCCCCCAGGCTAATGGAATAGAAATAACCTCACCCCCCAGGCTAATGGAATAGAAATAACCTCACCCCCAGGCTAATGGAATAGAAATAACCTCACCCCCCAGGCTAATGGAATAGAAATAACCTCACCCCCCAGGCTAATGGAATAGAAATAACATCACCCCCAGGCTAATGGAATAGAAATAACCTCACCCCCCCAGGCTAATGGAATAGAAATAACCTCACCCCCCAGGCTAATGGAATAGAAATAACCTCACCCCCCAGGCTAATGGAATAGAAATAACCTCACCCCCCAGGCTAATGGAATATAAATAACCTCACCCCCCAGGCTAATGGAATATAAATAACCTCACCCCCCCAGGCTAATGGAATAGAAATAACCTCACCCCCAGGCTAATGGAATAGAAATAACCTCACCCCCCCCAGGCTAATGGAATAGAAATAACCTCACCCCCCAGGCTAATGGAATAGAAATAACCTCACCCCCAGGCTAATTTAATAGAAATAACCTCACCCCCAGGCTAATTGAATAGAAATAACCTCACCCTCAGGCTAATGGAATAGAAATAACCTCACCCCCCCAGGCTAATGGAATAGAAATAACCTCACCCCCAGGCTAATGGAATAGAAATAACCTCACCCCCAGGCTAATGGAATAGAAATAACCTCACCCCCAGGCTAATTGAATAGAAATAACCTCACCCCCCAGGCTAATGGAATAGAAATAACCTCACCCCCCCAGGCTAATGGAATAGAAATAACCTCACCCCCAGGCTAATTGAATAGAAATAACCTCACCCCCCCAGGCTAATTGAATAGAAATAACCTCACCCTCAGGCTAATGGAATATAAATAACCTCACCCCCCAGGCTAATGGAATAGAAATAACCTCACCCCCAGGCTAATGGAATAGAAATAACCTCACCCCCCAGGCTAATGGAATAGAAATAACCTCACCCCCCAGGCTAATGGAATAGAAATAACCTCACCCCCCAGGCTAATGGAATAGAAATAACCTCACCCCCCCAGGCTAATGGAATAGAAATAACCTCACCCCCAGGCTAATTGAATAGAAATAACCTCACCCCCAGGCTAATGGAATAGAAATAACCTCACCCCCAGGCTAATTGAATAGAAATAACCTCACCCCCAGGCTAATGGAATAGAAATAACCTCACCCCCCCAGGCTAATGGAATAGAAATAACCTCACCCCCAAGGCTACATTCAATACATTACATCTATATCAGCAACATTCAATACATTACAACACTCTATACATTACATCTATATCAGCAACACTCAATACATTACAACGCTCTATACATTACATCTATATCAGCAACACTCAATACATTACAACGCTCTATACATTACATCTATATCAGCAACACTCAATACATTACAACGCTCTATACATTACATCTATATCAGCAACACTCAATACATTACAACACTCTATACATTACATCTACAGTGGGGAAAAAAAGTATTTAGTCAGCCACCAATTGTGCAAGTTCTCCCACTTAAAAAGATGAGGCCTGTAATTTTCATCATAGGTACACGTCAACTATGACAGACAAAATGAGAAAGAAAATCCAGAAAATCACATTGTAGGATTTTTAATGAATTTATTGGCATATGATGGTGGAAAATAAGTATTTGGTCAATAACAAAAGTTTCTCAATACTTTGTTATATACCCTTTGTTGGCAATGACACAGGTCAAACGTTTTCTGTAAGTCTTCACAAGGTTTTCACACACTGTTGCTGGTATTTTGGCCCATTCCTCCATGCAGATCTCCTCTAGAGCAGTGATGTTTTGGGGCTGTCGCTGGGCAACACAGACTTTCAACTCCCTCCAAAGATTTTCTATGGGGTTGAGATCTGGAGACTGGCTAGGCCACTCCAGGACCTTGAAATGCTTCTTACGAAGCCACTCCTTTGTTGCCCGGGCGGTGTGTTTGGGATCATTGTCATGCTGAAAGACCCAGCAACGTTTCATCTTCAATGCCCTTGCTGATGGAAGGAGGGTTTCACTCAAAATCTCACGATACATGGCCCCATTCATTCTTTCCTTTACACGGATCAGTCGTCCTGGTCCCTTTGCAGAAAAACAGCCCCAAAGCATGATGTTTCCAACCCCATGCTTCACAGTAGGTATGGTGTTCTTTGGATGCAACTCAGCATTCTTTGTCCTCCAAACATGACGAGTTGAGTTTTTACCAAAAATTTATATTTTGGTTTCATCTGACATTCTCCCAATCCTCTTCTGGATCATCCAAATGCATTTCAGACGGGCCTGGACATGTACTGGCTTAAGCAGGGGGACACGTCTCGCACTGCAGGATTTGAGTCCCTGGCGGCGTAGTGTGTTACTGATGGTAGGCTTTGTTACTTTGGTCCCAGCTCTCTGCAGGTCATTCACTAGGTCCCCCGTGTGGTTCTGGGATTTTTGCTCACCGTTCTTGTGATCATTTTGACCCCACGGGGTGAGATCTTGCGTGGAGCCCCAGATCGAGGGAGATTATCAGTGGTCTTGTATGTCTTCCATTTCCTAATAATTGCTCCCACTGTTGATTTCTTCAAACCAAGCTGCTTACCTATTGCAGATTCAGTCTTCCCAGCCTGGTGCAGGTCTACATTTTTGTTTTTGGTGTCCTTTGACAGCTCTTTGGTCTTGGCCATTGTGGAGTTTGGAGTGTGACTGTTTGAGGTTGTGGACAGGTGTCTTTTATACTGATAACACGTTCAAACAGGTGCCATTAATACAGGTAACGAGTGGAGGACAGAGGAGCCTCTTAAAGAAGAAGTTACAGGTCTGTGAGAGCCAGAAATCTTGCTTGTTTGTAGGTGACCAAATACTTATTTTCCACCATAATTTGCAAATAAATTCATTAAAAATCCTACAATGGGATTTCCTGGATTTTTTTTTCTCAATTTGTCTGTCATAGTTGACGTGTACCTATGATGAAAATTACAGGCCTCTCTCATCTTTTTAAGTGGGAGAACTTGCACAATTGGTGGCTGACTAAATACTTTTTTTCCCCACTGTATATCAGCAACATTCAATACATTACAACACTCTATACATTACATCTATATCAGCAACACTCAATACATTACAACGCTCTATACATTACATCTATATCAGCAACATTCAATACATTACAACACTCTATACATTACATCTATATCAGCAACATTCAATACATTACAACACTCTATACATTACATCTATATCAGCAACATTCAATACATTACAACGCTCTATACATTACATCTATATCAGCAACAATTACATCTACAGTGGGGAAAAAAATTATTTAGTCAGCCACCAATTGTGCAAGTTCTCCCACTTAAAAAGATGAGAGAGGCCTGTAATTTTCATCATAGGTACACGTCAACTATGACAGACAAAATGAGAAAATAAAATCCAGAAAATCACATTGTAGGATTTTTAATGAATTTATTTGCAAATTATGGTGGAAAATAAGTATTTGGTCAATAACAAAAGTTTCTCAATACTTTGTTATATACCCTTTGTTGGCAATGACACAGGTCAAACGTTTTCTGTAAGTCTTCACAAGGTTTTCACACACTGTTGCTGGTATTTTGGCCCATTCCGCCATGCAGATCTCCTCTAGAGCAGTGATGTTTTGGGGCTGTCGCTGGGCAACACAGACTTTCAACTCCCTCCAAAGATTTTCTATGGGGTTGAGATCTGGAGACTGGCTAGGCCACTCCAGGACCTTGATATGCTTCTTACGAAGCCACTCCTTCGTTGCCCGGGCGGTGTGTTTGGGATCATTGTCATGCTGAAAGACCCAGCCACGTTTCATCTTCAATGCCCTTGCTGATGGAAGGAGGTTTTCACTCAAAATCTCACGATACATGGCCCCATTCATTCTTTCCTTTACACGGATCAGTCGTCCTGGTCCCTTTGCAGAAAAACAGCCCCAAAGCATGATGTTTCCACCCCCATGCTTCACAGTAGGTATGGTGTTCTTTGGATACAACTCAGCATTCTTTGTCCTCCAAACACGACGAGTTGAGTTTTTACCAAAAAGTTATATTTTGGTTTCATCTGACCATATGACATTCTCCCAATCCTCTTCTGGATCATCCAAATGCACTCTAGCAAACTTCAGACGGGCCTGGACATGTACTGGCTTAAGCAGGGGGACACGTCTGGCACTGCAGGATTTGAGTCCCTGGCGGCGTAGTGTGTTACTGATGGTAGGCTTTGTTACTTTGGTCCCAGCTCTCTGCAGGTCATTCACTAGGTCCCCCCGTGTGGTTCTGGGATTTTGCTCACCGTTCTTGTGATTATTTTGACCCCACGGGGTGAGATCTTGCGTGGAGCCCCAGATCGAGGGGAGATTATCAGTGGTCTTGTATGTCTTCCATTTCCTAATAATCGCTCCCACAGTTGATTTCTTCAAACCAAGCTGCTTACCTATTGCAGATTCAGTCTTCCCAGCCTGGTGCAGGTCTACAATTTTGTTTCTGGTGTCCTTTGACAGCTCTTTGGTCTTGGCCATAGTGGAGTTTGGAGTGTGACTGTTTGAGGTTGTTTTACAGGTGTCTTTTATACTGATAACAAGTTCAAACAGGTGCCATTAATACAGGTAACGAGTGGAGGACAGAGGAGCCTCTTAAAGAAGAAGTTACAGGTCTGTGAGAGCCAGAAATCTTGCTTGTTTGTAGGTGACCAAATACTTATTTTCCACCATAATTAGCAAATAAATTCATGAAAAATCCTACAATGTGATTTTCTGGATATTTTTTTCTCAATTTGTCTGTCATAGTTGACGTGTACCTATGATGAAAATTACAGGCCTCTCTCATCTTTTTAAGTGGGAGAACTTGCACAATTGGTGGCTGACTAAATACTTTTTTCCCCCACTGTATATCAGCAACATTCAATACATTACAACACTCTATACATTACATCTATATCAGCAACACTCAATACATTACAACGCTCTATACATTACATCTATATCAGCAACATTCAATACATTACAACACTCTATACATTACATCTATATCAGCAACACTCAATACATTACAACACTCTATACATTACATCTATATCAGCAACATTCAATACATTACAACACTCTATACATTACATCTATATCAGCAACACTCAATACATTACATCTATATCAGCAACATTCAATACATTACAACACTCTATACATTACATCTATATCAGCAACATTCAATACATTACAACACTCTATACATTACATCTATATCAGCAACATTCAATACATTACAACACTCTATACATTACATCTATATCAGCAACACTCAATACATTACAACACTCTATACATTACATCTATATCAGCAACATTCAATACATTACTACTAGTGGTATTTATTCCCCTGCTGTCTTTAAGCTCTGGTTGTAATGGATTTGGTTGAGTGTGTATTTGGAATGGTTTACTTTAGCCTGGATCCATATTAGGGCTGGCTGGTATACCGTATTTCTCCATGCTGCCTGCCACCTCCCACACCAAGCCCTGCCACCTGCCACACCAAGCCATGCCACCTGCCACACCAAGCCCTGCCACCTCCCACACCAAGCCCTGCCACCTCCCTCACCAAGCCCTGCCACCTCCCACACCAAGCCCTGCCACCTCCCACACCAAGCCCTGCCACCTGCCACACCAAGCACTGCCACCTCCCACACCAAGCCCTGCCACCTCCCACACCAAGCCCTGCCACCTCCCACACCAAGCACTGCCACCTCCCACACCAAGCCCTGCCACCTGCCACACCAAGCACTGCCACCTCCCACACCAAGCCCTGCCACACCAAGCCCTGCCACCTCCCACACCAAGCACTGCCACCTCCCACACCAAGCCCTGCCACCTCCCACACCAAGCCCTGCCACCTCCCACACCAAGCCCTGCCACACCAAGCCCTGCCACCTCCCACACCAAGCCCTGCCACCTCCCACACCAAGCCCTGCCACCTGCCACACCAAGCCCTGCCACCTCCCACACCAAGCCCTGCCACACCAAGCCCTGCCACCTCCCACACCAAGCCCTGCCACCTCCCACACCAAGCCCTGCCACACCAAGCCCTGCCACCTCCCACACCAAGCCCTGCCACCTGCCACACCAAGCCCTGCCACACCAAGCCCTGCCACCTCCCACACCAAGCACTGCCACCTCCCACACCAAGCCCTGCCACCTCCCACACCAAGCCCTGCCACCTCCCACACCAAGCCCTGCCACCTGCCACACCAAGCCCTGCCACACCAAGCCCTGCCACCTCCCACACCAAGCACTGCCACCTCCCACACCAAGCCCTGCCACCTCCCACACCAAGCCCTGCCACCTCCCACACCAAGCACTGCCACCTCCCACACCAAGCCCTGCCACCTCCCACACCAAGCCCTGCCACCTCCCACACCAAGCCCTGCCACCTCCCACACTAAGACCTGCTCCCATTCACTCAAGGAGAGAGCAGTTGTTCGTAGTGATGTTACGTTTGATACCGGAGCCCCAAGGCATGACCGGTAGCTTAGCAGGTAGAGTAGCGAACTATGGAACATTCAGGGACGTGAAGGTATGAGGTCGAATCCTGTTGATGGCACACCGTTTTGAAAATAGTTTTACGTGAAACCACACTTTCTGCGCTGGTGTTCAAATAATTTGTTTTATTTAGTATAGTATAAGCTTTTGTCTTAAGCATCCTAAATAATGCCATATATTCCTTTTTTTTTGTATATACTCAACTTGAAGGCAACAAAGGGAAGAATGATGCGATGCGACCCTGGGATTCCAACTAATTACAGGCTACTAAAGCCAACAACTTACTACGGAGTTGATGAAAACAGTGGAAAAAAATTACATTTATCTGATAATCCCATGCTGCTATATTGCTGACCAGCAGATGTCACTAATGTGCATAATGAAGCGCCGAGTAATTCACAGTTTTTTCCAGGCACAATTTGGTGAAAGCACCGAAGCCTTCACAAGCACTTTCTTGCGCTTCACTCTGCATGGTCAGACAGATGCAACAACACATTGGTGACATGCTGCTTTCCACAACTACTATATTTACACTATTAGTGTAAATGAATTGTGGTCCTCCGTAGCTCAGCTGGTAGAGCACGGCGCTTGTAACGCCAAGGGTAGTGGGTTCGATTCCCGGGACCACCCATACGTAAAAATGTATGCGCGCATGACTGTAAGTCGCTTTGGATAAAAGCGTCTGCTAAATGGCTTATTATATTATATTTATTATTATATTATATCTTACTGTCAGCTAATTTTGTCTTTTCATAGAAAGTTGTGTCTAAAATAAATCTTGTTAGCCGCTAATGCTAATCGCTAGTTAGCTGGCTAGCTAAATGTACTAAGAGTCGGAGCAAACGTAGCTTAGCTAATAAAGCCTGGCACCAGTACTGGTGTAGGCCCAGACAAGCCCGTTGTATCTTCTAAAACAAAGAAGAATAGACTAAGCATGAATATGTTAGCTAGCTACATGAAGTAAGAAAACATGTAACGCAATATCTAATTAGGGTCACCTGTTGATGTAGTTCTGTACTTGTCTGTTAATGTTCTGTATTATGTCATGTTTCATGTGGACCCCAGGATGAGTAGCTCCTGCTTTTGCAATTGCTAATGGGGATCCTAATAAAATACCAAATACCTGGAAACACTGACCAACACTTTGGTTCCTACCCTGTCAACAATTCCTCCTTGGCTTATTAATTCCTGTCGTGTCAAACAACAATGTATTCAAGGTTCTGCCCACTATGTTCCAACTATATAAATTAGAATATTCATTCTCTTTCCATGATTCCAACAGTTAAATGAACTAGGCCTAGATGTTTAGCCCATATCATGCAGCCTGTCGTGGCACAGTGTGGAAATGATAACAAAAGTGCAGGAAATAAAGAAATTAGGGCTGTCCCCGACTAAAAAAAAAATATTGCTAGACTGAGAGTCGTCTGTTCTTTCGACCAATCGATTGGTCAACATTTTTAAACGTGTATTTTTCCATATATAGACACATCCTATGTGTTTTAATCAAATCAACTATATGTACTGAGCTTGTCTGATGCTTTAAGTGTACTGTTTGATTAAATAATTAAGACATGACTAGAGGGAGTCCGACCACAATTGATTTGATTGTTATATATTATGTTATATGTTATATTATGTTACATTATGTTATGTTATATATGTTATATTATAATATGTTATGTTATATATTATGTTACGTTATATTATATGTTATATTATATAATGTTATTATATTATGTTACATTATGTTATATTAGATGACAACATAATTCTTCTGACCATTTGGAACAATGTAAACACTGCATTCGTGAATGAAATTGCCGACATGGAACGTTTTATTTATTGTTTACGCTAATTATTCAAGGGTCGCTTTGTTATTTTAAAACAAACGCTTGATTACATTTCAAATCATGAATGACTCGTGTGCTGTGCTATGACGTGAACGAATGAATGATTGATACAGTAGCCTATATGAGTATTGCAATATAGGCCTAAGTTACGGTATTAAGTCCAAACAGGCCTACAGCTCAATGGTGATAATGACATTACTTATTATAAAGATGATCATAATAATAATAATAATAACAATAAGAAGGCGATCAAGAAAAAGGAGGGTTATTATTATAATAAATATTATTCTCCTGACAATTTGGAACAGTGTAAACACTAAATGAAATGATAAGTAATACCAGAAAGGCTGTTCTAACGAAACAAAAGTGTAAAGCATTTATTACAGCACAACAAAAGATTTAAAAACAGCCACATTTGTGAAATTGTTTATCAGACGTTGTGGTTGCCATGGTGCGCATGGAATCCGTAGGCTATTAAACAAACACTCAAACAGGAAACACAAGCAGGATCTGTCTTATTTCTGTAGCTTTATGGATGATTTATAAAGCCAGGCCCATTTAACAGTTAGGCTGTTGATTATACACCTAATTAAAGTTGGCGTTTCCTCTCTCCTCACTATTCTTAGACAATTAAGGCAAGGGCTGTTTTCTCGTCTCCTAACTGCGCTGCTGCCTCCGCAGCATTGTTCTCAACACCATTACGCACATAGCAACATGGTCTAGGAAAAGGTGCCAATTCAACAGCGCACTGATGTTTCAGAACCGCGGACAGCGACCGCTATCCAACGCGGTAGAAAGTGCATTTGTTATAAAATAATTGTATTTTGTATTAGTGTTGCATCATTGTTCTTACAGTGCCTTTGGAAAGTATTCAGACCCCTTTACTTTTTCCACATTCTGTTACGTTACAGCCTTATTCTTTTTTAAGATCTTCAGCAATCTACACACAATACCCCATCATGACAAAAGCGAAAACAGGTTTGGACATTTTTGCAAATGTATTAAAAATAAAAAACAGAAATACCTTATTTGCACAAGTATTCAGATCCTTTGATATGAGACTCGAAATTGAGCTCAGGTGCATCCTGTTTCCATTGATCATCCTGAGATGTTTCTACAACTTGATTGGAGTCCACCTGTGGTAAATTCAATTGATTGGACATGATTTGGAAAGGCACACACCTGTCTATATAAGGTCCCACAGTTGACAGTGCATGTCAGAGCAAAAACCAAGCCATGAGGTCGAAGGAATTGTCTGTAGAGCTCCGAGACAGGGTTGTGTCAAGGCACAGATCTGGGGAAGGGTACCAAAACAAATTCTGCAGCATTGAAGGTCCCCAAGAACACAGTGGCCTCCATCATTCTTAAATGGAAGATGTTTGGAACCAAACTGAGCAATTGGGGGAGAAGGGCCTTGGTCAGGGAGGTGACCAAGAACTTGATGGTCACTGACAGAGCTCTAGAATTCCTCTGTGGAGATGGGAAAACCTTCCAGAAGGACAACCATCTCTGCAGCACTCCACCAATCAGGCCTTTATGGTAGAGTGGCCAGATGGAAGCCACTCCTCAGTAAAAGACACACGACAGCCTGCTTGGAGTTTGCCAAACGGCACCTAAAGACTCTCAGACCATGAGAAACAAGATTTTCTGGTCTGATGAAACCAAGATCACATCTGGAGGAAACCTGGCACCAGCCCTACGGTGAAGCATGGTGGTGGCAGCATCATACCGTGGGGATGTTTTTCAGCGGCAGGGACTGGGAGACTAGTCAGGATTGAGGCAAAGATGAACGGAGCAAAGTACAGAGAGATCCTTGATGAAAACCTGCTCAGGACCTCAGACTAGGGAGAAGGTTCACCTTCCAACAGGACAACAACAGTAAGCACACAGCCAAGACAATGCAGGAGTGGCTTCGGGACAAGTCTCGGAATGTCCTTGAGTGGCCCAGCCAGAGCCCGGACTTGAACCCGATCGAACATCTCTGGAGAGACATGAAGCTTGTAGCGTCATATAACAAGAAGACTCGATTCTGTTATCGCTGCCAAAGGTGCTTCAACAAAGTACTGAGTAAAGGGTCTGAATACTTACGTAAATGTGATTTCAGTTTTTTAAATAAATTAGCAAACATTTCTAAAAACCTGTTTTTGCTTTGCCATTATGGGGTATTGTGTGTTGATTGATGAGGGAAATAATAACTTAATCAATTTTAGAATAAGGCTGTAATGTAACAAAATGTGGAAAAAGTCAAGGGGTCTGAATACTTTCCTTAGAGTGATGGACTGTGCCATCCCCACGGCCTCCACAATGGATCAGTCCACTCAGACAGGAGCCAATCAGAATGGAGAAAGCCTAATTGAAATCACTTATAATGCCACCCTAGGGTCATGAACTACACAAAGTATATTTAGAAATTGTACATTTAAGTCACTTTAGCAGACGCTCTTATCCAGAGCGACTTACAGGAGCAATTAAGGTTAAGTGCCTTGCTCAAGGGCACAGATGTTTCACCTAGTTGGCTCTGGGATTCGAATCAGCGACCTTTCTGTTACTGGCTCAACGCTCTTAATCGCTAGGCTACATGCCTCAAGTTTTTCAAAAACATGAAATACCGACAAAAATACCATTCAAAACTGTAAAAACAAAAAAGGAAGATATTGTGGTTTGATATTTTGGCCATATCACCCAGCACGAATCCATATGGATTTATTCTGTTTAATTCAGTTCGGATCCAGCCAGCCAGGCTAGCTTCACTTTACCTCTCCATACAGGTCCCTGAGGCCAGAGACGATGAGCTGCTTCAGTTGGGCTGCACTGAGTCTGATGCTTTCATTCTCCAACTCTCTGAGGAGGGAAGTGTTCAAAAGAGGACATGAATGAACAAGTGTTTACTATGAAGCTTTCAAATCAAATCTTTGTGAATGCATGCATCTTTACTGGAGGTTCAAAGCGCACAAACAGCAGGAAGTAGTTTGAAAGTGAGTTGTGAACACTGATGCACTGGCACCTCAGTTGTTTGTCTAGTGTTTACTCAGGGGAAAGGAGTTTTTCCTGACCACATCAAGAAAAACTCTAGTGCTTCGAAAAAGAGGCAGAAAGTAATTTGAAAAAGAAACATTTTGCATCAAATGGAAGGAAACTTTGATCGAGTGATGGTGACACTTACAGGGAGATCCTCATATAGTGGTAAACTGATGTGTTTTTGTACACAAGTCGCTCATAAGTCGCAGGTTCGTCCTTTATGTCTGCGCGCCGCATTCTATTTGGCTACAAGCGTCGCGTGTCCTTCAAAACAAACAAGCAGCAGTACGGTTAAACCTTCTACGGTCTGACAATGTAACGTTTGGTCAGTATTTTAGCTACAGCATGTCAAGGGTGATATACAAATTGGCGATTCAATGCATTGCAATGTGTAGATAATAATGATTGAACGTTATGTACAGTTCCGCTGTCGCAGAAACCTGGAACTGATGAGGCTAACTAGCCAGCTACTGAGGATTGAATGGGCCTAGCTAAATATCTGAAATATTACATTGGTTCTTGATGACAGAATAGTTTACTGTACTCTGTACACTCACCAACTGCTTCAACTTGTTCTGCTGAAACCACTTTAACCTGTTATAAAAGGCTGTAATAACAAACTTGCTTGTTGAGAAGCGCTTGACCCAACGTGATTGACACAACGTGCTTGACCTGAAGCTACGCATGCGCAGAAAATTGTAATTTTGTAAACAGTGGTAGAATTGTCCTCGCCTCCTTCTTAAAACCCATTGGATAAGAAGGTCAGAGGGGCGGGACCTCTGGCTTTCTCATCCAATGGATTTTGAGAAGGAGGCGAGGAGAGAGCAGAGAGGACGCGAGGAGATCAATTAAGATTTTCCCAACGACAGCGGAAGCGCTAAGCACTCTTGCTAAAATCAAGTGTCGCCACCTAGCGAGACAATGAGGCATTAACACAAATCAAAGCGTATTGGTCGCGTACACAGTTTAGCAGATGTAATAGCGTGTGCAGCGAAATGCTTATGTTAATAGCTCCTAACAATGTAGTAAAATATCAAACAAGTACACTAATTATAAAAAATAAAAATAAAAAAGAATTACAAATAGAACAATGAGACAGATATTTCACCAGATGTGTATATGTGAAGCATCCGGTTGGCGTTTCCTCTCACTACCATATTTGGAAGCCCAGTGGCCGGCAGTGGGAGAAGATGGAGCTAGAGGAATTTCTGGCCGACATTCTGCAAATTCTCTCATCAATGAAACGTTTGATCTCCATACAGTTTTCTGTTTCCAAAACTACAATCTGTAACAAACAGAGTGCACTAAGTTTGGTGGACTTGACTTTATAGAGATTACTTTGTTTAGGACGAGTGCACTAGATAGTGGGCGTTTTCCTAATGAACGTCATGCATATTCAGTAAGGCACAAATGGTCTTCATCCTCTTCTATCTAGCTAGCTTGTCCCAAGTAGATATCTAGCTGGCTTGTCCCAAGTAGATATCTAGCTAGCTTGTCCCAAGTAGATATCTAGCTGGCTTGTCCCAAGTAGATATCTAGCTGGCTTGTCCCAAGTACATATCTAGCTGGCTTGTCCCAAGTAGATATCTAGCTGGCTTGTCCCAAGTAGATATCTAGCTGGCTTGTCCCAAGTAGATATCTAGCTGGCTTGTCCCAAGTAGATATCTAGCTGGCTTGTCCCAAGTAGATATCTAGCTAGCTTGTCCCAAGTAGATATCTAGCTGGCTTGTCCCAAGTAGATATCTAGCTAGCTTGTCCCAAGTAGATATCTAGCTAGCTTGTCCCAAGTAGATATCTAGCTAGCTTGTCCCAAGTTACTATGGTATCATGCCAGGCACTTGACGCCCTAGGCAGGAGGTAAGCTTCTCATATGGTGTTGAGTAAAGCTTAAACCATGTATTTAGATCGTAGGTAGGTAGTTAGTTGTAGTTAGGTATTGTAGTTATTGTAGGTTAGTATTGTTGTTATTGTAGGTTTCCGTAGGTAATTATTGTAGGTTAGTATCGAAGCACGAGGTTAGCTAGCTAGCGGGTAGCTACTGGTAACGTTTAGCAACGGTGGAGAGCTGTTTCCAATGTTAATGTGCTAGCTAGCCAACGTTTAATTTTTGCTGCGTTATGCGTTATGAAAGGAACTAGACACTGACATGAATTATCTGTTTAGTGTGTTAACACACTCTTGGCAGTTTGTTGTAACCAAGTATTGGTGCTAAACTGTGTGTTATTGGATGCTAGCATGCTAGTTAGCTATGGCGTCATAGCTAGGCATCGTGGGTTGTTGTGGGTAGTTACTGTAGGTTGGCAGTGTCTTCGGCCGTGCCGGCTGTAGCACGAAGCGAGCTAACTAGCCGTTTTTCGAACAGAGTCAGAGTCAACACAGTAGCCATTGTGTGCCGGGTGTAGCACGAAGCTAGCTAGCTAGCCGTTCTTCAAACAAAGTCAACACAGTGGCCATTGCTAGCTACCCAACACGACCAGCTAACTGTACTGTAGTAGCTAAATACAATATACTTGTCCTAGCTAGCCAACGTTTAATCATTGCTGCGTCATGAAAGGAACTTGACACAGACACGAATGATCTGTTTAGTGTGTTAACACACTATTGGTGGTTTGTTGTGACCAAGTGTTGGTGCTAAACTGTGTGTTACTGGATGCTAGCATGCTAGTTAGCTAGTTAACACACTATTGGTGGTTTGTTGTGACCAAGTGTTGGTGCTAAACTGTGTGTTATTGTTATTGGATGCTAGCATGCTAGTTAGCTATGGTGTCATAGTTAGCTAGCTGAATAAAGTGGGTTGAGTCTATTCCTTTAAACATTGAACCGCTGTGGTTCACAACAATTCTGATTTCTAAAGGTGGAAGTTGGGAGAGTTTTTGTTCGGGTGGTTCAGTGAAACAATTTTAGTTTCTGAGGTAGAAGTTTTTGGTGAGGGAGGCCCTGCTCTCTCCTCTCCCAGATGCTTAGCTCATTTCATTCCGATCTCCTCTGCATTTTTGTAGCCATTTGCTACAGCCTGTCAACTATGCCTCTGCCTATCCCTGTTCTCTCCTCTCTGCACAGGCTACACAAACGCACCACACCGCGTGGCTGCTGCCTCTCTAACCTGGTGGTCCCTGCACGCACCCCACACCTGGAGTTCCAGGTCTCAGGCAGCCTCTGGAACTGCCGTTCTGCTGCCAACAAAGCTGACTTCATCCCAGCCTATGCCAACCTCCAGTCCCTCGACTTCCTGGCGCTGACGGAAACATGGATTACCACTGAAAACACTGCTACTCCTACTGCTCTCTCCTCGTCTGACCATGTGTTCTCGCATACCCCGAGAGCATCTGGTCAGAGGGGTGGTGGTACAGGAATCCTCATCTCTCCCAAGTGGACATTCTCAATTTTTCCCCTAACCCATCTGTCTATCTCCTCATTTGAATTCCATGCTGTCACAGTCACTAGCCCATTTAAGCTTTAATATCCTTGTCATCTATCGCCCTCCAGGTTCCCTTGGAGAGTTCATCAATGAGCTTGACGCCTTGATAAGTTCCTTTCCTGAGGATGGCTCACCCCTCACAGTTTTGGGGGATTTCAACCTCCCTATGTCCACATTTGACTCATTTCTCTCTGCCTCCTTCTTTCCACTCCTCTCCTCTTTTGACCTCACCCTCTCACCGTCCCCCCTACTCACAAGGCAGGCAATACGCTTGACCTCATCTTCACTAGATGCTGCTCCTCTACTAATCTCACTGCAACTCCCCTCCATGTCTCCGACCACTACTTTGTTTCCTTTTCTCTCTCGCTCTCCTCCCACACTACTCACTCTGCCCCTACACAGATGGTAATGCGCCGCCGCAACCTTCGCTCTCTCTCTCCCACTACTCTCTCCTCTTCCATCCTATCATCTCTTCCCTCTGCTCAATCCTTCTCCCTCCAATCTCCTGATTCTGCCTCCTCAACCCTCCTCTCCTCCCCTTTCTGCATCCTTTGACTCTCTGTGTCCCCTATCCTCCCGGCCGGCTCGGTCCTCCCCTCCAGCTCCGTGGCTTGATGACTCATTGCGAGCTCACAGAACAGAGCTCCGGGCAGCGGAGCGGAAATGGAAGAAAAACTAAACTCCCTGCCGACCTGGCATCTTTTCACTCCCTCCTCTCTACATTTTCTTCATCTGTTTCTGCTGCTAAGGCCACCTTCTACCACTCTAAATTCCAAGCATCTGCCTCTAACCCTAGGAAGCTCTTTGCCACATTTTCCTCCCTCCTGAATCCTCCCCCCTTCTCTCTCTGTGGATGACTTCGTCAACCACTTTGAAAAGAAGGTTGACGACATCCGATCCTCGTTTGTTAAGTCTAATGACACTGCTGGTCCTGCTCACACTGCCCTACCCTATGCTTTGACTTCTTTCTCCCCTCTCTCTCCAGATAAAATCCTGCGACTTGTGACTGCAGGCCGCCCAACAACCTGCCCGCTTGACCCCATCCCCTCCTCTCTTCTCCAGACCATCTCCGGTGACCTTCTCCCCTACCTCACCTCGCTGATCAACTCATCCTTGACCGCCGGCCATGTCCCTTCCGTCTTCAAGAGAGCGCGAGTTGCTCCCCTTCTCAAAAAACCAACACTCGACCCCACTGATGTCAACAACTACAGACCAGTATCCCTTCTTTCTTTTCTTTCCAAAACTATTGAGCGTGCCGTCTTTAGCCAACTCTCTTGCTATCTCTCTCAGAATTACCTTCTTGATCCAAACCAATCAGGTTTCAGGACTGGTCATTCAACTGAGACTGCTCTTCTCTGTGTCACGGAGGCTCTCCGCACTGCTAAAGCTAACTCTCTCTCCTCTGCTCTTGTCCTTCTAGACCTGTCTGCTGCCTTTGATACTGTGAACCATCAGATCCTCCTCTCCACCCTCTCCGAGCTGGGCATCTCCGGCGCGGCTCACTCCTGGATTGCGTCCTACCTGACCGGTCGCTCCTACCAAGTGGCGTGGCGAGAAGCTGTCTCCGCACCACGTGCTCTCACCACTGGTGTCCCCCAGGGCTCAGTTCTAGGCCCTCTCCTTTTCTCCCTATACACCAAGTCACTTGGCTCTGTCATATCCTCACACGGCCTCTCCTATCATTGCTACGCTGACGATACACAACTAATCTTCTCCTTTCCCCCTTCTGATAACCAGGTGGCGAATCGCATCTCTGCATGTCTGGCAGACATATCAGTATGGATGACGGATCACCACCTCAAGCTGAACCCTGGCAAGACGGAGCTGCTCTTCCTCCCGGGGAAGGACTGCCCGTTCCATGATCTCGCCATCACGGTTGACAACTCCGTTGTGTCCTCCTCCCAGAGTGCGAAGAGCCTTGGCGTGACCCTGGACAACACCCTGTCGTTCTCCCGCTAACATCAAGGCGGTGACCCGCTCCTGCAGGTTCATGCTCTACAACATTCGGAGAGTACGACCCTGCCTTACACAGGAAGCGGCACAGGTCCTAATCCAGGCACTTGTCATCTCCCGTCTGGATTACTGCAACTCGCTGTTGGCTGGCCTCCCTGCATGTGCCATTAAACCCCTACAACTCATCCAGAATGCCGCAGCCCGTCTGGTGTTCAACCTTCCCAAGTTCTCTCACGTCACCCCCCTCCTCCGCACACTCCACTGGCTTCCAGTTGAAGCTCGCATCCGTTACAAGACCATGGTGCTTGCCTTTGGAGCAGCGAGGGGAACGGCACCTCTGTACCTTCGGGCTCTGATCAGTCCCTACACCCAAACGAGGGCATTGCGTTCATCCACCTCTGGCCTGCTGGCTCCCCTTCCTCTGCGGAAGCATAGTTCCCGCTCAGCCCAGTCAAAACTGTTCGCTGCTCTGGCACCCCAATGGTGGAACAAGCTCCCTCACGACGCCAGGACAGCGGAGTCACTCACCACCTTCCGGAGACATTTGAAACCCCACCTCTTTAAGGAATACCTGGGATAGGATAAAGTAATCCTTCTACCCCCCCAAAAAAAATGGTAAAGTGGTTATCCCACTGGCTATAGGGTGAATGCATCAATTTGTGAGTCGCTCTGGACAAGAGCGTCTGCTAAATGACGTAAATATGCCCTTGAGCAAGGCACTTAACCCTAATTGCTCCTGTAAGTCGCTCTGGATAAGAGCGTCTGCTAAATGACTAAAATGTAAATGTAAAAAGTAGATATCTAGCTGGCTTGTCCCAAGTAGATATCTAGCTAGCGTGTCCCAAGTAGATATCTAGCTGGCTTGTCCCAAGTAGATATCTAGCTGGCTTGTCCCAAGTAGATATCTAGCTGGCTTGTCCCAAGTAGATATCTAGCTAGCTTGTCCCAAGTAGATATCTAGCTGGCTTGTCCCAAGTAGATATCTAGCTGGCGTGTCCCAAGTAGATATCTAGCTGGCGTGTCCCAAGTAGATATCTAGCTGATGTGTCCCAAGTAGATATCTAGCTAGCTTGTCCCAAGTAGCTTTCTAGCTGGCTTGTCCCAAGTAGATATCTAGCTGGCTTGTCCCAAGTAGATATCTAGCTGGCAAGCTAATTCACAACAAAAATAATTAAGTACTTGGCTTAAATAGCTAGAAATCGATGTCTTTGCAAGTTTTTCCACTACTAGTACTCCTTCTGTGAATAAAAATGTTTTACGATAAGAAACATATGTCATCAATAAATACCTTGTTTACTGTAAAATGTTATCTGTGATTTTGTTTAGGGGGAGGGGTAGCAATATAAAAAAAACGAATCATTATGCAAAGCTAATTTCCTGCTTGATTATGAAATTGTTGAGCTGGAATGTCGTGTTTGTTGTCAAATATACTGATAACTACTGCAATTATTAGGAAGATACAAAGATGAGGCTATGTGCAGCAATCGGCTGCAATACTGTCCAGAGGAAGGGAGGAAAATAATTTTTTCAGTTTCCAACAGACGTTGAAAGGTATGTAATAAATAATGAGAAGATGCATTTGGAGTAATTATTGCATGGTGAGGAACAAGTCATTGGTTGTGTAATCAGTAGTGTGCTGTATCCATGACTACCCATCAAATCAATCACCAAAGCAATGATCACTGATAGATAAAACATGCTAGCTACCAGTAATGAAACAAAACTATAGCTGGGTTTAACACAACTAGCATGAGGCAACATGGCTAGCTAACGTTAGTTTACCAATGTGTCCAACTATATTACATCCAAGGCTATCCCAGGATATGCTGCACAATCAATAGAAGCCATCATTTGTGACACTGGGTCATTGCTAAGTAATTTATCGAGCTGTAGAACACCATTAAGTACCTCTTAAGTTATGGTAGATGTCTATAAAACATTGTATAGGAAACTACTTATGTTCTGTTGCCCTATGATCAGATTAGGTCAGAATACCATAAAATATAGTCTACTATAATTACAGTTGAAGTAGGAAGTTTACATACACTTAGGTTGGAGTCATTAAAACTAGTTTTTCAACCACTCCACAAATTTCTTCTTAACAAACTATAGTTTTGGCAAGTCGGTTAGGACATCTACTTTGTGCATGACACAAGTAATTTTTCCAACAATTGTTTACAGACAGATTATTTCACTTATAATTCACTGTATCACAATTCCAGTGGGTCAGAAGTTTACATACACTAAGTTGACTGTGCCTTTAAACAGCTTGGAAAATTCCAGAAAATGATGTCATGGCTTTAGAAGCTTCTGATAGGCTAATTTACATTATTTGATTTGAGGTGTACCTGTGGATGTATTTCAAGGCCTACATTCAAACTCAGTGCCTCTTTGCTTGACATCATGGGAAAATCGAAAGAAATCAGCCAAGAAAAAAATTGTAGACCTCCACAAGTCTGGTTCATCCTTGGGAGCAATTTCCAAACGCCTGAAGGTACCACGTTCATCTGTACAAACAATAGTACGCAAGTATAAACACCATGGGACCACACAGCCGTCATACCGCTCAGGAAGGAGATGGGTTCTGTCTCCTAGAGATGAACGTACTTTGGTGCGAAAAGTGCAAATCAATCCCAGAACAACAGCAAAGGACCTTGTGAAGATGCTGGAGGAAACAGGTACACAAGTATCTATATCCACAGTAAAACGATTCCTATATCAACATAACCTGAAAGGCCGCTCACAAGGAAGAAGCCATTGCTCCAAAACCGCCATAAAAAAGCCAGACTACGGTTTGCAACTGCACATGGGGACAAAGATCGTAACTTTTGGAGAAATGTCCTCTGGTCTGATGAAACAAAAATAGACCTGTTTGGCCATAATGACCATCGTTATGTTTGGAGGAAAAAGGAGATGGCTTGCAAGCCGAAGAACACCATGCCAACCGTGAAGCACAGGGGTGGCAGCATCATGCTGTGGGGGTGCTTTGCTGCAGGAGGGACTGGTGCACTTCACAAAATAGATGGCATCATGAAAATTATGTGGATATATTGAAGCAACATCTCAAGACAACAGTCAGGAAGTTAAAGCTTGGTCGCAAATGGGTCTTCCAAATGGACAATGACCACAAGCATACTTCCAAAGTTGTGGCAAAATGGCTTAAGGACAACAAAGTCAAGGTATTGGAGTGGCCATCACAAAGCCCTGACCTCAATCCTATAGAAAATTTGTGGGCAGAACTGAAAAAGCGTGTGCGAGCAAGGAGGCCTACAAACCTGACTCAGTTACACCAGCTCTGTCAGGAGGAATGGGCCAAAATTCACCCAACTTATTGTGGGTAGCTTGTGGAAGGCTACCTGAAACGTTTGACCCAAGTTAAACTATTTAAAGGCAATGCTACCAAATACTAATTTAGTGTATGTAAACTTCTGACCCACTGGGAAAGTGATGAAAGAAATAAAAGCTGAAAGAAATCATTCTCTCTACTATTATTCTGACATTTCACATTCTTAAAATAAAGTGGTGATCCTAACTGACCTAAGACAGGGAATTTTTACTAGGATTAAATGTCAGGAATTGTGAAAAACTGAGTTTAAATGTATTTGGCTAAGGTGTATGTAAACTTCCGACTTCAACTGTATATGCATCTTCAGAAAATAGACATAACTCAAAAGGTTGTACATTTATTAAACACCCGTTAAAGAATAATGGTGAAAAATATATAACATATAGAAACCATGAAAGTAGAGCATTTGATCACAACCTGAAAGAACACATTGAGCATGAATTCCCCTCAACAGCAACATGGTCAAAAACAGAAACACAGTCATTGTCAAAAGTATTGGTCTTCACAAAGTTCGCTGCTTCAGTGTTATGAGATATTTTTGTCAGATGTTACTATGGTAATACTGAAGTATAATTACAAGCGTTCCATAAGTGTCAAAAGCTTTTATTGACAATTACATTAAGTTTATGCAAAGAGTCAATATTTGCAGTGTTGACCCTTCTTTTTCAAGACCTCTGCAATCCGCCTTGACATGCTGTCAATTAACTTCTGGGCCACATCCTGACTGATGGCAGCCCATTCTTGCATAATCAATGCTTGGAGTTTGTCAGAATTTGTGGGTTTTTGTTTGTCCACCCGCCTCTTGAGGATCGACCACAAGTTCTCAATGGGATTAAGTTCTGGGGAGTTTCCTGGCTATGGACCCAAAATATCGATGTTTTGTTCCCCGAGCCACTTAATTATCACTTTTTCCTTATGGCAAGGTGCTCCATCATACTGGAAAAGGCATTGGTCATCACCAAACTGTTCTTGGATGGTTGGGAGAAGTTGCTCTCGGAGGATGTGTTGGTACCATTCTTTATTCATGGCTGTGTTCTTAGGCAAAAATGTGAGTGAGCCCACTCCATTGGCTGAGAAGCAACCCCACACATGAATGGTATCAGGATGCTTTACTGTTGGCATGACACAGGACTGATGGTAGCGCTCACCTTGTCTTCTCCGGACAAGGTGTTTTCCGGATGCCCCAAACAATCGGAAAGGGGATTCATCAGAGAAAATGACTTTACCCCAGTCCTCAGCAGTCCAATCCCTGTACCTTTTGCAGAATATCAGTCTGTCCCTGATGTTTTTCCTGGAGAGAAGTGGCTTCTTTGCTGCCCTTCTTGACACCAGGCCATCCTCCAAAAGTCTTCGCCTCACTGTGCGTGTAGATGCACTCACACCTGCCTGCTGCCATTCCTGAGCAAGCTCTGCACTGGTGGTGCCCCAATCCCGCAGCTGAATCAACTTTAGGAGACGGTCCTGGCGCTTGCTGGACTTTCTTGGGCGCCCTGATGCCTTCTTCACAACAATTGAACCTCTCTCCTTGAAGTTCTTGATGATCTGATAAATGGTTGATTTAGGTGCAATCTTACTAGCAGCAATATCCTTGCCTGTGAAGCCCTTTTTTTACAAAGCAATGATGACGGCACGTGTTTCCTTTGCAGGTAACCATGGTTAACAGAGGAAGAACAATGATTTCAAGCACCACCCTCCTTTTTAAAGCTTCCAGTCTGTTATTCTAACTCAATCAGCATGACAGAGTGATCTCCAGCCTTGTCCTCGTCAACACTCTCACCTGTGTTAACGAGAGAATCACTGACATGATGGCAGCTGGTCCTTTTGTGGCAGGGCTGAAATGCAGTGGAAATGTTTTTTGGGGATTAAGTTCATTTTCATGCACAAAGTGAGGTCCATACCGAAATGGCTTGTCGAGATCGTTGTGGAATAACTTGACTGGCCTGCACAGAGCCCTGACCTCAACCCCATCGAACACCTTTGGGATGAATTGGAAAGCCGACTGCGAGCCAGGCCTAATCGCCCAACGTCAGTGCCCGACTTCACTAATGTCTAATTGGGGGGATTAAGTTCATTTTCAAAGCAAAGAGGGACTTTGCAATTAATTGCAATTAATCTGATCACTCTTCATGACATTCTGGAGTATATGCAATTTGCCATCATCAAAACTGAGGCCCCAGACTTTGTGAAAATTAGTATTTGTGTCATTCTCAAAACTTTTGACCACGACTGTACACCATGTATAGCATTAGAGCATCGCTTCAAAAGATCTATCAGGTTTAAGAGGGCAGCAACTGAAAATGTTTCATAGGATAAAGTCTTTATTCTATAACATGTTCTCCGTTATTGGGGGTGTTGATAATAAGGCGATGGTTGTTAAGGTGGTGTCTCACAGAGAGGAATGTGTCCGTTTTGATTGAAGAGAAGGAGTGAGACGTAGACCCCCAGAAGTCTGCAGGGATGGAGTCCATCTACACTACTAACTATAGCAGGACACCATCAGTAAGAATAGAAGGTCCTCATTTGGGTACTGCCGACAAATTGTCGATATCAATTTGTCGGGTTCCGCGTATCAGCCCGAGGTCTGGCGCCGCTGCAGTCAAACATGGAAGCCATCCTCTCTCAAAGAACTGCTGACCACTTCACCTGTCCTGGCCCACTTTAACCTCACCAGCCCAACTCTGGTCACCTGTGACGTGTCAGCCACAGCAGTGGGAGCGGTCCTCTCTCAGCTTCAGTACGGTGTTGAGAAGCCGGTGGCTTTCGCGTCTCGCGCATTGAGCCCCAACGAACAAAAGTACTCCGTTGGAGAGAGGGAGGCACTAGCATGTGTCTGGGCCTGCGAGCGGTGGCACATTTACCTCTACGGACGTTCTTTCACCCTGCGCACCGACCACCAGGCCCTCACAGCCTACCTCACATGTCTACCTCCGGGTCGGGTCACAAGCCCCTCCGCATGTACCGCTGGTACACCGCCTCCAGCAGTATAACTTTAAGCTGCGGTTTACGCCGGGCAGGGACAATGTGGTGGCCAACCTACTTTCGAGCTCAGTTCTCCCAGACTTATGCCTAGGTTGACTCCGAGGAGGACCTCATCCACCTCCTACACTCACCTCTCCAAGACACAGTGTCGCTCAAGGAGCTGACCCAAGAATCAGCCAACAACCATCATCTTCACGACCTTTGCGGGAATACGTAGACCAGGTCAGAACTCCAACCATATACCAGGTTCGAACATGAGCTGTCATGCTGGAATGACACGTCTGGCTCGCAGAAACTGCACCGTCATACCGAGCAGCCTCAGAGGACGAATGTTGGCCATGGCTCATGAGGGCCACCTTTGGCATTGTGAAGCCGAAGCAGCGCTGCAGGGAACTGGTGTGGTGACCTGGCATCGATCATGATATCGAATGGCTAGTACGTGACCTTGTCAGTGGAAGGACAGGCCCACCTCCGCACACCACCACTGCAGCCACTGGCCTGGCCCTCCCGTCCATGGGAACATGGTCCAACTGGACATCTGCGGTGAACTCTACAATGTGCCTCGTCACCAACGCTTCCTGGTTTTGACCTACATTCAAAATGGGCAGAGGTCACATACATGGGTTCCGGCGAGTAAACTGCCTCTTCCGTCAATCCTATTAGCCAATCTTCAATCATTTGAGAATAAATTGGATGACCTAAGATTACGGTTATCCTACCAATGGGACATTAAAAACTGTAATATCTTATGTTTCACAGAGTCGTGGCTGAACGACAACATGGATAACATACAGCTGGCGGGCTATACGCTACATCGGCAGGATAGAACAGCTGACTCCGGTAAGACAAAGGGTGGCGGTCTGTGTATATTTGTCAATAACAGCTGGTGCATAAAATCTAATACTAAGGAAGTCTCGAGGTTTTGCTCGCCTGAGGTAGAGTATCTCATGATAAGCTGTAGACCCACTATTTACCAAGAGAGTTTATCTATATTTTTCATAGCTGTCTATATACCACCACAAACCAATGCTGGCACTAAGATTGCACTCAATGAGCTGTATAAGGCCATAAGTAAACAGGAAACGCTCATCCAGAGGCAGCGCTCCTAGTGGCCGGGGACTTTAATGCAGGGAAACTTAAATCCGTTCTACCTAATTTCTACCGGCATGTTAAATGTGCAACCAGAGGAAAAAAAACTCTAGACCACCTTTACTCCACACACAGAGACGCGTACAAAGCTCTGCCTCGCCCTCCATTTGGTAAATCTGACCATAACTCTATCCTCCTGATTCCTGCCTTAGACCACTGCGCCACTCAGGAGGCCGGAATTGAGACACTTTGGCGGTGCGGAGATATTCCAAGTTCTTGTGGTCTGTCCACACAATGAACGGATGTTCCGCCTTCGCAGAAGGTCAAAGGTCATACACAAGTAGGCAAACAGGCAGATATCAGGTGAATCAAAACTAGGACTGAAGGCTATAACTGGTTCTCACAAACGAGCTTGGAAAAGGCTTAGTAGAGTCAAAACAAACAATACCTCGAAGCCAGCATAAAAGGCATTTAGCTCATCTGGTAGGCTCGCGTCACTGGGCAGCTTGCGGCTGGGTTTCCCTTTGTAGTCCGTAATAGTTTGCAAGCCCTGCCACATCCGACGAACGTCAGAGCCGGTGTAGTAGGATTCAATCTTAGTCCTGTATTGACGCTTTGCCTGTTTGATGGTTCGTCTGAGGGCATAGCAGGATTTCTTATAAGGGTCCGGATTAGTGTCCCGCTCCTTAGCTCGGTGTGGATGTTGCCTGTAATCCATGGCTTCTGGTTGGGATATGTACGTACGGTCACTGTGGGGACGACGACGTCGTCAGTGCATTTATTGATGAAGCCGGTGACTGAGGTGGTATAACTCCTCAATGCCATTGGATGAATCCCAGAACATATTCCAGTCTGTGCTAGCAAAACAGTCCTGTAGCGTAGCACCCACGTCATCTGACCACTTCCGTATTGAGCGAGTCACTGGTACTTCCTGCTTTCGTTTTTGCTTGTAAGCAGGAATCAGGAGGATAGAATTATGGTCAGATTTGCCAAATGGAGGGCGAGATTTGTATGCATGTCTCTGTGTGGAGTAACGGTGGTCTAGAGTTTTTTTCCGCCTCTGGTTGCACATGTGACATGCTGGTAGAAATGAGGTAGAACGGATTTAAGTTTGCCTGCATTAAAGTCCCGGCCACTAGGAGCGCTGCATCTGGATGAGCGTTTTCTTGTTTGCTTATGGCCTTATACAGCTCGTTGAGTGTGGTCTTAGTGCCAGCATCGGTTTGTGGTGGTAAATAGACAGCTAGGAATAATATAGATGAGAACTCTATTGGTAGATAGTGGGTCTACAGTTTATCATGAGGTACTCTACCTCAGGCGAGCAATACCTCGAGACTTCTTTAATATTAGACATCGGGCACCAGCAGCTATTGACAAATAGACACACACCCCCAGACGTAGCTGCTCTGTCCTGCCGATGCACAGAAAACCCAGCCAGCTCTATATTATCCGTGTCGTCGTTCAGCCACGACTCGGTGAAACATAAGTTGTTACAGGTTTTTAATGTCCCGTTGGTAGGATATTCTGGATCGTAGATCATCCTGTTTATTTTCCAGTGATTGCACGTTGGCCAATAGAACGGATGGTAGAGGCGGTTTACCCACTCGCTGACGAATTCTCACAAGGCACCCCTGTATTTCCGTCTTTTCTTCAAGCGAATGACGGGGATTTGGGACTGGTCTCAGGGAAGCAGTATATCCTTCACGTCGGACTCATTAAAAGAAAAAATATTTGTCCAAGTTCAAGGTGAGTAATCGCTGTTCTGATGTCCAGAAGCTCTTTTCGTTCATCAGAGACGGTAGCAGCAACATTATGTACAAAATAAGTTACAAACAATGCGAAAAAACTAACAAAATAGCACAGTTGGTTATGACCCATCAAACGTATGAATTGTCCACTAAAATTACAAAAAGTTAACTGATGAACTCTGACAGCGCTAATTTTTACGTTATGCTTCTCTGTTCTTTCAGTGGGCTTCTTCCAACAGTCGTATGGAGGTGTGCGTCTGCAGCAACTCAGAAATAAGAAATAATCATTTTTAACACACTTGAATTATTATGCTCAGGTAGGTTAAAGTTACCTTTTTACAGAATTTGCAATTCCATACGTGGAAACATTGCTACTGCAACATGTTAACAGAATAACACTATTTCACCACCACATGTGAACTTCCAATTCCACGTGTGAAAGTTAGATTTTCACATGTGAATGTTTATTATTATGTGAATTATACTGAACAAAAATGTAAAGTGTTGGTCCCATGTTTCATGAGCTGAAAATAAAAGATCCCAGAAACGATCCATACGCACTAAAAACGTATTTCTCTCAAATGTTGTGCACAAATTTCTTTACATCCCTGTTAGTGAGCATTTCTCCTTTGCCAAAAATAATCCATCCACCTGACAGGTGTGGCATATTAAGAAGCTGAGTAAACAGCATGATCATTACACAGGTGCAGCTTGTGCTGGGGATAATAAAAGGCCACTCTAGAATGTACAATTTGGTCACATAACAGAATGCCACAGATGTCTCAAGTGTTGAGGGAGCGTACAATTGGCATGCTGACTGCAGGAATGTCCATCAGAGCTTTTGCCAGAGAATTTAATGTTCATTTCTCTACCATTAGCCGCCTCCAACGTCGTTTTAGAGAATTTTGGCCGTACGTCCAACTGACCTCACAACCGCAGACCACGTGTATGGCGTTGTGTGGGTGAGCAGTTTGCTGATGTCAACGTTGTGAACAGAGTGCCCCATGGTGGCGGTGGGGTTATGGTATGGGCAGGCATAAGCTACGGGCAACGAACACAATTACATTTTATCGACGACAATTTGAATGCGCAGAGATACCGTGACGAGATCCTGAGGCCCATTGTCGTACCATTCATCCGCGGCCATCACATCATGTTTCAGCATGATAATGCATGGCCCCATGTTGCAAGGATCTGTACACAATTCCAGGAAGTTGAAAATGTTCCAGTTCTTCCATGACCTACATACTCACCAGACATGTCACCCATTGAGCATGTTTGGGATGCTCTGGATCAATGTGTACGACAGTGTGTTCCAGTTTCTGCCAATATATAGCAACTCTACACAGCCATTGAAGAGGAGTGGGACAACATTCCACAGGCCAAAATCAACAGCCTGATCAACTCTATGTGAAGGAGATGTGTTGCGCTGCATGAGGCAAATGGTGATCACACCAGATAATGACGGGTTTTCTGATCCACGCCCCTACTTTTAAAAAAAGGTATCTGTGACGAACAATTGCATATCTATATTCCCAGTCATGCGGAATCCATAGATTAGGGGCCCAATTAATTTATTTCAATTGACTGATTTCCTTATATGAACTGTCACTCAGCATGGTGCGTTTATATTTTGTTCAGTATAGATTTTGACACGTGATTGTTTTTCACATGGGAACTTGCAATTACACATGTGAAAGTGAGATTTTCACGAGAACGTTTTTCACGTTTTCAATCTGAATTTATTCAGCGTAATGGCGATTGCGTCGTTCATGGATCTGTTGGGGCGGTATGCAAATTGTAGTGGGGTCTAGGGTGTCAGGTAAGGTGACTCCCAAAGCACTTCACGATGACAGTGTGATCATATGAAAAGGATTGAGCTCATTCAATCTCATCCAAACCCTGGCCTTCATAAAACTGTTGCTTGAAACCTGAAACAAACCCCCAAACCTTTCCTCAAAGCTTTTCCCCCAACCGTTGAATCAATATCACCAAGCTTTTCTCACCCCATGTCAAGGCCCAGCCCCAAAACAGCTGTAGCTCCACCCCATATCAAGGCCCATCCCCAAAACAGCTGTAGCTCCACCCCATATCAAGGCCCAGCCCCAAAACAGCTGTAGCTCCACCCCATATCAAGGCCCAGCCCCAAAACAGCTGTAGCTCCACCCCATATCAAGGCCCAGCCCCAAAACAGTACTGTCCAATGTGAGCGGTCCATGAATTTCATGTCAGCATGAGAAAAGTGTTTTATTTTGTACTTTACAAGAATAAGCAAAACAATGTGTAGATGGACAATGCATTAACACGTACAAGGATAACAAAAGTGTCACAAATCTATTTCTGTCTCAGTGTAACTTATTGACATGGCATCAGCTTAAACTAAACAAAGCAAACTTGAAAATATGCAGACATTGCTGTGCATTGGTTGCTGCGTCTCATGCATCGATACTATCAGGTTATTTCACATAACAGTATATAGCAGTGCTTGAAGAAAAAGTACTTTGGGTTAATAATAATAATAATAATACAAAGCTTACGTCATTATAGCTCCATTGTTTTTGTTCAAATTCATATTATTTTCTCTTAAAACACAATGATAAATGTTCCTTCAATATGTTCCTAATGTACAAGGTGTAATATGTATGTTGGTCTGTGGTTAATAATAAGACCAAGTACCAACCTTCAACAAGACAAATCAAACTAACAACATCTTCCTTTACTTCTTGGGTTTTCTGGCGGGAACAGTCTCAGACCCGACCAACCACAGTCCTCCAGCTGACCATGGTTTGGCAAAATCATCTAAGTTAGTTAGTAACACATTGGCAATTAAACAAAGAATATAACATTTGAAATTAAGGTCCTTAAATCACCAAATAAATGCAATACCACAATATTGTATCCCAGTATTTTACACAGTCTTCCTTCGCCTTATAATCAAATTCAAGCATGAAACAGTTGCCAGCTGGGTGAAGGCCCTCATTCCCTGAGGACTAGATTAGAAAAATATCACTCAAGATTATTTGATTATTTACAGATTATTCGATTATTTACAGATGCAATAAACGATCACTGTGGGCTGGTTTCCTTGACACAGATTAAACCTGAAACCTAGTCCCTGACTGAAACCTGAAACCCTGACTGAAACCTAATCTGACTGAAACCCTGACTGAAACCTAATCTGACTGAAACCTGAAACCCTGACTGAAACCTAATCTGACTGAAACCTGAAACCCTGACTGAAACCTAGTTGCTGACTGAAACCCTGACTGAAACCTAGTCCCCGACTGAAACCTAGTCCCCGACTGAAACACATGTTCAACGGAGATCAAACCCCCATTGAAAGTGCTTCTTTGTCTAGGACTATGTTCAACCTTGTCCAGGAAACTGGTCCTATAAAGTCTGAGCTCCAGGTAGTCAGTCTCAGGAGAGTTTCTTGCTGTTGTTAGAGCCAGAGCCAGTGTTGTGTTGGTTATTGATAAAGTCCACGATGAGCTGAGCCGTCTTGCGAGGTCGCTCCATCACCACAGAGTGGCCACAGTTATCCAGCAGGTCCACCTGGCAGCCAGAGACTGCCTCCATCAGCATAGACGCTCCCGACACATCCACCACCTGAGAGAGGAAGAGAGGAGAGGAGAGAACAATTAAGAGGTACTCTCTTAGAAAAAAATAAAAATAAAGGGTCTATCTAGAACCTAAAAGGGTTCTTTTTGGCTGTCCCCATAGGATAACCCTTTGAAGAACCCTTTTTGGTTCCAGGTAGAACCTTTAAAAGGGTTCTACGTGGAACCAAAAAGGGTTCTCCTATGGGGACAGCCGAAGAACCCTGATGGAACCATTTCTTCTGATTTTTTTATGATTTATTTTCATTACAATTATAAAGACAAACAGAAAACAAAACAAAAATAGTCACATACATTATATACAAAACAAAATCCCTTTTTTCTAAGAGTGTACTAGAGTTTAGAAGTAGTGTATGCACATCCAGTTACTTGCAACTTGCATTACTTGTAATAAAAAGAAAGATATTCACTGTTGATTGCGCCCACAGTTTTATTGTGCAATGTTACGACCCAGCGGTCTTCGAACGCTTACCTGGTCATGCTTCCCCCAGATGACCTGTGTCGGGGCTGTGATCAGATGCATGTTCTCATGTAAGGAATGTCTGGACTTCTCTCCTACGATCTCCATGAACACTGAGGAAAGATAGAAAATGCCTGTTCACATACAGAACCAAAACTTTCCACCAGGTGTGATTTAACAAGTCCGATAGATCATTCAATTATTCAATGAATGTTTTTGATCCAGACGTTCCAACCAAGTCCCTCACGCTCTCTGTAGAAGTCGTTGTTTGGAACCCGAACATCCACCAATCCCTGAAGAATCTGTCAAAAATAATAACTATTATTGTTAGAATAATAAATGTTATTGTAACCATGGGTTACATAAGTTAAATTATTGGGAAACCATGCAGTAGATTCTTGTTTTAAAAAATGGCAACAAGTCAAGTAAAGAGAAGATTTTGACTAGTTCTTGTAGTAGTCCGGGTTTTTTGTTATTGACTAAGTCCTGAAGATGTTGACCAGCCAGCAACAGCAACAAAACTAAGACCTGGATTCAATCCGATCAGCAGTAGATCCGTGTGATAGCGCGCAAGACATTTAAAAAGGTCATTTCCGATTGAGCCGACACACATGCAGCGTTTACCATGAATGTGGTCTCCACAAACGTGGAAACACTGCTTTGAAAAGGTGCATAGCCGACAAGATGCGATCAGATTGAATCCCGGCCTGAGTAATGCGACTGAAATGCATCAATGACTACCTGTTGAGGGATCTTGAAGCGTACGAAAGAGCAGAGTTTGAGCATGTCCTCCATCTCCTCTGGGGTAGAGGGGATCAGAGGGATCCTCTGGGGGTCCAGGCTCCCACTCTGCTCCTGCTCCTTTTCCATCTCCCTCAGACGCTCCACAAACGGACTCTCGTTAGGAAGACCTGAAAAAGACCAGGAAGGAAGATCTAAACTGAACAAAGACTTCTGAAGGTAATTGGTTGCACCAGATCTTTATTTAGGGGCTTCGTAGCAAAGGGGGTGAATGCATATGCACGCACCACTTTTCCGTGATTTATTTTGTAGAATATTTTGAAACAAGTTATTTTTTTCATTTCACTTCACCAATTTGGACTATTTTGTGTATGTCCATTACATGAAATCCAAATAAAAATCCATTTAAATTACAGGTTGTACTGCAACAAAATAGGAAAAACGCCAAGGGGGATGAATACCTTTGCAAGGCACTGTACCTTAAAAGAAGGTAGGGGATCAGAAAACCAGTCAGTATCTGGTGTGACCATTATTTGCCTCATGCGGCGCGACACATCTCCTTCACATAGAGTTGATCAGGTTGTTGATTGTGGCCTGTGGAATGTTGTCCCACTCCTCTTCAATGGCTGTGTAGAGTTGCTATATATTGGCAGAAACTGGAACACGCTGTCAAACACGTCGATCCAGAGCATACCAAACTTGCTCAAATGGGTGACATGTCTGGTGAGTATGAAGGTCTGAAGAAGAGAACTGGGACATTTTCAGATTCCAGGAATTGTGTACAGATCCTTGCAACATGGTGGTCCTCTGTAGCTCAGCTGGTAGAGCACGGTGCTTGTAACGCCAAGGTAGTGGGTTCGATCCCCGGGACCACCCATACACAAAAAATTAATAAAAAATGTATGCACGCATGACTGTAATTCGCTTTGGATAAAAGCGTCTGCTAAATGGCATATTATATTAACATGGGGCCGTGCATTATCATGCTGAAACATGAGGGGATGGCGGTGGATGAATGGCACGACAATGTGCCTCAGGATCTCGTCATGGTATCTCTGTGTATTCAAATTGCCATCGATAAAATGCACTTGTGTTCGTTGTCCGTAGCTTATGCCTGCCCATACCATAACCCCACCGCCACCATGGGGCACTCTATTCACAACGTTGACATCAGCAAACCACTCGCCCACACGACGCCATCTGCCCGGTACAGTTGAAACCAGGATTCATCCGTGAAGAGCACATTTCTCCAAGGTGCCAGTGGCCATCGAAGGTGAGCATTTGCCCACTGAAGTTGGTTACGACGCCATACTGCAGTCAGGTCAAGACCCTGGTGAGGACGACGAGCACGCAGATGAGCTTCCCTGAGACGGTTTCTGACAGTTTGTGCAGAAATTATTTGGTTGTGCTAACCCACAGTTTCATCAGCTGTCCGGGTGGCTGGTCTCAGATGAAGAAGCCGGATGTGGAGGTCCTGGGTTGGTGTGGTTACACGTGGTCTGCGGTTGTGAGGCCGGTTAGATGTACTGCCAAATTCTCTAAAACAACGCTGGTAGAGAAATTAACATTACATTCTCTGGCAACAGCTCTGGTGGACATTCCTGCAGTCAGCATGCCAATTACACGCTCCCTCAAAACTTGAGACATCTGCAGCATTGTGTTGTGTGACAAAACTGCACATTTTAGAGTGGCCTTTTATTGTCCCCAGCACAAGGTGCACCTGTGTAATGATCATGCTGTTTAATCAGCTTCTTGATATGCCACACCTGTCAGGTGGATGGATTATTTTGGCAAAGGAGAAATGCTCACTAACAGGGATGAAAACAAAATTTGTGCACAACATTTTTGAGAAACAAGCTTTTTGTGCGTCTGGAAAATTTCTGGGATCATTTATTTCAGCTCATGAAACATGGGACCAACACTTTACATGTTGCGTTTATATTTTTGTTCAGTATAATTCATATAATAATAAATATTCATATGTGGAATTGAAAGTTGACATGTGGTGGTGAAATAGTGTTATTCTCCTCACGTGAAAAGGTAGTGTTAACATGTTGCGGTTTATATTTTTGTTCAGTGTAAATAAACATCTAAGAAAATGATCCCGAAGGCCTATAGGGATAAGGAATTCTAGAATTCATATTTTGTGCAACAATTAACATATTATTATTAATTATTAACATTAGGAATATTTCTACAAGCCCCACAAACGCACACTTGTCAGAAAGACTTGAAAACACAATTCATTATAGAAAAAGGATATTGTCAGGTAGCATATTTTTAAAAAATGTGTTGTTATATGATTGTAAACTTGGCGGTTGGTGTCACCCTGCGAGAGAGTATGTCACGTTAATAAAGTACATTTGCTGCAGCACAGCCATTTTGAAAAGTGACTTTTGAACATTTTTACCTGCCGGGCAGATGAGGGTGACACTGCAAAGGTCTTTGGGGTAGCGGGCAGCGTACACCCCGGCAACGTTGCCCCCCATGGATGTACCCACTAGGTGGAAGGGCCTCTTGGTCAGACGGACACTCTCCACAAACTGGACAGACACAGAAGAGACACAGAGACGGTAGTGTTCGATGTTGTACACGTACTGTAATCCGGCATAAAAACATAGCAGTAGCCGTTCACAGTAGTTATCCGGCCATTCATGAATAAATAATTGTCTTAGTACTTTAATAATACTTTTGTAATTCTTAATTCATTATTAGAACAGTCTGTATCTGAGAGCTCTATGCCATTTCATTAAATACTATATATATATATATATATATATATATATATATATATATATATATATATATATATATATATTATACATATATATATACATACATACATACATACACACACACACACACACACACACACATACATACATACATACAGTGGGAGAAAAAAGTATTTAGTCAGCCACCAATTGTGCAAGTTCTCCCACTTAAAAAGATGAGAGAGGCCTGTAATTTTCATCATAGGTACACGTCAACTATGACAGACAAAATGAGGAAAAAAATCCAGAAAATCACATTTTTAATGAATTTATTTGCAAATGATGGTGGAAAATAAGTATTTGGTCAATAACAAAAGTTTCTCAATACTTTGTTGTATACCCTTTGTTGGCAATGACACAGGTCAAACGTTTTCTGTAAGTCTTCACAAGGTTTTCACACACTGTTGCTGGTATTTTGACCCATTCCTCCATGCAGATCAGGTTTCATCTGACCATATGACATTCTCCCAATCCTCTTCTGGATCATCCAAATGCACTCTAGCAAATTTCAGACTGGCCTGGACATGTACTGGCTTAAGCAGGGGGACACGTCTGGCACTGCAGGATTTGAGTCCCTGACGGTGTAGTGTGTTACTGATGGTAGGCTTTGTTACTTTGGTCCCAGCTCTCTGCAGGTCATTCACTAGGTCCCCCTGTGTGGTTCTGGGATTTTTGCTCACCGTTCTTGTGATCATTTTGACCCCACGGGGTGAGATCTTGCGTGGAGCCCCAGATCGAGGGAGATTATCAGTGGTCTTGTATGTCTTCCATTTCCTAATAATTGCTCCCACAGTTGATTTCTTCAAACCAAGCTGCTTACCTATTGCAGATTCAGTCTTCCCAGCCTGGTGCAGGTCTACAATTTTGTTTCTGGTGTCCTTTGACAGCTCTTTGGTCTTGGCCATAGTGGAGTTTGGAGTGTGACTGTTTGAGGTTGTGGACAGGTGTCTTTTATACTGATAACAAGTTAAAGCAGGTGCCATTAATACATGTAACGAGTGGAGGACAGAGGAGCCTCTTAAAGAAGAAGTTACAGGTCTGTGAGAGCCAGAAATCTTGCTTGTTTGTAGGTGACCAAATACTTATTTTCCACCATAATATGCTAATAAATTCATTAAAAATTCTACAATGTGATTTTCTGGATTTTTTCCCCTCAATCTGTCTGTCATAGTTGATGTGTACCTATGATGAAAATTACAGGCCTCTCTCATCTTTTTAAAGTGGGAGAACTTGCACAATTGGTGGCTGACTAAATACTTTTTTCCCCCATTGTATACACAGTGGTGTGAAAAGGGGTTTGCCCCCTACAACCTAATAACTGGTTGGGCCACCCTTAACAGCAACAACTGCAATCAAGCGTTTGCGATAACTTGCAATGAGTATTTTACAGCGCTGTGGAGGAATTTTGGCCCACTCATCTTAGCAGAATTGTTGTAATTCAGCCACATTGGAGGGTTTTCGAGCATGAATTGTCCTTCTTAAGGTCATGCCACAGCATCTCAATAGGATTCAGGTCAGGACTTTGACTAGGCCACTCCAAAGTCTTCATTTTGTTTTTCTTCAGCCATTCAGAGGTGCTTGCTGGTGTGTTTTGGATCATTGTCCTACTGCAGAACCCAAGTTCGCTTCAGCTTGAGGTCACGAACTGATGGCCGGATATTCTCCTTCAGGATTTTTTGGTAGACAGCAGAATTCATGGTTCCATTTATCACAGGAAGTCTTCCAGGTCCTGAAGCAGCAAAACAGGCCCAGACCACCACACTACCACCACCATATTTTACTGTTGGTATGATGTTCTTTTTCTGAAATGCGGTGTTACTTTTACGCCAGATGTAATGGGACACACACCTTCCAAAAAGTTCAACTTTTGTCTCGTCAGTCCACAGAGTATTTTCTCAAAGGTCTTGGGGATCATCAAGATGTTTTCTGGCAAAAATGAGACAAGCTTTAATGTTCTTTTTGCTCAGCAGTGGTTTTCGTCTTGGAACTCTGCCATGCAGGCCATTTTTGCCCAGTCTCTTTCTTATGGTGGAGTCATGAACACTGACCTTAACTGAGGCCTGCAGCTCTTTGGATGTTGTTGTGGGGTCTTTTGTGACATCTTGGATGAGTCGTCGCTGCGCTCTTGGGGTAATTTTGGTCGGCCGGCCACTCCTGGGAAGGTTCACCACTGTTCCATGTTTTCGCCATTTGTGGATAATGGCTCTCACTGTGGTTCGCTGGAGTCCCAAAGCTTTAGAAATGGCTTTATAACCTTTTCCAGACTGATGGATCTCAATTACTTTCTTTCTCATTTGTTCCTGAATTTCTTTGGATCTCGGCATGATGTCTAGCTTGTTAGGATCTTTTGGTCTACTTCACTTTGTCAGGCAGGTCCTATTTAAGTGATTCCTTGATTGAGAACAGGTGTGGCAGTAATCAGGCCTGGGTGTGGCTAGAGGAATTGAACTCAGGTGTGATAAACCACAGTCGAGTTCTGTTATAACGGGGGGGCAAACACTTTCACACCACTGTGTGTATATATATATATATATATATATATATATATATACACATACATACACACACACACACACACACACACACATACAGTTATCATATTTTTTTTATTTTTTTTTATGTTTCAGTGAATAAACTGTTTTATTATAAAACATATATTTTGTTTCATTTTTTTGGAGCTTTTGTCTTTGTTTACTATGTCTTTTAAAAATGATTTATTATTATTTTGATCACATGATTAAACCACAACAGGGAAGGCTCATGGCCCCCACAACCCAGCCCCACCTCCCCCAGAACACCCACAACCCAGCCCCACCTCCCCCAGAACACCCCACTACCCAGCCCCACCTCCCCCAGAACACCCCACAACCCAGCCCCACCTCCCCGAGAACACCCCACAACCCAGCCCCACCTCACCCAGAACACCCCACAACCCAGCCCCACCTCACCTCCACCAGAACACCCCACCCTCGTTCACCAAAAGATCAAACAATCTCATTCCAAAATCATGGGCATTAATATGGAGTTGGTCCCCCCCTTTGCTGCTATAACAGCCTCCCCCTTCTGGGAAGGAATTCCACTAGATGTTGGAACATTGCTGCGGGGACTTGCTTCCATTCAGCCACAAGAGCATTAGTGAGATCGGGCACTGATGTTTGGCGATTAGGCCAGGCTCGCAGTCGGCGTTCCAATTCATCCAAAAGGTGTTCGATGGAGTTGTGGTCAGGGCTCTGTGCAGGGCAGTCAAGTTCTTCCACACCGATCTTGACAAACAATTTCTGCATGGACCTCACTTTGTGCACGGGGCATTGTCATGCTGAAACAGGAAAGGGCCTTCCCCAAACTGTTGCCACAAAGTTGGAAGCACAGAATCATCTAGAATGTCATTGTATGCTATAGCGTTAAGATTTCCCTTCACAGCCCCAGACCATTATTCCTCCTCCACCTAACTTTACAGTTGGCACTATGCATTGGGGCAGGTAGCATTCTCCTGACATCCGCCAAACCCAGATGGTGAAGCGTGATTAATCACTCCAGAGAATGCATTTCCACTGGTCCAGAGTCCAATGGCGGCGAGCTTTATACCACTCCAGCCGACGCTTGGCATGTAAAGATGATCTTAGGCTTGTGATTGGCTGCTCGGCCATGGAAACCCATTTCATGAAGCTCCCGACAAACAGTTATTGTGCTGACGTTGCTTCCAGAGGCCGTTTGGAATTCGGTAGTGAGTGTTGCAACCAAGAATAGTCGATTTTTACGCGCTACGCGCTTCAGCACTCGGCGGTCCCATTCTGTGAGCTTGTGTGGCCTACCAATTTGCAGCTGAGCCGTTGTTGCTCCTAGAAGTTTCCGCTTCACAATAACAGCATTTACAGTTGACCGGGGCAGCTCTAGAAGGGCAGAAATTTGACGAACTGACTTGTTGGAAAGGTGGCATCCTATGACGGTGCCATGTTGAAAGTCACTGAGCTCTTCATGGAGATTGCATCTCTCATTCCATCTCTCTATGGAGATTGCATGGCTGTGTGCTCGATTTTATACACCTGTCAGCAACGGGTGTGGCTGAACTAGCTGAATCCACTAATTTGAAATACTTTTGTATATATATAGTTTAATGTTCCCATACATTGTACACAGTGTTTCAATTACAATTCCTGTCAATGATATCATTTAAAAACATTTTTTAATCTTTCTTTTATTTATCGGTATATTTGAATTCAATGATTTGGCTCTGAATTTCTGTAATTTTTTCCGGGGGATAATATTGAAAATGCAACCAAGCTTATATTGATTCTTTGAAGAATGGGGATCCGCAGGAACGAAGTAAAGTGACAGACTTCATTTGTATAAAAGTAAATATTTAGAAAAATAAAAATGGGTTTGTCTTTTCTAAGATTTTACATGAGATCCAACTCGTATTTACTTATAGTTTGAATCCATGAGGCTTTCAGCAATTGATTCAAGGCTTCAATGTTCTTTAAGTTCAGCCATAAATTGTCAGACCCCTTGACTTTTTCCACATTTTGTTACGTTACAGCCTTATTCTAAAATGGATAAATCGTTTTTCCACCTCATCTATCTACACACAATACCCCACAATGAAAAAGCAAAAACAGTTTTCTAGAAATTTTTGCAAATGTATAGAAAACTGAAATATTACATTTACATAAGTATAAGTATTCAGACCCTTTACTCAGTATTTTGTTGAAGCACCATTGGCAACGATTACAGCCTCAAGTCTTCTTGGGTGTCGCTACAAGCTTGGCACACCTGTATTTGGGGAGTTTCTCCCATTCTTCTCTGCAGATCCTCTCAAGCTCTGTCAGGTTGGATGGGGAGCGTTGCTGCACAGCTATTTTCAGGTCTCTCCAGAGATGTTCGATCAGGTTCAAGTCCGGGCTCTTGCTGGGCCACTCAAGGACATTCAGAGACTTGTCCCGAAGCCACTCCTGCGTTGTCTTGGCTGTGTGCTTAGGGTTGTTGTCCTGTTGGAAGGTGAACCTTCGCCCCAGTCTGAGGTCCTGAGCACTCTGGAGCAGGTTTTCATCAAGGATCTCTCTGTACTTTGCTCCATTCATCTTTCCCTCGATCCTGACTAGTCTCCCAGTCCCTGCCGCTGAAAAACATCCCCATAGCATGATGCTTCAACCACCATTGGTTCACCGTAGGGATGGTGCCAGGTTTCCTCCAGACGTGACGCTTGGCATTCAGGCTAAAGAGTTCAATCTTGTTTTCATCAGACCAGAGAATCTTGTTTCTCATGGGCTGAGAGTCCTTTAGGTGCCTTTTGGCAAACTCCAAGCGGGCTGTCATGTGCCTTTTACTGAGGAGTGGCTTCCGTCTGGCCACTCTACCATAAAGGCCTGATTGGTGGAGTGCTGCAGAGATGGTTGTCCTTCTGGAAGGCTCTCCCATCTCCACAGAGGAACTCTGGAGCTCTGTCAGAGTGACCATCGGGTTCTTGGTCACCTCCCTGACCAAGGCCCTTCTCCCCCGATTGCTCAGTTTGGCCGGGCGACCAGCTCTAGGAAGAGTCTTGGTGGTTCCAAACTTCTTCCATTTAAGAATGATGGAGGCCACAGTGTTCTTGGGGACCTTCAATGCTGCAGAAATTTTTTGGTACCCTTCCCCAGATCTGTGCCTCGACACAATCCCGTCTCGGAGCTCTACGGACAATTCCTTTGACCTCATGGCTTGGTTTTTGCTCTGACATGCACTGTCAACTGTGGGACCTTATATAGACAGGTGTGTGCCTTTCCAAATCATGTCCAATCAATTGAATTTACCACAGGTGGACTCCAATCAAGTTGTAGAAACATCTCAAGGATGATCAATGGAAACAGGATGCACCTGAGCTCAATTTCGAGTCTCATAGCAAAGGGTGTTAATACTTATGTAAATAAGGTATTTTTAATTTGCTGAAATATCTAAAGACCTGTTTTTGATTTGTCATTGTGGGGTATTGTGTGTAGATTGATGGGAAAAAAATAATTTAATCCATTTTAGAATAAGGCTGTAACCTAACAAAATGTGGAAAAAGTTAAGGGGTCTGAATACTTTCCGAATGCACTGCAGATGCCAATCACGTCCACTGGGTCATTACTCCCCTTAACCGGTGCAGGGCAAAAGATAGTCGGACTGTCTTAGGGAACCCACTCTCAAAATGGTGCATTTCTCATCATTTGGTTTTCGACAGGCATAAATGGGACCCATGTCGTCCAAGGAGCATTGTTCCAAGAGGCTTCATGATCGTACAGGTGCTTCCAGGTGCTTCCAGGTGCTTCCAGGTGCTTCCAGGTGCTTCCAGGTGCTTCCAGGTGCTTCCAGGTGCTTTTTGGCTAACTTGAGTCAACCTTTTGGATGACATGGGTCCCATTATGCCTGGCGAAAACCAAACACTGCATTCCACAGTAAGAATCTCATACCAACGGTATGGTGGTGGTAGTGTTATGGTTTGGGGATGCTTTGCTGCCTCAGGACCTGGACGACTTGCCTTAATAGAAGGAACCATGAATTCTGCCAACCGTCTGTAAAACTGAAGCTAAAACGCAGCCACTCAGCCCCTACCCAGATGGTCATGCAGCATTGCAATCTTCTCTCTCTGTCTCCCACTGCTCTCTCCTCTTCTATCCTATCATCTCTCCCGTCTACTAAATCCTTCTCCCCTCCTGTCTCCTGATTCTGCCTCTTCGACCCTACTCTCCTCCCTTTCCGCATCCTATGACTCGCACTGTCCCCTTTCCTCCCGGCCGGCTCGGCCCGCCCCGCCCCTCCTGCTCCGTGGCGGAGTGACTCATTGCAAGCTTGCAGAACAGGGCTGTGGGCAGCTGAGCAGTCACTTAAACACTACCCACATGTACATATTACCTCAATTACCTCGACTAACCGGTGCCCCCGCACATTGACTCGGTACCGGTACCCCCCTGTATATAGCCTCCCTACTGTTATTCTATTTTACTGCTGCTGTTTAATATATTTTAATTTTTTTTACTTATCAATTTTTTACTTAACACATTTTATGTTCTTAAAAACTGCATTGTTGGTTAAGGGCTTGTAAGTAAGCATTTCACTGTAATGTCTACACCTGTTGTATTCGGCGCATGTGGCAAATAACATTTGATTTGATTTGAGAAATGGAGGAAAACTAAACTTCCGGAGGACCTATCATTCTTCCAATCCCTCCTCTCTACTTTCTCTTCCTCTGTATCCGCTGCTAAAGCCACTTTCTATCACTCTAAATGTCAAGCTTCTGCTTCCAACCTCTTTTCCACCTTTCTCCTCTCGCTTGAATGCTCCACCCCACCCCTCCTCCCTCCACCACTCCTCCCTCTCCCTCCCTCCACCCCTCCCCACCCCTCCACCTCTCCGCAGATGCCTTTGTCAACCACTTCGAAAAGAAGGTTGACGACATGCTCTACTCATTCACTCAGCCTATTGAGTCCACTGGTCTCACTCACACAGAACTACCCTACGCCTTAACCTCATTCTCCCCTCTCTCTCCAGATAAACTACCCTACGCCTTAACCTCATTCTCCCCTCTCTCTCCAGATAAACTACCCTACGCCTTGACCTCATTCTCCCCTCTCTCTCCAGATAAACTACCCTACGCCTTGACCTCATTCTCCCCTCTCTCTTCAGATAAAATCCTGCGACTAGTGAGGTCTGGACACTAGCACTTGACTCCCCACCCCACTAGCTCTGACTGCTGGTAGCTACTTTATTGAGGACAAATGTCCTTACTTTGACTGAGTTTTGTGGTTGTCCCACCTAGCTATTTATTTATTTATTTATTTCACTTTTATTTGCGACCTGGCCAAGATAAAGCAAAGCAGTGCGATAAAAAAACAACAACAACAACACAGAGTTACATATGGGGTAAAACAAACCATAAAATATAATGTTTTTCTGAAGATGAATGCACTAACTGTAAATCGCTCTGGATAGGAGTTTCCACTAAATGTGATCTTGGTACAGTAACAGTATACAGTGTTTACAGTGGTGTAGCGTCACGGAGACCTTACAGAAGAAAAACATTTAAAATGTAATCACTCACTCAAATCAACCAATCAATAAAATCAGTACCTGTCGTATCCTCTTGACTTGTCCCTCTATGGAATAGTCTCTGGCATCGGTGCGGCTGGTGCCCTCGTGTCCGGGCATGTCAACGCACAGCAGGTGCTGATGCTTGGGTAGGAACTACAGATATAGACATAGACACAGTTAACGCCCCAACTACACTATCTATCTGCTACAGATATAGACATACACACAGTTAACGCCCCAACTACACTATCTATCTGCTACAGATATAGACATACACACAGTTAACGCCCCAACTACACTATCTATCTGCTACAGATATAGACATAGACACAGTTAACGCCCCAACTACACTATCTATCTGCTACAGATATAGACATACACACAGTTAACGCCCCAACTACACTATCTATCTGCTACAGATATAGACATACACACAGTTATATACACAAGGTACGTCACAGTTAAAAACTACAAACATTCCTTGAGTCTACTTATCCTGTCTACTTTATCCAATAATGATCTGTATCCTGTAAACTACACTACTAACAACATTGTATTAGCACGTTACATTATTTAGTAGGTGTTAACACAGCATTGTTACTGTAGTAATTACATCGTTACAAAGTTATAAGAGCAATATAACATGACGGTTTACCAGTGTTGTAGTCGAGTCACTAAACCTTGAGTCCGAGTCACCAATGGTCAAGAGTCAAGAGTCCCTATAGCTGAAGTCCTGGTCCCAGCGCTCCAGTCTGAGTCACTGGGTCTGAGTCCTGGTCCCAGCGCTCCAGTCTGTCACTGGGTCTGAGTCCTGGTCCCAACGCTCCAGTCTGAGTCACTGGGTCTGAGTCCTGGTCCCAGCGCTCCAGTCTGAGTCACCGGGTCTGAGTCCTGGTCCCAGTGCTCCAGTCTGTTACTGGGTCTGAGTCCTGGTCCCAGCGCTCCAGTCTGAGTCACTGGGTCTGAGTCCTGGTCCCAGCGCTCCAGTCTGTTACTGGGTCTGAGTCCTGGTCCCAGCGCTCCAGTCTGTTACTGGGTCTGAGTCCTGGTCCCAGCGCTCCAGTCTGTTACTGGGTCTGAGTCCTGGTCCCAGCGCTCCAGTCTGTTACCGGGTCTGAGTCCTGGTCCCAGCGCTCCAGTCTGTTACTGGGTCTGAGTCCTGGTCCCAGCGCTCCAGTCTGTTACCGGGTCTGAGTCCTGGTCCCAGCGCTCCAGTCTGTTACTGGGTCTGAGTCCTGGTCCCAGCGCTCCAGTCTGTTACTGGGTCTGAGTCCTGGTCCCAGCGCTCCAGTCTGTTACTGGGTCTGAGTCCTGGTCCCAGCGCTCCAGTCTGTTACTGGGTCTGAGTCCTGGTCCCAGCGCTCCAGTCTGAGTCACCGGGTCTGAGTCCTGGTCCCAGCGCTCCAGTCTGTTACTGGGTCTGAGTCCTGGTCCCAGCGCTCCAGTCTGAGTCACCGGGTCTGAGTCCTGGTCCCAGTGCTCCAGTCTGTTACTGGGTCTGAGTCCTGGTCCCAGTGCTCCAGTCTGTTACTGGGTCTGAGTCCTGGTCCCAGCGCTCCAGTCTGTTACTGGGTCTGAGTCCTGGTCCCAGTGCTCCAGTCTGTTACTGGGTCTGAGTCCTGGTCCCAGTGCTCCAGTCTGTTACTGGGTCTGAGTCCTGGTCCCAGCGCTCCAGTCTGTTACTGGGTCTGAGTCCTGGTCCCAGCGCTCCAGTCTGAGTCACCGGGTCTGAGTCCTGGTCCCAGCGCTCCAGTCTGTTACTGGGTCTGAGTCCTGGTCCCAGCCCTCCAGTCTGTTACTGGGTCTGAGTCCTGGTCCCAGCGCTCCAGTCTATTACTGGGTCTGAGTCCTGGTCCCAGCGCTCCAGTCTGTTACTGGGTCTGAGTCCTGGTCCCAGTGCTCCAGTCTGTTACTGGGTCTGAGTCCTGGTCCCAGTGCTCCAGTCTGTTACTGGGTCTGAGTCCTGGTCCCAGCGCTCCAGTCTGTTACTGGGTCTGAGTCCTGGTCCCAGCGCTCCAGTCTGAGTCACTGGGTCTGGAGTCCTGGTCCCAGCGCTCCAGTCTGTTACTGGGTCTGAGTCCTGGTCCCAGCGCTCCCAGTCTGTTACTGGGTCTGAGTCCTGGTCCCAGTGCTCCAGTCTGTTACTGGGTCTGAGTCCTGGTCCCAGCGCTCCAGTCTGTTACTGGGTCTGTCCTGGTCCCAGTGCTCCAGTCTGTTACTGGGTCTGAGTCCTGGTCCCAGCGCTCCAGTCTGTTACTGGGTCTGAGTCCTGGTCCCAGCGCTCCAGTCTGTTACTGGGTCTGAGTCCTGGTCCCAGCGCTCCAGTCTGAGTCACTGGGTCTGAGTCCTGGTCCCAGTGCTCCAGTCTGTTACTGGGTCTGAGTCCTGGTCCCAGCGCTCCAGTCTGAGTCACCGGGTCTGAGTCCTGGTCCCAGTGCTCCAGTCTGTTACTGGGTCTGAGTCCTGGTCCCAGTGCTCCAGTCTGTTACTGGGTCTGAGTCCTGGTCCCAGCGCTCCAGTCTGTTACTGGGTCTGAGTCCTGGTCCCAGTGCTCCAGTCTGTTACTGGGTCTGAGTCCTGGTCCCAGTGCTCCAGTCTGTTACTGGGTCTGAGTCCTGGTCCCAGTGCTCCAGTCTGTTACTGGGTCTGAGTCCTGGTCCCAGTGCTCCAGTCTGTTACTGGGTCTGAGTCCTGGTCCCAGTGCTCCAGTCTGTTACTGGGTCTGAGTCCTGGTCCCAGCGCTCCAGTCTGTTACTGGGTCTGAGTCCTGGTCCCAGCGCTCCAGTCTGTTACTGGGTCTGAGTCCTGGTCCCAGCGCTCCAGTCTGTTACTGGGTCTGAGTCCTGGTCCCAGCGCTCCAGTCTGTTACTGGGTCTGAGTCCTGGTCCCAGCGCTCCAGTCTGTTACTGGGTCTGAGTCCTGGTCCCAGTGCTCCAGTCTGTTACTGGGTCTGAGTCCTGGTCCCAGTGCTCCAGTCTGAGTCACTGGGTCTGAGTCCTGGTCCCAGCGCTCCAGTCTGTTACTGGGTCTGAGTCCTGGTCCCAGCGCTCCAGTCTGTTACTGGGTCTGAGTCCTGGTCCCAGCGCTCCAGTCTAGTTACTGGGTCTGAGTCCTGGTCCCAGCGCTCCAGTCTGTTACTGGGTCTGAGTCCTGGTCCCAGTGCTCCAGTCTGTTACTGGGTCTGAGTCCTGGTCCCAGCGCTCCAGTCTGTTACTGGGTCTGAGTCCTGGTCCCAGCGCTCCAGTCTGAGTTACTGGGTCTGAGTCCTGGTCCCAGCGCTCCAGTCTGTTACTGGGTCTGAGTCCTGGTCCCAGCGCTCCAGTCTATTACTGGGTCTGAGTCCTGGTCCCAGTGCTCCAGTCTGTTACTGGGTCTGAGTCCTGGTCCCAGCGCTCCAGTCTGTTACTGGGTCTGAGTCCTGGTCCCAGTGCTCCAGTCTGTTACTGGGTCTGAGTCCTGGTCCCAGCGCTCCAGTCTGTTACTGGGTCTGAGTCCTGGTCCCAGCGCTCCAGTCTGTTACTGGGTCTGAGTCCTGGTCCCAGTGCTCCAGTGTGAGTCACCGGGTCTGAGTCCTGGTCCCAGTGCTCCAGTCTGTTACTGGGTCTGAGTCCTGGTCCCAGCGCTCCAGTCTGTTACTGGGTCTGAGTCCTGGTCCCAGCGCTCCAGTCTGTTACTGGGTCTGAGTCCTGGTCCCAGCGCTCCAGTCTGAGTCACTGGGTCTGAGTCCTGGTCCCAGCGCTCCAGTCTGAGTCACTGGGTCTGAGTCCTGGTCCCAGCGCTCCAGTCTGTTACTGGGTCTGAGTCCTGGTCCCAGTGCTCCAGTCTGTTACTGGGTCTGAGTCCTGGTCCCAGTGCTCCAGTCTGTTACTGGGTCTGAGTCCTGGTCCCAGTGCTCCAGTCTGAGTCACCGGGTCTGAGTCCTGGTCCCAGTGCTCCAGTCTGTTACTGGGTCTGAGTCCTGGTCCCAGCGCTCCAGTCTGTTACTGGGTCTGAGTCCTGGTCCCAGCGCTCCAGTCTGTTACTGGGTCTGAGTCCTGGTCCCAGTGCTCCAGTCTGTTACTGGGTCTGAGTCCTGGTCCCAGTGCTCCAGTCTGTTACTGGGTCTGAGTCCTGGTCCCAGTGCTCCAGTCTGTTACTGGGTCTGAGTCCTGGTCCCAGCGCTCCAGTCTGTTACTGGGTCTGAGTCCTGGTCCCAGTGCTCCAGTCTGTTACTGGGTCTGAGCCTGGTCCCAGTGCTCCAGTCTGTTACTGGGTCTGAGTCCTGGTCCCAGTGCTCCAGTCTGAGTCACCGGGTCTGAGTCCTGGTCCCAGTGCTCCAGTCTGTTACTGGGTCTGAGTCCTGGTCCCAGCGCTCCAGTCTGTTACTGGGTCTGAGTCCTGGTCCCAGCGCTCCAGTCTGTTACTGGGTCTGAGTCCTGGTCCCAGCGCTCCAGTCTGTTACAGGGTCTGAGTCCTGGTCCCAGTGCTCCAGTCTGTTACTGGGTCTGAGTCCTGGTCCCAGTGCTCCAGTCTGAGTCACCGGGTCTGAGTCCTGGTCCCAGCGCTCCAGTCTGTTACTGGGTCTGAGTCCTGGTCCCAGCGCTCCAGTCTGAGTCACCGGGTCTGAGTCCTGGTCCCAGCGCTCCAGTCTGTTACTGGGTATGAGTCCTGGTCCCAGCGCTCCAGTCTGTTACAGGGTCTGAGTCCTGGTCCCAGTGCTCCAGTCTGTTACTGGGTCTGAGTCCTGGTCCCAGTGCTCCAGTCTGAGTCACCGGGTCTGAGTCCTGTTCCCAGCGCTCCAGTCTGTTACTGGGTCTGAGTCCTGGTCCCAGCGCTCCAGTCTGTTACTGGGTCTGAGCCCTGGTCCCAGCGCTCCAGTCTGTTACTGGGTCTGAGTCCTGGTCCCAGCGCTCCAGTCTGTTACTGGGTCTGAGTCCTGGTCCCAGTGCTCCAGTCTGTTACTGGGTCTGAGTCCTGGTCCCAGTGCTCCAGTCTGTTACTGGGTCTGAGTCCTGGTCCCAGCGCTCCAGTCTGAGTCACTGGGTCTGAGTCCTGGTCCCAGTGCTCCAGTCTGTTACTGGGTCTGAGTCCTGGTCCCAGCGCTCCAGTCTGTTACTGGGTCTGAGTCCTGGTCCCAGCGCTCCAGTCTGTTACTGGGTCTGAGTCCTGGTCCCAGTGCTCCAGTCTGTTACTGGGTCTGAGTCCTGGTCCCAGCGCTCCAGTCTGTTACTGGGTCTGAGTCCTGGTCCCAGCGCTCCAGTCTGAGTCACTGGGTCTGAGTCCTGGTCCCAGTGCTCCAGTCTGTTACTGGGTCTGAGTCCTGGTCCCAGTGCTCCAGTCTGTTACTGGGTCTGAGTCCTGGTACCAGCGCTCCAGTCTGAGTCACCGGGTCTGAGTCCTGGTCCCAGTGCTCCAGTCTGTTACTGGGTCTGAGTCCTGGTCCCAGTGCTCCAGTCTGTTACTGGGTCTGAGTCCTGGTCCCAGTGCTCCAGTCTGTTACTGGGTCTGAGTCCTGGTCCCAGCGCTCCAGTCTGAGTCACCGGGTCTGAGTCCTGGTCCCAGTGCTCCAGTCTGTTACTGGGTCTGAGTCCTGGTCCCAGTGCTCCAGTCTGTTACTGGGTCTGAGTCCTGGTCCCAGCGCTCCAGTCTGAGTCACCGGGTCTGAGTCCTGGTCCCAGTGCTCCAGTCTGTTACTGGGTCTGAGTCCTGGTCCCAGCGCTCCAGTCTGTTACTGGGTCTGAGTCCTGGTCCCAGCGCTCCAGTCTGTTACTGGGTCTGAGTCCTGGTCCCAGCGCTCCAGTCTGAGTCACTGGGTCTGAGTCCTGGTCCCAGTGCTCCAGTCTGTTACTGGGTCTGAGTCCTGGTCCCAGTGCTCCAGTCTGTTACTGGGTCTGAGTCCTGGTCCCAGCGCTCCAGTCTGAGTCACCGGGTCTGAGTCCTGGTCCCAGTGCTCCAGTCTGTTACTGGGTCTGAGTCCTGGTCCCAGCGCTCCAGTCTGTTACTGGGTCTGAGTCCTGGTCCCAGTGCTCCAATCTGAGTCACATTAAAATACCACATTAATATTGGTTTATGTGCACATAAAAACAAGTTTGAAAGCAAAACTAATGATTCAGGGTTCTTTAGACATATTTGGCATTTTGGTTAGTGTTGTTTTGGGGGGGGTCACTTGTACTGACGGCTTGCTGGTCGGATGCTCGTCTGTTGCTAGATTCGAGCCTCTTTGGATTTGGCTCAGATTTGGTAGAGGAAATCTGCCCAGCAACAACTAGTGGCGGGCTGGCGGGAAGACTTTCATGTGAGTATTGAAGTAACGCAATGATTTTCCTCCTTCCCCAATGGTCATAATTACCTGCAATATCCAATAGCCTATGAAACAAATAAGTCCTTCGTACACAGGCTCACACATTTTATTTTAATGTTCAATAGTTATGTCAAATTAGTAATTATGTTTTGAAGAGATGAATGGTCTCTATATGGAATTGGCTATTGCTCCTGTCAGATTGACCAGATTATTATTGACAATAATTTTAACAGGCTCTCAGCTACTTTTTTTGTGATCGCCCACTGATATGTGTAGTTTAAAAAAATCCAGAGTGAAAATTAAAAGGGAGACTGTCAGAACCTGGCTATGGGATGCAGGGGGGAAAGTGTGAGGGTAAAGCGAAACGACAAATTCAAAGACAGCCTACTTTTCAAGAGAGAGACAATAGCTAGACTGCTAAGCAGCAGCTCATCAGATATGATGATGTGGGGCTGATAATGTAGGCTGATGATATGGGCTGATAATGTAGGCTGATGATATGGGGCTGATAATGTGGGGCTGATGATGTGGGCTGATGATGTGGGCTGATGATATGGGGCTGATGATATGGGGCTGATGATATGGGCTGATAATGTAGGCTGATGATGTGGGGCTGATGATATGGGCTGATAATGTGGGGCTGATGATATGGGCTGATAATGTAGGCTGATGATGTGGGGCTGATGATGTGGGGCTGATGATATGGGGCTGATAATGTAGGCTGATGATGTGGGGCTGATGATGTGGGGCTGATAATGTAGGCTGATGATGTGGGGCTGATGATGTGGGGCTGATAATGTAGGCTGATGATGTGGGGCTGATGATGTGGGGCTGATAATGTAGGCTGATGATGTGGGGCTGATGATGTAGGCTGATAATGTAGGTTGATGATATGGGGCTGATCATGTAGGCTGATGATGTGGGGCTGATAATGTAGGCTGATGATGTGGGGCTGATGATGTGGGGCTGATAATGTAGGCTGATGATGTGGGGCTGATGATGTGGGGCTGATGATGTAGGCTGATGATGTGGGGCTGATGATGTGGGGCTGATGATGTGGGGCTGATGATATGGGGCTGATGATGTGGGGCTGATGATGTGGGGCTGATGATGTGGGGCTGATGATGTGGGGCTGATAATGTAGGCTGATGATGTGGGGCTGATGATGTGGGCTGATGATGTGGGGCTGATGATGTGGGGCTGATGATGTGGGGCTGATAATGTAGGCTGATGATGTGGGGCTGATGATGTGGGGCTGATGATGTGGGCTGATGATGTGGGTCTGATGATGTGGGGCTGATGATGTGGGTCTGATGATGTGGGTCTGATGATGTGGGTCTGATGATGTGGGGCTGATGATGTGGGGCTGATGATGTGGGCTGATGATGTGGGGCTGATGATGTGGGCTGATGATGTGGGGCTGATGATGTGGGGCTGATGATATGGGGCTGATAATGTAGGTTGATGATGTGGGGCTGATGATATGGGGCTGATGATATGGGGCTGATAATGTGGGGCTGATGATGTGGGGCTGATGATGTGGGCTGATGATGTAGGGGCTGATGATGTGGGGCTGATGATGTGGGCTGATGATGTGGGGCTGATGATATGGGCTGATAATAGAGGCTGATGATGTGGGGCTGATGATGTGGGGCTGATGATGTGCTGATAATGTGGGCTGATGATGTGGGGTTGATGATGTGGGGCTGATGATGTGGGGCTGATGATGTGGCTGATGATGTGGGGCTGATGATGTAGGGCTGATGATTGGGCTGATGATTGGGCGATGATGTGGGCTGATGATGTGGGCTGATGATGTGGGGCTGATGATGTGGGGCTGATGATGTGGGGCTGATGATATGGGGCTGATGATATGGGGCTGATAATGTAGGTTGATGATGTGGGGCTGATGATATGGGGCTGATGATATGGGGCTGATAATGTGGGGCTGATGATATGGGGCTGATGATGTGGGCTGATGATGTGGGCGATGATGTGGGCTGATGATAGGGGCTGATGATATGGGCTGATGATGTGGGCTGATGATGTGGGCTGATGATATGGGGCTGATGATATGGGGCTGATGATATGGGGCTGATAATGTAGGTTGATGATGTGGGGCTGATGATATGGGGCTGATAATGTGGGGCTGATGATATGGGGCGGATAATGTGGGGTGATGATATGGGGCTGATGATGATGTGGGCTGATAAGTGTAGGCTGATGATGATGTGGGCTGATGATGTGGGCTGATGATGTGGGGCTGATGATGTGATGATGTGGGCTGATGATGTGGGGCTGATGATGTGGGGCTGGGGATGATATGGGGCTGATAATGTAGGCTGATGATGTGGGGCTGATGATATGGGGCTGATGATATGGGGCTGATAGGGGGATGATGTGGGGCTGATGATGTGGGCGTGATGATGTGTGGGTGATGGGCTGATGATGTGGGGCTGATGATGTGAGGGGCTGATGATGGGGCTGATGATGTGGGGCTGATTATGTGGGGCTGAGATTGATGTGGGGCTGATGATGGGGCTGATAATGTAGGCTGATGATGTGGGGCTGATGATGTGGGGCTGATGATGTGGGGCTGATAATGTGAGGCTGATGATGTGGGGGCTGATGATGTGGGGCTGATGATGTGGGGCTGATGATGTAGGCTGATGATGTGGGGCTGATGATGTGGGGCTGATGATGTGGGGCTGATGATATGGGGCTGATAATGTAGGCTGATGATGTGGGGCTGATGATGTGGGGCTGATGATGTGGGGCTGATGATGTGGGCTGATGATGTGGGCTGATGATGATGTGGGCTGATGATATGGGGCTGATGATGTGGGGCTGATGATGTGGGGCTGATGATGTGGGCTGATGATGTGTGGGGCTGATGATGTGGGGCTGATGATGTGGGGCTGATGATATGGGGCTGATAATGTAGGGGGCTGATGATGTGGGCTGATGATGTGGGGCTGATGATGTGGGGCTGATGATGTGGGGCTGATGATATGGGGCTGATGATGTGGGGCTGATGATATGGGGCTGATGATGTGGGGCTGATGATGTGGGGCTGATGATATGGGGCTGATAATGGGGCTGATGATGTGGGGCTGATGATGTGGGCTGATGATGTGGGTATGATGATGTGGGGCTGATGATGGGCTGATGATGTGGGCTGATGATGTGGGGCTGATGATGTGGGCTGATGATGTGGGGCTGATGATGTGGGCTGATGATGTGGGGCTGATGATGTGGGGCTGATGATATGGGGCTGATGATATGGGGCTGATAATGTAGGTTGATGATGTGGGGCTGATGATATGGGGCTGATGATATGGGGCTGATAATGTGGGGCTGATGATATGGGGCTGATGATGTGGGCTGATGATGTGGGGCTGATGATGTGGGGCTGATGATATGGGGCTGATGATGTGGGGCTGATGATGTGGGGCTGATGATGTGGGGCTGATAATGTAGGCTGATGATGTGGGGCTGATGATATGGGGCTGATAATGTAGGCTGATTATGTGGGGCTGATGATGTGGGGCTGATGATGTGGGGCTGATAATGTAGGCTGATGATGTGGGGCTGATGATGTGGGGCTGATGATGTGGGGCTGATAATGTAGGCTGATGATGTGGGGCTGATGATGTGGGGCTGATGATGTGGGGCTGATGATGTAGGCTGATGATGTGGGGCTGATGATGTGGGGCTGATGATATGGGGCTGATAATGTAGGCTGATGATGTGGGGCTGATGATGTGGGGCTGATGATGTGGGGCTGATAATGTAGGCTGATGATGTGGGGCTGATGATGTGGGCTGATGATGTGGGGCTGATGATGTGGGGCTGATGATGTGGGGCTGATAATGTAGGCTGATGATGTGGGGCTGATGATGTGGGGCTGATGATGTGGGCTGATGATGTGGGTCTGATGATGTGGGGCTGATGATGTAGGCTGATGATGTGGGTCTGATGATGTGGGGCTGATGATGTGGGGCTGATGATGTGGGGCTGATGATGTGGGCTGATGATGTGGGGCTGATGATGTGGGCTGATGATGTGGGGCTGATGATATGGGGCTGATAATGTAGGTTGATGATGTGGGGCTGATGATATGGGGCTGATGATATGGGGCTGATGATATGGGGCTGATGATATGGGGCTGATAATGTGGGGCTGATGATATGGGGCTGATGATGTGGGCTGATGATGTGGGCTGATGATGTGGGGCTGATGATGTGGGGCTGATGATGTGGGGCTGATAATGTACGCTGATGATGTGGGGCTGATGATGTAGGCTGATAATGTAGGTTGATGATATGGGGCTGATAATGTAGGCTGATGATGTGGAGCTGATGATGTGGGGCTGATAATGTAGGCTGATGATATGGGGCTGATAATGTAGGCTGATGATGTGGGGCTGATGATGTGGGGCTGATGATGTAGGCTGATGATGTGGGGCTGATGATGTGGGGCTGATGATGTGGGGCTGATGATATGGGGCTGATAATAGAGGCTGATGATGTGGGGCTGATGATGTGGGGCTGATGATGTGGGGCTGATGATGTAGGCTGATGATGTGGGGTTGATGATGTGGGGCTGATGATGTGGGGCTGATGATGTGGGCTGATGATGTGGGCTGATGATGATGTGGGCTGATGATGTGGGGCTGATGATGTGGGCTGATGATGTGGGGCTGATGATGTGGGCTGATGATGTGGGGCTGATGATGTGGGCTGATGATGTGGGGCTGATGATGTGGGGCTGATGATGTGGGGCTGATGATGTGGGGCTGATGATATGGGGCTGATAATGTAGGTTGATGATGTGGGGCTGATGATATGGGGCTGATGATATGGGGCTGATAATGTGGGGCTGATGATATGGGGCTGATGATGTGGGCTGATGATGTGGGCTGATGATGTGGGGCTGATGATGTGGGGCTGATGATGTGGGGCTGATGATATGGGCTGATGATGTGGGCTGATGATGTGGGCTGATGATATGGGGCTGATGATATGGGGCTGATGATATGGGGCTGATAATGTAGGTTGATGATGTGGGGCTGATGATATGGGGCTGATAATGTGGGGCTGATGATATGGGGCGGATAATGTGGGGCTGATGATATGGGGCTGATAATGTAGGTTGATGATGTGGGCTGATGATATGGGGCGGATGATATGGGGCGGATAATGTGGGGCTGATGATGTGGGCTGATGATGTGGGCTGATGATGATGTGGGCTGATGATGTGGGGCTGATGATGTGGGCTGATGATGTGGGGCTGATGATGTGGGGCTGATGATGTGGGGCTGATGATGTGGGGCTGATGATATGGGGCTGATGATATGGGGCTGATAATGTAGGTTGATGATGTGGGGCTGATGATATGGGGCTGATGATATGGGGCTGATAATGTGGGGCTGATGATGTGGGCTGATGATGTGGGCTGATGATGTGGGCTGATGATGTGGGGCTGATGATGTGGGGCTGATGATGTGGGGCTGATGATGTGGGGCTGATGATGTGGGGCTGATGATGTGGGGCTGATAATGTAGGCTGATGATGTGGGGCTGATGATATGGGGCTGATAATGTAGGCTGATTATGTGGGGCTGATGATGTGGGGCTGATGATGTGGGGCTGATAATGTAGGCTGATGATGTGGGGCTGATGATGTGGGGCTGATAATGTAGGCTGATGATGTGGGGCTGATGATGTGGGGCTGATGATGTGGGGCTGATGATGTGGGGCTGATGATGTGGGATGATGATGTGGGGCTGATGATGTGGGGCTGTTAATGTAGGCTGATGATGTGGGGCTGATGATGTGGGCTGATGATGTGGGCTGATGATATGGGGCTGATGATATGGGGCTGATAATGTAGGTTGATGATGTGGGGCTGATGATATGGGGCTGATAATGTAGGTTGATGATGTGGGCTGATGATATGGGGCGGATGATATGGGGCGGATAATGTGGGGCTGATGATATGGGGCTGATAATGTAGGCTGATGATATGGGGCTGATGATGTGGGGCTGATGATATGGGGCTGATAATGTAGGTTGATGATGTGGGGCTGATGATATGGGGCTGATGATATGGGGCTGATAATGTGGGGCTGATGATATGGGGCTGATGATGTGGGCTGATGATATGGGCTGATAATGTAGGCTGATAATGTGGGGCTGATGATATGGGCTGATAATGTAGGCTGATGATGTGGGGCTGATGATGTGGGGCTGATGATGTAGGCTGATGATGTGGGGCTGATGATGTGGGGCTGATAATGTAGGCTGATGATGTGGGGCTGATGATGTGGGGCTGATGATGTGGGGCTGATAATGTAGGCTGATAATGTAGGCTGATGATGTGGGGCTGATGATGTGGGGCTGATGATGTGGGGCTGATGATGTGGGGCTGATAATGTTGGCTGATGATGTGGGGCTGATGATATGGGGCTGATAATGTAGGCTGATGATGTGGGGCTGATGATGTGGGGCTGATGATGTGGGGCTGATAATGTGGGGCTGATGATGTGGGCTGATGATGTGGGGCTGTTAATGTAGGCTGATGATGTGGGGCTGATGATGTGGGCTGATGATGTGGAGCTGATGATGTGGGCTGATGATGTGGGGCTGATGATATGGGGCTGATGATGTGGGGCTGATGATGTGGGGCTGATGATGTGGGGCTGATGATATGGGGCTGATAATGTAGGTTGATGATGTGGGGCTGATGATATGGGGCTGATGATATGGGGCTGATGATATGGGGCGGATAATGTGGGGCTGATGATATGGGGCTGATAATGTAGGTTGATGATGTGGGCTGATGATATGGGGCGGATGATATGGGGCGGATAATGTGGGGCTGATGATATGGGGCTGATAATGTAGGCTGATGATATGGGGCTGATGATGTGGGGCTGATGATATGGGGCTGATGATGTAGGTTGATGATATGGGGCGGATGATATGGGGCGGATAATGTGGGGCTGATGATATGGGGCTGATGATGTAGGCTGATGATATGGGGCGGATGATATGGGGCGGATAATGTGGGGCTGATGATATGGGGCTGATAATGTAGGCTGATGATATGGGGCTGATGATGTGGGGCTGATGATATGGGGCTGATGATATGGGGCTGATGATATGGGGCGGATAATGTGGGGCTGATGATATGGGGCGATGATATGGTGCTGATGATATGGGGCTGATGATATGGGGCTGATAATGTGGGGCTGATGATATGGGGCGATGATATGGGGCTGATGATGTGGCTGCATGTGCCAGTGTGGCATGTCCTTCCCACTGCTAGCTACAGAACAGAACCCTCGCTGTTCAGCGCACCCAGTGCTGCTAATATTCTACCTATCATAGTAGCTGATCCAGTACAAATTGAAGTCACAAGAAGACGAGTCCGAGTCACCAATGGTCGAGAAGGCGAGTCACAAGTCATGAAAATCGGGACTCGAGTCCGAGTCCTGGACTCAAGTACTACAACACTGCTGTTTACTATGTTCAGCGTATGGTCTGATTTCAGGTAGACATTATATACACCATTTAGCAGACACTTTTATTCAAAGCGACTTAAAGTACAGTGAGTGTATTTTCAGTATATGTGATCCCTGCAAAATGTGAGCATGCGTGTCCTATGGTTGTCCTATGCGTGCCCTATGCGTGCCCTATGCGTGCCCTATGCGTGCCCTATGCGTGCCCTATGGTTGCCCTATGGTTGCCCTATGGTTGCCCTATGGTTGCCCTATGGTTGCCCTATGGTTGCCCTATGGTTGCCCATACTGTACCTTAGCCACAGGAAGCCACATGTCCTTGTTGGCAGAGAAGCCGTGGAGCATGAGAATAGAGGGGCGGCTCGGACCGGGCTTCCCTCTGTGGGAGTAACAGAACCGGTAGCCTCTGTTCTCAGAGTAGACCACCTGCAGACCCAGCCTCCGGCGCCAGTACCTAACATGGGCCGGGGGGAGACAGTCACGGGTCAGTTAGTTAGCTAGTTAGTTAGCTAGTTAGTTAGCAGAAAGATACAACAGAGTCAGTTAATGAGGATACAACAGACACATGACACACCACAGACACACTACAGACACACCACAGACACACCACAGACACACCACAGACACACAACACATAACACCCACAATAGACACATGACAGACAGGCAGTCAGTAATCCACCTGCAGGACCAGCAGCCTGTAGTGTATAGGTACACTAAGGTTATACTAAGACAAGTTCATTTACATATTAAGCAATACAATAACTGTAATTGGTCTGTATACATTGCGACTATCACATAAGGTGTGTGTATGCTAATGAGTCGGGTTATCATTGGCTACTTATAAAAGGGAATGGCAGGTGTTGTGCATGGTTCAGAATATGGCCGCAAGCCAGGACAAGCGGTGTTCCTCTGTTCCATATAGAGAAGATGTGGATCAAATAAATGTGGATTCGAACTGTATTTACCGTTTCTTATGTTTAGTTTATTTGCAGAAATAGAAAAACAGTTAGTAACAGTAAAATCAAATAGAAAGACAGTAACAGTAAAAAAATAAAAACAGTATGTGCAAGAGGGGAAAAAGCCCAAAAGGGCTTGTTGCGTAACCCCCCGCCCAATGGACATACAGTGGGGAAAAAAGTATTTAGTCAGCCACCAATTGTGCAAGTTCTCCCACTTAAAAAGATGAGAGAGGCCTGTAATTTTCATCATAGGTACACGTCAACTATGACAGACAAAATGAGGGAAAAAAATCCAGAAAATCACATTGTAGGATTTTTAATGAATTTATTTGCAAATTATGGTGGAAAATAAGTATTTGGTCACCTACAAACAAGCAAGATTTCTGGCTCTCACAGACCTGTAACTTCTTCTTTAAGAGGCTCCTCTGTCCTCCACTCGTTACATGTATTAATGGCACCTGTTTGAACTTGTTATCAGTATAAAAGACACCTGTCCACAACCTCAAACAGTCACACTCCAAACTCCACTATGGCCAAGACCAAAGAGCTGTCAAAGGACACCAGAAACAAAATTGTAGACCTGCACCAGGCTGGGAAGACTGAATCTGCAATAGGTAAGCAGCTTGGTTTGAAGAAATCAACTGTGGGAGCAATTATTAGGAAATGGAAGACACACTGATAATCTCCCTCGATCTGGGGCTCCACGCAAGATCTCACCCCGTGGGGTCAAAATGATCACAAGAACGGTGAGCAAAAATCCCAGAACCACACGGGGGGACCTAGTGAATGACCTGCAGAGAGCTGGGACCAAAGTAACAAAGCCTACCATCAGTAACACACTACGCCGCCAGGGACTCAAATCCTGCAGTGCCAGACGTGTCCCCCTGCTTAAGCCAGTACATGTCCAGGCCCGTCTGAAGTTTGCTAGAGTGCATTTGGATGATCCAGAAGAGGATTGGGAGAATGTCATATGGTCAGATGAAACCAAAATAGAACTTTTTTGGTAAAAACTCAACTCGTCGTGTTTGGAGGACAAAGAATGCTGAGTTGCATCCAAAGAACACCATACCTACTGTGAAGCATGGGGGGTGGAAACATCATGCTTTGGGGCTGTTTTTCTGCAAAGGGACCAGGACGACTGATCCGTGTAAAGGAAAGAATGAATGGGGCCATGTATCGTGAGATTTTGAGTGAAAACCTCCTTCCATCAGCAAGGGCATTGAAGATGAAACGTGGCTGGGTCTTTCCAGCATGACAATGATCCCAAACACACCGCCCGGGCAACGAAGGAGTGGCTTCGTAAGAAGCATTTCAAGGTTCTGGAGTGGCCTAGCCAGTCTCCAGATCTCAACCCCATAGAAAATCTTTGGAGGAGTTGAAAGTCCGTGTTGCCCAGCGACAGCCCCAAAACATCACTGCTCTAGAGGAGATCTGCATGGAGGAATGGGCCAAAATACCAGCAACAGTGTGTGAAAACCTTGTGAAGACTTACAGAAAACGTTTGACCTGTGTCATTGCCAACAAAGGGTATATAACAAAGTATTGAGAAACTTTTGTTATTGACCAAATACTTATTTTCCACCATAATTTGCAAATAAATTCATTAAAAATCCTACAATGTGATTTTCAGGATTTTTTTTTCTCATTTTGTCTGTCATAGTTGATGTGTACCTATGATGAAAATTACAGGCCTCTCTCATCTTTTTAAGTGGGTGAACTTGCACAATTGGTGGCTGACTAAATACTTTTTTTCCCCACTGTAAAGGGCTTGTTGCATAACCCCCCCCAATGGACATAAAGGGCTTGTTGCGTAACCCCCCCCCCCCCCCCAATGGAAATAAAGGGCTTGTCGAGTAACCCCCCCCAATGGACATAAAGGGCTTGTGGAGTAACCCCCCCTCCCTCAATGGACAAAGGGCTTGTGGAGTAACCCCCCCCAATGGAAATAAAGGGCTTGTATCGAGTAGCGGAGTGGCACCGAAGGAGAAAACGTTCAGCGGAGTGGCACCGAAGGAGAGGACGTTCAGCTGGGGACTGCCATTATAAGGAGTTCCAGTGTTGTTTCTGCAAGAAAAGTGGACCTCTGGAGAGAGCCTGCAAGAAGAAGGACTCTGCCGAAAAGCATGAGTCGGGTCAGTAAGAGGTCTATGCCCCAGACATCACACTCAAAAGAGCGGACAAGAAGTTAACTTGATTGACAAAGGAGAAGAAGCTTGGCTGTGGACAGCAGCAGAGTGCCTAGGAGCTGTGTCTTGGCTGTGGACAGCAGCAGAGTGCCTAGGAGCTGTGTCTTGGCTGTGGACAGCAGCAGAGTGCCTAGGAGCTGTGTCTTGGCTGTGGACAGCAGCAGAGTGCCTAGGAGCTGTGTCTTGGCTGTGGACAGCAGCAGAGTGCCTAGGAGCTGTGTCTTGGCTGTGGACGGCAGCAGAGTGCCTAGGAGCTGTGTCTTGGCTGTGGACAGCAGCAGAGTGCCTAGGAGCTGTGTCTTGGCTGTGGACAGCAGCAGAGTGCCTAGGAGCTGTGTCTTGGCTGTGGACAGCAGCAGAGTGCCTAGGAGCTGTGTCTTGGCTGTGGACAGCAGCAGAGTGCCTAGGAGCTGTGTCTTGGCTGTGGACAGCAGCAGAGTGCCTAGGAGCTGTGTCTTGGCTGTGGACAGCAGCAGAGTGCCTAGGAGCTGTGTCTTGGCTGTGGACAGCAGCAGAGTGCCTAGGAGCTGTGTATTGGCTGTGGACAGCAGCAGAGTGCCTAGGAGCTGTGTCTTGGCTGTGGACAGCAGCAGAGTGCCTAGGAGCTGTGTCTTGGCTGTGGACAGCAGCAGAGTGCCTAGGAGCTGTGTCTTGGCTGTGGACAGCAGCAAAGTGCCTAGGAGCTGTGTCTTGGCTGTGGACAGCAGCAGAGTGCCTAGGAGCTGTGTCTTGGCTGTGGACAGCAGCAGAGTGCCTAGGAGCTGTGTCTTGGCTGTGGACAGCAGCAGAGGATACAACTGAATTAGAGCTCTTCGATGTGAAAGCAAAAACCATGTAATGGTCCAGTGTAATGGGGTGAAACCATACCATGTAATGGTCCAGTGTAATGGGGTGAAACCATACCATAATGGAGGTTGACATTTCTGAGTGTTTATATCGGGCAAAGTTTAGTGATGTAAAACTTCAGCCTAGTAACATTATACTGAAAACGTTTACAGATCAGCCTCTAGAAGTACTGGGTGAAAATAAAGGTCCATGTTGAATGTGGTAAAGCAACAGCTACAAGCGCCTTGTTAGTGTCAAGAGATAAAGGGACAAGCACTGATGGGAGGCAAAACCTAGATTGGTGAAAAGTGAATAAAATAGAAGATCCTGTAGAGTACAAGGAAGTGTTTAACTCAGACCTTGGTCAAGTCAAAGGAGTTAAAGCCAAGCTTTGTGTCTGATAAAGACCAACCAGGGAGTTAAAGCCAAGCTTTGTGTCTGATAAAACCCAACCATAATTAGACCAGTGTGGGATTATTTAAGATACTCTTTGAAGAGGTAGGGTTTCAGATGTTTTCGGAAGATGAGCAGGGACTCTGCTGTCCTAGCTTCAGGGGGAAGCTGGTTCCACCATTGGGGTGCCAGGACAGAGAGAAGAGCTTGGACTGGGCTGAGTGGGAGATGCCCTCCCGTAGGGGTTGGAGGGCCAAGAGACCAGAGGTGGCAGGACGGAGTGCTTGGGTCAGGGTGTAGGGTTTGAGTATAGCCTGAAGGTAGGGAGGGGCAGTTCCTCTTGCTGTTCCGTAGGTAAGTACCATGGTCTTGTAGTGGATGCGAGCTTCGACTGGAAGCCAGTGGAGTGTGCGGAGGAGTGGATTGACATTGGTGAACTTGGGAAGGTTGAACCCCAGGCGGGCTGCAGCATTCTGGGTAAGTTGCAGGGGTTTGATGGCACAAGCAGGGAGCCCAGCCAACAGAGAGTTACAGTAATCCAGATGGGAGATGACGTGTGCCTGGATTAGGACCTGCGCTGCTTCCTGTGTGAGGTAGGGTCGCACTCTACGGATGTTGTAGAACATGAACCTGCAGCAGCGAGTCACTGCTTTGATGTTTGCAGAGAACGACAGGGTGTTGTCCAGGGTCACGCCAAGGTTCTTTGCACTCTGGGAGGGGGACACCGTAGAGTAGTCAACCGTGATGGAGAGGTCTTGGAGCGGGCAGGCCTTCCCCGGGAGGAAGAGCAGCTCCGTCTTGTCGAGGGCCGACGTCCAAGTTGAGATATCTGCCAGGCACGCAGAGATGCGTGTCGCCACCTGGGTGTCAGAAGGGGGGTAAAGAGAAAAGTAGTTGAGTGTCATCCGCATAGCAATGATGGGAGAGACCGTGTGAGGATATGACAGAGCCGAGTGACTTGGTGTATAGAGAGAAGAGGAGAGGGCCTAGAACCGAGCCCTGGGGAACACCAGTAGTGAGAGTACGTGGTGTAGACAATGATCCTCTCCACGTCACCTGGTAGGAGCAGCCTGCCAGGTAGGATGCAATCCAAGAATTTGCAGGGCATGAGACATCCAGCCCTGAGAGGGTGGAGAGGAGGATCTGATGGTTCACGGTGTCGAAGGCAGCGGATAGATCTAGCAGGATGAGAACAGAGGAGAGAGAGTCGGCTTTGGCAGTGTGGAGAGCCTCTGTGACACAGAGAAGAGCAGTCTCGGTTGAGTGACCCGTCTTGAAGCCTGACTGGTTAGGGTCAAGAAGATCGCTCAGAGAGAGATAGCGAGAGAGTTGGTCAGAGACGGCATGCTCAAGTGTTTTGGAAAGAAATTAAAGAAAAGATACCGGTCTGTAGTTTTTGATGTGAGAGGAGTCGAGTGTTGGTTTCTTGAGGGGGGGAGCGACTCTGGCCATTTTGAAGTCAGAGGGAACGGAGCCAGTAGTCAGGGATGAGTTGATGAGGGAAGTGAAGAATGGGAGGAGGGGACAGGGTCAAGCGGGCAGGTTGTCGGGCAGACCGGATCTCAAGGCGTAGGGTAGTTCTGTGTGAGTGGGACCAGTGGACTCAATAGGCTGAGTGAATGAGGAGCGGACGTCGTCAACCTCATTTTCAAAGTGGTTGACAAAGTATTCCGCAGAGAGTGAGGAGGGGGGGGGGTGGAAGATTAAGGACAGGTAGCTGTATAATATAATAACAAGATGCAATTGTTTGCATTCTAAAATAATTAGAAATAGGCATCTATTTCCTATTATTTATTTTATTTCCATGATCATTGCAGAATAAATTCCTCACCTTTTCTGACTGTGATGGTTTCATCCTCGTGAAATAGCCTATAGGCCTAAAAGGGGAGGGTTAAGATCATTTCTGATCTACTCAGAGCTACTCGGTGACTTTGAAAGGCTTTGCAGATTTAAATCACCCCCCCCCCCCACCCCCACCCTCACCCTGCTAGCTCTTTCTTGCTCCTCTCCTTACAGAAAGATTGTTCAGCTTTAAACTACCCCCCACTAAGCTATTGCAATACCAAAATAGCTCTGGTGATTCTGCTTCCCCCGGGACAGACTGAATAAAGGAAAAAAGTGTCTGCGTGGTGTATGTGTGAACAATGTTCATCTAAGACCGTACTATTGACCTTGGAGGAGTGATTCAACACAACACTCCCAGCCAGAGCCAAGTCCCAAAAGCAGCCTTTAGTGACAGGATCGTATGGATGAGGACAGCTAGTGGGCCTCTCCGTTCTGTCTAGTCAGTCCACAGGTCAGGTGGCAGAAGGTAATTCTGCTGTACAGATGCCCTAACTTAATTTGACCCAGTTTTGTGAATTATTATGAGGATTATAATGAATGGACATTTTTGTAGGAGTTGATACATTTTTCATTAGGTCAAATCAAGTCAGATATTTTTTGTGTGGAAATTACTAGCTTTATCAGGCTTTTTAAACCTCAAACACAGTACAATCTTGCATTTCCTGCTGTGCAGGAAAATTCCTACAACAGGGAGGATCAAATTAAGATACGGCATCTGTACTCTTTTGTATGGCCTTCAGATAATCCTACTGTACTGTGTTGATCCCTGCTCTGGGTGGCCTTTACTCCACTAGATTAGAAATAGGGCAAAGGTCATGTTTGAGTATTGTCAAGGGTGGAAATAGGAAACAAATCACTATGGGAACTCCCCAATGTAAAAAATTATATGTAACAAACACATAAAATTCCACCCATGTCAAAATGATTTCACTTTGGGAAATCTGTTGTCCCCCCAATTCCACCCCTGGGTACTATGACAACAACTAAAACAGAAAGAATAGACGCCGGTCGTTCTGTACAGAATCAGAATGTTAGGGATGGATCGACATTTACATAATGGGTACCTGGAGGAAAATGGGGGAGGGTCATGCTTTTTCAATTTCAGTCAAGCAGAGGGTTTAGTATTTATTTTATCTAGTCCAGGGGAGGGTTATGTCATTTGTAATTGATGAAATGTCAATATTTCTCAGTGTGTTAGAATTAGTAGCTTATCAGGCTATATATGGATGTGTGCCAGATGCCACCCCTCATCTGATGCTCCGCTGGGCGCGCAATATCAAGTGTCTATAGGCTATTTAGTGTGTTCTCAGTCAAATGATCCATAGGCTATAGGCTACGAAGTGCATGCTGGGAGAAGCACAGAGCAAAGTTCTATTTCTAAGATAGCTGCTGGGACGGTGTAAATACAACTAGGCTGCATTAGGTCTGTGGCGGTCACCAAATTTCATCAGCCGGTGATCGGCATGCAAATATCTGTCGGTCTCACGGTAATTGTCCGTTAATTAACATAAACACATTTAGCATCTCCTGGCTTCCACACACAGCCACTGATGCAGACCTTTGGAACATCTACATGTTAAAAAGTCTACTAAATCCATGTAATATAGCCTACACCTTCACAATAAATCCATTATTTATTTTAGACAGGTCTAAAGAAGCATGATATGAAGAAAATGTTGTCTATTTCAGAAGAACAGAATAGCATACTCTGAGTTGTCCTTATGTTAGGTCCTGATGTGGTTATGCCAAATTCCATGGCATTATTTTATATTATTTTATAGTATGAAGAATACAATTGAACAAAGCTGAATAAAATAGAAAGGATATTTTCTCCAAACGGTTTGAGGGAGTGGGAACATGCGGCTATTCTGTGTTGAGCGGTTAACAAAGAAATAGGTACTCCTAAATGCTTAATTTAGAGTTATTAATGTAACTTTAGTTGTTCTACAAACATTGGGCTATATGTTTTGATTTTTAATAGATTTTAAGGCTGCATGATGCGATTCTAATGATGATTTGAAAAAAGTCACTTGAAAGGCGTGAGCTCTGCTTTGTTTTTTTGCGCAGGCTGTACACACTTCATCAGTCTCTCATTCACAATTTGACAAGCACTTGATAATGCCTAGAATTTCCCGCCGGCATCCCCTTTGTGGCTGTAATGCCAAATGCTAAATAATCCATCACTTTGTCGTGCCCTGCTCTCCATCGAGCTCCAAAGAGCCTCTCACTCACACGGCTCTCCGTCACGTGATCGGGTCTTTCTCACAGGCTACACGTGAAGACAGACCCATCGGGGACGCAACTGTGCGCGTCCTTATCCAATTCCAAGGTGCATATTGAAGATATTGGAAAAACTGTCCACATTTACTTTTCGTCAGCCAACAAGATGAGTTGGCCTGACGAACAGCAAAATCACTAGCCTATGTCAATCTACTATCCCCCATAGTACAAAAGTCAACCTATTCTATTCTGTGAGATAAATAAATATTCCAAACATAGTCTGGGACAGTTGTGGGATGCGATAGATCCCAAATTAATACAACCATTTCTCTTATTTTTTCGCAATGTGACTGACACAACAGATCAGAACGTTTAGCTTAAAATGTTGATAAACTATTAGGCTATTTCTTCACATTATAAGCACAGCAATGCTCACACGGCAGTAGGCTATAAGCGCGAATGTTCCATTAGTGGGAAAACACCATTATCAAAAGTGACCGCAAATGCGATTATGCATGTAATGCTTTTATTATAAAGGTGCATTTCTATGGTGAAATGTATCTTCCCCAAACTTGAAACTCACGCGCTGCTTATGTATGCCGGTTAGGCTCTAAACCCCTTGTAAAGCGGATTCATGTGCTTAATTTTAAAACGTTATTTGGCCACTTTAGTTGTGATACAAACCTTATTAAAACATATAGGCCTATGGGCTAGGCAACATGAGAAAAAGGCATTGTTTCTTACGCTGGGCATCATTCACAAGTGATAATATATAATTCACAAGTGATAGGCTGATAGTCACCCATCAGACTATTCTTGATTTAATCTTGTCTTTACATATACTAAATAATATGTGTGTGAAATTTGTATTGATTTAGAATGGACCATTATCATGCACCGGTCTCGAAACCGGTGGCGAATGGAGGACGCTTTTCCCGTGGTTCATTTTCATGCCAGCCAGGTAGGCTATACTCCTGTTGTAAAGAGAAGCAATGTGCTTAATATTAGGAAAGTTGAGAAATAAATATAGTAGGCCTAGCCTATAGAAAGCTGATGGGATCCTCCTCTTTTTAATAGAGGCCATCACTCTGTTTTCTCACGCAATTGCACAGCCTATAGAAACGTTGCGCAACATTAGCTCATGGGTATTTGCATTGTCAGTAATTAGAGGGACAATAGAGTGCGGAGTACCAGGCAGTTAACAAGTTTGGTAGGATACTAATGACCAGCAGCATCAGAGCTTGGAGAAGCCTAGTTACCGTGACTAAACGGTCACGTGGAATTTGACTGCCTTCATGACTGGTGACCGCCGGCGTGGCGGTAAAACGGTCACCATAACAGCCCTAGTCTGCATTACACACTGCTGTAGACCTACAGAGGCAGTTCAGGAGGAGAGTCAAGGGATTCTTCGTTTATTTTATTTTATTGGGTCAAAAAAAGTCCCCAAAAATGGCCGGACTAGCCTATAGCCTATATGTTCTGTTCAGTTTGAGAAGGAGAGCGCGAAGGTGAGAAGGAGGAACGGAGGTCAACTTTGATATCTTGCTACTACTATAATAGATTTGATTAAAAACAATATGTTTCTTGCCCATGATGTATTTATCAGAGTTATTGACCTCACAATAAGCCAGATTCTATTAACTTTACGTTGTGGTGCTGAAACTTGAAGCAGCAGCCGTGGCACAATCCATCGGAAATGGACAGCTCATGGTGCTGAAAGTAGGCAAATTCTAGTAGGCATCACTGATTTCAACGTCTTCATTTGAATCACTAACAGCAAGAGGGCTTTGTGTTGCAGCCTATTTCTTCCTATTTAAGAAATAAGAGGTAGGCCTTCCTGTTAGGCTAAAGGCTGCTATATCCATAGAGGTGTCGGTCAATTCCTCCACCCACCCTGCACTATTTAAATAGCCTACCTCTGTGTCAGTGAAGGGCTGTTAAGTTACAACCAGGACTCGAATTGAGGGGATATGAGAGGGTATGGCATAGGCCTACCTTTTATTAAAGAAAATGGCAAAAAGCACAGGCCTACCATTTGTTAGTTTAAGATTTTGAAGAAAATAAAACAGATCCGATTATATAAAGTGATCTATAACAACGCTTTCGTCCGCACTGCTTTATGCTAGAAACAAGCTGTAGAAAATACCCAGGAAAGACATGACTCCGATGCATATGGGGTTATCGTTGTTTCGTTTCTTTGACATTCAGAGGCGGAGCTACAACCTTCTATAGCCGAGACGACAGAAAATTGACTTTGCTTGGGAAGTAATCTAATTATACATGTTTAAACTCAGACAGCTTTTAGGGAAACACTTGTGACCTTCTCTCGTTGGGTTAAGCCACAGAAGAAGAGTAGCCAGCAGTTAAAGCTTCCATTTTTCTGCGTTGGTAGGCTCTACTCTGTCTGGGTTGGAAAGGTAGGCCTAACTTCTGAAAGCACCATGCTCAGATTCCTAGAGACGTCTCAGATTTAATTATTTGCAAACAGGCACAGTTTCGATGCAAACAAGACACACTGATTTGGCATTGGATAAATATGATAAAATGAACACACAGGCCTAAATGGATGTATTTCTGTCCTTGAGCTGTTCTTGTCTATTAATGTTCTGTATTATGTCATGTTTCATGTTTTGTGAGGACCCCAGGAAGAGTAGCTGCTGCTAATGGGGATCCTAATAAAATACCAATACCATCTCTCTGTCCATTCTTAGCCTGTAATTTCGGTAATTTGTGTGGTAGTAAAAAAGATTAAGCTAATATTGTCAAATGACGTAGAATTGCGTGACGTTGTAAATAAAAGGCAAAAAAAATTCCTCGGAACCTACAAATACAATTATAGACTCATGAATTGCTTTTACAATAAAGGACATCTTTCCACTCCTGCTCTTGTCCACGGTGGTCTGTGAACCCACGACCTCCTGACCCTCAGACCTGAGCCTATCAACATTCCTGCGTTGCCATGTAATGCTGACAGGATGAAGAACAGTTTGTAAAACAGCATATCTAAGGCCCTGGTCTGTCCTAGGAGTGATGGTAAACGGTAGATATGTTCTCTGCTATCCACTTTGTGTTTGAATTATTATTTGGGGTACAGGGGAGGGTCACTTGTTAACTTTTTTTTTCTAGCGTTCAGAGTTTAGGTAAAATATATAAATATCCGTTTTCATTTCTGAAAAGTCCGATTTTCTCCATGTAACCCTTATTATGAATAAGGTTGAGTCCCTAATGAAAGTGCAGTTGTTACCAGTTGTAGACATGGATGATAGCTGCAGGCCACATGTAGAATGAGGCGAAGAAGGCCAGGATGGGGAGGGCTAGAGTTCCTCCCGCCAAGACAAACATGTTCACCACGTCTACGTCCATGGTTGTAGCGCTGCAGTCACCTGCAACATGAGCCAGTTAAACATATCAACACCTGCAACATGAGCCAGTTAAACATATCAACACCTGCAACATGAGCCAGTTAAACATATCAACACCTGCAACATGACACGGTTAAACATATCAACACCTGCAACATGAGCCAGTTAAACATATTAACACCTGCAACATGAGCCAGCACGCATCTCTTTCACTCAAACAGTGTAAAGCGCGGTGTGCTCCTAACAACTATTGGCTAGTTCTTCAGTCTGTAAAGAAACGGGCGGGGTATCGGTTAAACTGCACAGCGATTGGATTAGAAGAAGCCCCTCTCCGTCTGCTCTCATTCCTCCCCCAGACAGAGGGCGCGGCTCTGATTCAGTCACTCATCTCAGGGCACAAGTCTCCCCTTCTCCAAACATCATGTATGAATCACAATCCGTAGCTAGTCATCGTTGTTAAATCTAATTATTTCCTGTCTACTTGGCTGAGGCCGTATGGTTGTTTTAGTCTCTACTTGGCTGAGGCCATATGGTTGGTTTAGTCGGTCTACTTGGCTGAGGCCGTATGGTTGGTTTAGTCGGTCTACTTGGCTGAGGCCATATGGTTGTTTTAGTCTCTACTTGGCTGAGGCCATATGGTTGTTTTAGTCTCTACTTGGCTGAGGCCATATGGTTGTTTTAGTCTCTACTTGGCTGAGGCCATATGGTTGTTTTAGTCTCTACTTGGCTGAGGCCATATGGTTGTTTTAGTCGGTCTCCTTGGCTGAGGCCATATGGTTGTTTTAGTCTCTACTTGGCTGAGGCCTTATGGTTGTTTTAGTCTCTACTTGGCTGAGGCCATATGGTTGTTTTAGTCTCTACTTGGCTGAGGCCATATGGTTGGTTTAGTCGGTCTACTTGGCTGAGGCCATATGGTTGTTTTAGTCTCTACTTGGCTGAGGCCTTATGGTTGTTTTAGTCTCTACTTGGCTGAGGCCATATGGTTGTTTTAGTCTCTACTTGGCTGAGGCCATATGGTTGTTTTAGTCTCTACTTGGCTGAGGCCTTATGGTTGTTTTAGTCTCTACTTGGCTGAGGCCATATGGTTGTTTTAGTCTCTACTTGGCTGAGGCCATATGGTTGTTTTAGTCGGTCTACTTGGCTGAGGCCTTATGGTTGTTTTAGTCGGTCTACTTGGCTGAGGCCTTATGGTTGTTTTAGTCGGTCTACTTGGCTGAGGCCATATGGTTGTTTTAGTCTCTACTTGCGTTCATCCACCTCTGGCCTGCTGGCTCCCCTTCCTCTGCGGAAGCATAGCTCCCGCTCAGCCCAGTCAAAACTGTTCGCTGCTCTGGCACCCCAATGGTGGAACAAGCTCCCTCACGACGCCAGGACAGCGGAGTCACTCACCACCTTCCGGAGACATTTGAAACCCCACCTCTTTAAGGAATACCTGGGATAGGATAAAGTAATCCTTCTAACCCCCCCCCCCCAAATTGTAAAGTGGTTATCCCACTGGCTATAGGGTGAACGCACCAATTTGTGAGTCGCTCTGGCTAAGAGCGTCTGCTAAATGACGTTAATGTGCCCTTGAGCAAGGCACTTAACCCTAATTGCTCCTGTAAGTCGCTCTGGATAAGAGCGTCTACTAAATGACTAAAATGTAAATGTAAATGTACTTGGCTGAGGCCATATGGTTGTTTTAGTCTCTACTTGGCTGAGGCCATATGGTTGGTTTAGTCGGTCTACTTGGCTGAGGCCATATGGTTGTTTTAGTCTCTACTTGGCTGAGGCCATATGGTTGTTTTAGTCTCTACTTGGCTGAGGCCGTATGGTTGTTTTAGTCTCTACTTGGCTGAGGCCGTATGGTTGTTTTAGTCTCTACTTGGCTGAGGCCATATGGTTGTTTTAGTTGTCTACTTGGCTGAGGCCATATGGTTGTTTTAGTCGGTCTACTTGGCTGAGGCCATATGGTTGTTTTAGTCGGTCTACTTGGCTGAGGCCGTATGGTTGTTTTAGTCGGTCTACTTGGCTGAGGCCATATGGTTGTTTTAGTTGGTCTACTTGGCTGAGGCCATATGGTTGTTTTAGTCGGTCTACTTGGCTGAGGCCATATGGTTGTTTTAGTCTCTACTTGGCTGAGGCCGTATGGTTGTTTTAGTCGGTCTACTTGGCTGAGGCCATATGGTTGTTTTAGTTGGTCTACTTGGCTGAGGCCATATGGTTGGTTTAGTCGGTCTACTTGGCTGAGGCCATATGGTTGTTTTAGTCTCTACTTGGCTGAGGCCATATGGTTGTTTTAGTCGGTCTACTTGGCTGAGGCCGTATGGTTGTTTTAGTCTCTACTTGGCTGAGGCCATATGGTTGTTTTAGTCTCTACTTGGCTGAGGCCGTATGGTTGTTTTAGTCTCTACTTGGCTGAGGCCATATGGTTGTTTTAGTTGGTCTACTTGGCTGAGGCCATATGGTTGTTTTAGTCGGTCTACTTGGCTGAGGCCATATGGTTGTTTTAGTCTCTACTTGGCTGAGGCCGTATGGTTGTTTTAGTCGGTCTACTTGGCTGAGGCCATATGGTTGTTTTAGTCTCTACTTGGCTGAGGCCGTATGGTTGGTTTAGTCTGTCTACTTGGCTGAGGCCATATGGTTGTTTTAGTTGGTCTACTTGGCTGAGGCCATATGGTTGTTTTAGTCTGTCTACTTGGCTGAGGCCATATGGTTGTTTTAGTCTCTACTTGGCTGAGGCCATATGGTTGTTTTAGTCTCTACTTGGCTGAGGCCATATGGTTGTTTTAGTCTCTACTAGGCTGAGGCCATATGGTTGTTTTAGTCTCTACTTGGCTGAGGCCATATGGTTGTTTTAGTCTCTACTTGGCTGAGGCCGTATGGTTGTTTTAGTTGGTCTACTTGGCTGAGGCCATATGGTTGTTTTAGTCTCTACTTGGCTGAGGCCGTATGGTTGTTTTAGTCGGTCTACTTGGCTGAGGCCATATGGTTGTTTTAGTTGGTCTACTTGGCTGAGGCCATATGGTTGTTTTAGTCTGTCTACTTGGCTGAGGCCATATGGTTGTTTTAGTCGGTCTACTTGGCTGAGGCCATATGGTTGGTTTAGTCGGTCTACTTGGCTGAGGCCATATGGTTGTTTTAGTCTGTCTACTTGGCTGAGGCCATATGGTTGTTTTAGTCTCTACTTGGCTGAGGCCATATGGTTGTTTTAGTCGGTCTACTTGGCTGAGGCCATATGGTTGTTTTAGTCTCTACTTGGCTGAGGCCATATGGTTGTTTTAGTTGTCTACTTGGCTGAGGCCATATGGTTGTTTTAGTCGGTCTACTTGGCTGAGGCCATATGGTTGTTTTAGTCGGTCTACTTGGCTGAGGCCGTATGGTTGTTTTAGTCTCTACTTGGCTGAGGCCATATGGTTGTTTTAGTCGGTCTACTTGGCTGAGGCCATATGGTTGTTTTAGTCGGTCTACTTGGCTGAGGCCATATGGTTGTTTTAGTCTGTCTACTTGGCTGAGGCCATATGGTTGTTTTAGTCTCTACTTGGCTGAGGCCGTATGGTTGTTTTAGTCTCTACTTGGCTGAGGCCATATGGTTGGTTTAGTCGGTCTACTTGGCTGAGGCCATATGGTTGTTTTAGTCTGTCTACTTGGCTGAGGCCATATGGTTGTTTTAGTCTCTACTTGGCTGAGGCCATATGGTTGTTTTAGTCTCTACTTGGCTGAGGCCATATGGTTGTTTTAGTCTCTACTTGGCTGAGGCCATATGGTTGTTTTAGTTGTCTACTTGGCTGAGGCCATATGGTTGTTTTAGTCGGTCTACTTGGCTGAGGCCATATGGTTGTTTTAGTCGGTCTACTTGGCTGAGGCCGTATGGTTGTTTTAGTCTCTACTTGGCTGAGGCCATATGGTTGTTTTAGTCGGTCTACTTGGCTGAGGCCATATGGTTGTTTTAGTCGGTCTACTTGGCTGAGGCCATATGGTTGTTTTAGTCTGTCTACTTGGCTGAGGCCATATGGTTGTTTTAGTCTCTACTTGGCTGAGGCCGTATGGTTGTTTTAGTCTCTACTTGGCTGAGGCCATATGGTTGTTTTAGTCGGTCTACTTGGCTGAGGCCATATGGTTGTTTTAGTCGGTCTACTTGGCTGAGGCCATATGGTTGTTTTAGTCGGTCTACTTGGCTGAGGCCGTATGGTTGTTTTAGTCGGTCTACTTGGCTGAGGCCATATGGTTGTTTTAGTCGGTCTACTTGGCTGAGGCCATATGGTTGGTTTAGTCGGTCTACTTGGCTGAGGCCATATGGTTGTTTTAGTCTCTACTTGGCTGAGGCCATATGGTTGTTTTAGTCGGTCTACTTGGCTGAGGCCGTATGGTTGTTTTAGTCTCTACTTGGCTGAGGCCGTATGGTTGTTTTAGTCTCTACTTGGCTGAGGCCATATGGTTGTTTTAGTTGGTCTACTTGGCTGAGGCCATATGGTTGTTTTAGTCGGTCTACTTGGCTGAGGCCATATGGTTGTTTTAGTCGGTCTACTTGGCTGAGGCCGTATGGTTGTTTTAGTCGGTCTACTTGGCTGAGGCCATATGGTTGTTTTAGTCGGTCTACTTGGCTGAGGCCGTATGGTTGGTTTAGTCGGTCTACTTGGCTGAGGCCATATGGTTGTTTTAGTGGTCTACTTGGCTGAGGCCATATGGTTGTTTTAGTCTGTCTACTTGGCTGAGGCCGTATGGTTGTTTTAGTCTCTACTTGGCTGAGGCCGTATGGTTGTTTTAGTCTCTACTTGGCTGAGGCCATATGGTTGTTTTAGTTGGTCTACTTGGCTGAGGCCATATGGTTGTTTTAGTCGGTCTACTTGGCTGAGGCCATATGGTTGTTTTAGTCTCTACTTGGCTGAGGCCGTATGGTTGTTTTAGTTGGTCTACTTGGCTGAGGCCATATGGTTGTTTTAGTCTCTACTTGGCTGAGGCCGTATGGTTGTTTTAGTCGGGTCTACTTGGCTGAGGCCATATGGTTGTTTTTAGTTGGTCTACTTGGCTGAGGCCATATGGTTGTTTTAGTCTGTCTACTTGGCTGAGGCCATATGGTTGTTTTAGTCGGTCTACTTGGCTGAGGCCATATGGTTGGTTTAGTCGGTCTACTTGGCTGAGGCCATATGGTTGTTTTAGTCTGTCTACTTGGCTGAGGCCATATGGTTGTTTTAGTCTCTACTTGGCTGAGGCCATATGGTTGTTTTAGTCTCTACTTGGCTGAGGCCATATGGTTGTTTTAGTCTCTACTTGGCTGAGGCCGTATGGTTGTTTTAGTTGGTCTACTTGGCTGAGGCCATATGGTTGTTTTAGTCTCTACTTGGCTGAGGCCGTATGGTTGGTTTAGTCGGACTACTTGGCGTTGTTTAGAAGGTCTCCTTTGTCTGCTTGTGTTTATTATTTATTCTGGCCCAGGCATGTTCACCGACTGACAGATCATTAGAAAATAAAATGACAAATGTAGATAGTTTATTTTGATTGTACAAATGTTGTGGCTTAAGTGTCGGGAGAGAAGTTTTGCTCCTCTCTAAAGTGAACCCATATATGGGTCAAGTGAATGATCCAACCTTCATCTAAATGTGTCTGGAGTAAATGCAGGCAGTTGTAGCCAGCCATGCATTAGGCTATTTATTCATCAAAACCACACCCCCAAGCCAACTCACATTTGGCTTCTGTCAGGAGCAAGCCAAAAAATGAGGCCAAATCAGCGGGTGCAGTTCCCCTTTAAGGGCCTCATATTCTCATACAGCTGGAGATGTAAATATTCTGTTTATCCTTATACCATGTCATCAGATTGATAATGATATGCTAACTACTCCTTAGTTATCTTTAGTCCTGGCAGTCTCCTCAGTTTGATGTTAAGCCCAGACCACCACATCCTTCCTAACTTTCCTACCGGCCTTACAAGCCCTACAAAACATCCGTTCCAAACCCCCAATGTGCCTCTGTTCGTTCCTGTGTTCACCTGTGTGTGTGATACCCCTAAACCTGGATTCCTGCTCCATCTCCTGATTTGCATTCTGACCGATGCACCATGGTGGCATCAACAGTCCTGAACCTAGCTTACAGTCCATGGTGGCATCAACAGTCCTGAACCTAGCTTACAGTCCATGGTGGCATCAACAGTCCTGAACCTAGCTTACAGTCCATGGTGGCATCAACAGTCCTGAACCTAGCTTACAGTCCATGGTGGCATCAACAGTACTGAACCTAATTTACAGTCCATGGTGGCAGCAACAGTCCTGAACCTAGCTTACAGTCCATGGTGGCAGCAACAGTCCTGAACCTAGCTTACAGTCCATGGTGGCATCAACAGTCCTGAACCTAGCTTACAGTCCATGGTGGCAGCAACAGTCCTGAACCTAGCTTACAGTCCATGGTGGCAGCAACAGTCCTGAACCTAGCTTACAGTCCATGGTGGCATCAACAGTCCTGAACCTAGCTTACAGTCCATGGTGGCATCAACAGTCCTGAACCTAGCTTACAGTCCATGGTGGCATCAACAGTACTGAACCTAGCTTACAGTCCATGGTGGCAGCAACAGTCCTGAACCTAGCTTACAGTCCATGGTGGCAGCAACAGTCCTGAACCTAGCTTAAAGTCCATGGTGGCATCAACAGTCCTGAACCTAGCTTACAGTCCCATGGTGGCAGCAACAGTCCTGAACCTAGCTTACAGTCCATGGTGGCAGCAACAGTCCTGAACCTAGCTTACAGTCCATGGTGGCATCAACAGTCCTGAACCTAGCTTCTAGCTTACAGTCCATGGTGGCATCAACAGTCCTGAACCTAGCTTACAGTCCATGGTGGCAGCAACAGTCCTGAACCTAGCTTACAGTCCATGGTGGCAGCAACAGTCCTGAACCTAGCTTACAGTCCATGGTGGCATCAACAGTCCTGAACCTAGCTTACAGTCCATGGTGGCAGCAACAGTCCTGAACCTAGCTTACAGTCCATGATGGCATCAACAGTCCTGAACCTAGCTTACAGTCCATGGTGGCATCAACAGTCCTGAACCTAGCTTACAGTCCACCCTAGTCCTTTTCCACCCCCCACACACACACACACACGCTGTAGCGGTGGGTCTTCAGGTGAAATGAAAGAATTAGAGCAAAGATTCTACAGCACACAGTAGTTGATCTCATACTGGACTCCCCATGACCTCGGGTGCATCCCAAATATATAATAGGGTGCCATTTGAGTTTAGTTATGTAAAGGGTCAGCTCAGAGCAGACCATTATGAGCTAAATGACAACAATGGGAAACTGCAGTCATTCCCCATTCAGGAAACCGCAGTGTATTCAGCCAATCCCCTAAGGGAGTCGACTGTGTACTGTACTGCATAGGAACATCTGTCGGCCCATGTTTCAGAACACACTATGAACATATTATACAGTGGGGAGAACAAGTATTTGATACACTGCTGATTTTGCAGGTTTTCCTACTTACAAAGCATGTAGAGGTCTGTAATTTTTATCATAGGTACACTTCAACTGTGAGAGACGGAATCTAAAACAAAATTCCAGAAAATCACATTGTATGATTTTTAAGTAATTAATTTGCATTTTATTGCATGACATAAGTATTTGATCACCTACCAACCAGTAAGAATTCCGGCTCTCACAGACCGGTTAGTTTTTTCTTTAAGAAGCCCTCCTGTTCTCCACTCATTACCTGTATTAACTGCACCTGTTTGAACTCGTTACCTGTATAAAAGACACCTGTCCACACACTCAATCAAACAGATTCCAACCTCTCCACAATGGCCAAGACCAGAGAGCTGTGTAAGGACATCAGGGATAAAAGTGTAGACCTGCACAAGGCTGGGATGGGCTACAGGACAATAGGCAAGCAGCTTGGTGAGAAGGCAACAACTGTTGACGCAATTATTAGAAAATGGAAGAAGTTCAAGATGACGGTCAATCACCCTCGGTCTGGGGCTCCATGCAAGATCTCACCTCGTGGGGCATCAATGATCATGAGGAAGGTGAGGGATCAGCCCAGAACTATACGGCAGGACCTGGTCAATGACCTGAAGAGAGCTGGGACCACAGTCTCAAAGAAAACCATTAGTAACACACTACGCCGTCATGGATTAAAATCCTGCAGCGCACGCAAGGTCCCCCTGCTCAAGCCAGCGCATGTCCAGGCCCGTCTGAAGTTTGCCAATGACCCTCTGGATGATCCAGAGGAGGAATGGGAGAAGGTCATGTGGTCTGATGAGACAACAATTGAGCTTTTTGGTCTAAACTCCACTCGCCGTGTTTGGAGGAAGAAGAAGGATGAGTACAACCCCAAGAACACCATCCCAACCGTGAAGCATGGCGGTGGAAACATCATTCTTTGGGGATGCTTTTCTGCAAAGGGGACAGGACGACTGCACCGTATTGAGGGGAGGATGGATGGGGCCATGTATCGCGAGATACAGTAAGAACATTGAAGATGGGTCGTGGCTGGGTCTTCCAGCATGACAACGACCCGAAACACACAGCCAGGGCAACTAAGGAGTGGCTCCGTAAGAAGCATCTCAAGGTCCTGGAGTGGCCTAGCCAGTCTCCAGACCTGGAACCCAATAGAAAATCTTTGGAGGGAGCTGAAAGTCCGTATTGCCCAGCGACAGCCCCCGAAACCTGAAGGATCTGGAGAAGGTCTGTATGGAGGAGTGGGCCAAAATCCCTGCTGCAGTGTGTGCAAATCTGGTCAAGACCTACAGGAAACGTATGATCTCTGTAATTGCAAACAAAGGTTTCTGTACCAAATATTAAGTTCTGCTTTTCTGATGTATCAAATACTTATGTCATGCAATAAAATGCAAATTAATTACTTAAAAATCATGCAATGTGATTTTCTGGATTTTTGTTTTAGATACCGTTTCTCACAGTTGAAGTGTACCTATGATAAAAATTACAGACCTCTACATGCTTTGTAAGTAGGAAAACCTGCAAAATCGGCAGTGTATCAAATACTTGTTCTCCCCACTGTATATGCATAGCCTCACAATTTGTCACCAAAAGCTATTAAAACAAAATAATTATCTTCCTTCCTGTTTTTAATACATATCAGCTACACACACACACACACACACACACACACACACACACACACACACACACACACTTTAAAAAGCAGATACAGGAAAATATCCAATAGCCTGACAGAAGAAAAACACCCACGATCGTCACAATTGATCTCACTAATATCCTCATCAGTAGGCTAATTGACCATCTTTAAATGTGAACTTTCAGGTGAATAGGCTAGTTTTTCCTGGCCGGCCATAGAATCTGGCTACACTGTATCAAATGCATGCAATCAATGGCTACAATCAGTTACGTTACCGTACTGTAGGCTAGACTTCGGTTGTTACAATGACACACTCCTCTCGTTCTCTCCCTCTCTTCTCTTCCTTCCGCCGACGCTGCTCAATCAAGGTCTTTATATGAAAATGTCAGAGTAATCTTCACCGATAGCCTACATTTCTATCAGCTGACTCTTCACCTAGAGATGTTATCAAGCGCTATTCACCGAGATATGTAACAACGTTTCATCCGTCTTAAAGGGAAGGACGATAAAAGCATGCCGGACAAAAAAAAAATGCACATAAAATGACTGCCGACAAAACAAGGCAAGGAAAAGGAAGCTCTTCCGATAGAAAGGTGTCAGAAACGTGAGAGAACAGCCAAAACCAGTGACATTAATGCACTGTCTCAAACACAGATACATTTCCCCCATATTTAAACTGTGTTTGTGAATATTTATTTATATTATGTAGTATCCTAGACACCTACTTATATTTTTATTATTCATGTTCAAGCCATAATTGATATCTTTCCTACCATTTCAACCCAAACAGTGTATTTCATTGTGTGTTGATGCATTTATACTGTCGATCTCCAAGCCTTCACTGCCTTCCTTAACATCAGATCTCCAAGCCTTCACTGCCTTCCTTAACATCAGATCTCCAAGCCTTCACTGCCTTCCTTAACATCAGATCTCCAAGCCTTCACTGCCTTCCTTAACATCACTCTTTAGCTACAGGATGAAGGGATGAGGTGTGGTTGTGACACCGGTGCTTAGAATCATCACCGACAATTCAGGTCACACAGAGCAGTAACAGGCTAATTATAGGATAATCACCAAATTGTTTTATCAAATCAAAGTTTATTGGTCTCGTGTATACAGATTTGCGGATGTTATCGCAGGTGCAGCGAATTTGCTTGTGTTTATATCTTGAAATACATCCACAGGTACACCTCCAATTGACTCAAATTATGTCAATTAGCCTATCAGAAGCTTCTAAAGCCATGACATCATTTTCTGGAACTTTCAAATCAAATCAAATCAAATCAAATTTTATTGGTCACATGTGCAGAATACAACAGGTGCAGACATCACAGTGAAATGCTTACTTACAGCCCTTAACCAACAGTGCATTTATTTTTAACAAAAAAGTAAAAATAAAACAACAACAAAAAAAGTGTTGAGAAAAAAAAGAGCAGAAGTAAAATAAAATAACAGTAGGGAGGCTATATATACAGGGGGGTACCGGTGCAGAGTCAATGTGCGGGGGCACCGAGCTAGTTGAGGTAGTTGAGGTAATATGTACATGTGGGTAGAGTTAAAGTGACTATGCATAAATAATTAACAGAGTAGCAGCAGCGTAAAAGGATGGGGTGGGGGGCAGTGCAAATAGTCCGGGTAGCCATGATTAGCTGTTCAGGAGTCTTATGGCTTGGGGGGTAGAAGCTGTTGAGAAGTCTTTTGGACCTAGACTTGGCACTCCGGTACCGCTTGCCGTGCGGTAGCAGAGAGAACAGTCTATGACTAGGGTGGCTGGAGTCTTTTACAATTTTGAGGGCCTTCCTCTGACACCGCCTGGTATAGAGGTCTGGATGGCAGGAAGCTTGGCCCCAGTGATGTACTGGGCCGTACGCACTACCCTCTGTAGTGCCTTGCGGTCGGAGGCCAAGCAGTTGCCATACCAGGCGGTGATGCAACCAGTCAGGATGCTCTCGATGGTGCAGCTGTAGAATTTTTGAGGATCTGAGGACCCATGCCAAATCTTTTCAGTCTCCTGAGGGGGAATAGGCTTTGTCGTGCCCTCTTCACGACTGTCTTGGTGTGTTTGGACCATGATAGTTTGTTGGTGATGTGGACACCAAGGAACTTGAAGCTTTCAACCTGTTCCACTACAGCCCCGTCGATGAGAATGGGGGCGTGCTCAGTCCTCTTTTTTCCTGTAGTCCACAATCATCTCCTTTGTCTTGGTCACGTTGAGGGAGAGGTTGTTGTCCTGGCACCACACGGCCAGGTCTCTGACCTCCTCCCCTAGGCTGTCTCATCGTTGTCGGTGATCAGGCCTACCACTGTTGTGTCGTCGGCAAACTTAATGATGGTGTTGGAGTCGTGCCTGGCCATGCAGTCATGGGTGAACAGAGAGTACAGGAGGGGACTGAGCACGCACCCCTGAGGGGGCCCCCGTGTTGAGGATCAGTGTGGCAGATGTGTTGTTACCTACCCTTACCACCTGGGGGCGGCCCGTCAGGGAAGTCCACGATCCAGTTGCAGAGGGAGGTGTTTAGTCCCAGGATCCTTAGCTTAGTGATGAGCTTAGAGGGCACTATGGTGTTGAATGCTGAGCTGTAGTCAATGAATAGCATTCTCACGTAGGTGTTCCTCTTGTCCAGGTGGGAAAGGGCAGTGTGGAGTGCAATAGAGATTGCATCATCTGTGGATCTGTTGGGCGGTATGCAAATTGGGGTGGGTCTAGGGTTTCTGGGATAATGCTGTTGATGTGAGCCATGACCAGCCTTTCAAAGCACTTCATGGCTACAGACGTCAGTGCTACGGGTCGGTAGTCATTTAGGCAGGTTATCTTAGAGTCCTTGGGCACGGGGACTATGGTGGTCTGCTTGAAACATGTTGGTATTACAGACTCAGTCAGGGACATGTTGAAAATGTCAGTGAAGACACTTGCCAGTTGGTCAGCACATGCTCGGAGTACACGTCCTGGTAATCCGTCTGGCCCTGCGGCCTTGTGAATGTTGACCTGCTTAAAAGTCTTACTCACATCGGCTACGGAGAGCGTGATCACATAGTCATCTGGAACAGCTGGTGCTCTCATGCATGCTTCAGTGTTGCTTGCCTCGAAGCGAGCATAGAAGTGGTTTAGCTCGTCTGGTAGGCTTGTGTCACTGGGCAGCTCACGGCTGTGCTTCCCTTTGTAGTCTGTAATAGTTTTCAAGCCCTGCCACATCCGACGAGCGTCAGAGCCAGTGTAGTACGATTCAATCTTAGTCCTGCATTGACTCTTTGCCTGTTTGATGGTTCGTCGGAGGGCATAGCGGGATTTCTTATAAGCGTCCGGGTTAGAGTCCCGTTCCTTGAAAGCGGCAGCTCTACCCTTTAGCTCAGTGCGGATGTTTCCTGTAATCCATGGCTTCTGGTTGGGGTATGTACGTACGGTCACTGTGGGGACGACACTTTCCAAGCTGTTTAAAGGCACAGTCAACTTAGTGTATGTAAACTTCTGACCCACTGGAATTGTGATACAGTGAATTTTAAGTGAAATAATCTGTCTGTAAACAATTGTTGGAAAAATTACTTGTGTCATGCAAAGTAGATGTCCTAACCGACCTGCCAAAACTATAGTTTGTTAACAAGAAATTTGTGGAGTGGTTGAAAAACGAGTTTTAATGACGCCAAACTAAGTGTATGTAAACTTCCAACTTCAACTGTATATACAGACATACATATACATATATATATATTGTGACGTCACGAGAGGCTACACAGCTTTCAGCGGGATTGCTCAAGTAGTGCATGGAGACAAGGTTCAAACAAAACAAGGATTTTATTATAGGTCTTGGGAAATTAACGAAAATATAACAAAATTCTGTTCTCTTGTGGCTCTTTAAGGGTTAACAGTTCAGGGATGTCTCTTCCACATCCAAAATCATAATTCTCACTCGCTCAGATAACTTTTCCCCAGCCTTACTGTAGTCCACGTTGCAGCTAGTGGCCAACCCAGCAAAAAGTCCTTCCAAATGTCTCTCACGTATTTCCACCGGTGCATATATCCAAAGGTGAGTATTTCCCAAAGGTAAGTATCTCCAAATCCTTATATTCCTCATGGAAGTGGACGTGCAGCACTCTTGTCCTCCAGAGAGCCCAGCTTGGAGACTGTGTCTCTTCCCTTCCCAAACCTTCAGCTCATCAGCTCCTCATTTGTTTCAGCTGCGTGGGAAGATTGGCCATAGAGGGGTGGAGTTCCCGACCATACCAGCAGATGGAGCCATAGCTGTCTGGGTTTGCAGCCACCTCAGGGGGATGTAACGTCCCTCCAGGACACAGCCTCTCGTGACATCACACATCCCCCTCCTCGGGACCGACGTCCTCGTCGGGGTAAAGGCAGCGAAGAAGGCATCACGCCGGGAGAGGGCGTCCGCATTGCCGTGGTGCTTGCCAGCCCTGTGGACAACAGAAAAGTTAAACGGTTGCAAGCTCAAAAACCATCTGGTTACTCTACTGTTTGATTCCTTGTTCTTGGCCATCCACTGCAGAGGGGCGTGATCAGATACCACCATGAAACGTCGGCCCAGGAGATAGAACCGAAGGGGACTCCAGGGCCCAGACTACAGCCAGACATTCTTTCTCCACCGTTGAATAGTTCTTCTCTCTTGGAAGTAACTTTCTGCTTAGGTAGAGAATGGGATGTTCTTCACCGTCATGTGCCTGGGTGAGGACAGCACCCAGACCCACCTCCGAAGCATCCGCTTGGACAATGAATTCCTTCTTGAAGTCTGGTGCCACCAGGATCGGACTGGAGCAGAGTGCTCGCTTCAGGTTGAGGAAAGCCGCCTCCGCCGCAGGGTTCCACTTCACCATTCGTGAGTGGCGTTTGGTCGTCAGCTCCGTCAACGGTGCAGCTATGGTAGCAAAATCTGCAATAAAGCGTCTATAGTAGCCAGCGAGGCCCAAAAATGACCTTACTTGCTTCTTGGTGATGGGCTGCGGCCAGTCCTGTATGGCCCGCAGTTTGGCTTCCTGTGGTTTGACCAACCCCCGCCCAATGGTGTACCCCAGGTAGTTTGTCTCACTGAAGGCCAGCTTGCACTTCTTCGGGTTTGCCGTGAGCCCTGCTTCCCTGAGCGAATCCAGCACCGCTTGTACCCGGGGTATGTGGCTGGCCCAATCCGGACTTTGTATAACAACATCATCCAAATAAGCCGCTGCGTACTCTTGTGGGGCGCAAGGACTCGATCCATCAGGCGTTGGAACGTGGCAGGTGCCCCGTGGAGACCAAACGGAAGTCGGGTATACTGGTAGAGCCCCCTCCGGGGTGGCAAAGGCTGTCTTCTCCTTAGACGCCGGGGTCAGGGGCACCTGCCAGTAGCCTTTTGTGAGATCAAGAGTGGTTAGGAAACGAGCATGCCCCAAGGAGTCTATTAAATCATCGACACGAGGCATTGGGTATGCATCAAATTCAGACACTTCATTCAACTTTCGATAGTCATTACAAAATCGTACTGAACCGTCTGGCTTGGGAACTAGTACGATGGGACTTGCCCAGGCACTGTGGGACTCTTCGATTACTCCCAACTCCCGCATCTTCCTTACCTCCTTCTGTATAACCACTTTACGAGCCTCTGGCACGCGGTACGGGCGCTGGTTTACCGTTCGGCCAGGCATGGTGCGGATCTCATGTTGGACCACCTCTGTGTGACCGGGAAGGGAGGAGAAGACATCCTGGTTCTGCTCCACGAGTTCCAGGGCCATCTGTCGTTGATGTGGGGACAGATTTGGACCCAGCTGAACCTCTTCTCGCGCCGGTTCCTTGGTCTCTGTGGGGGGTAGACAGCTGAACAGCGCCTCTCTGGCGTGCCACTTCTTTAAAAGGTTAACATGATAAATCTGCTCAGTTTTTCTTTTATCTGGTTGCCTCACCTTGTAGTTTACTTCTCCCATGCGTTCAATGACCTCATATGGTCCTTGCCAGGTTGCCAGGAATTTACACTCAACGGTTGGCACCAGGACCAGCACTCTGTCCCCGGCTCAAACTCCTGGGTTGAGCAGATCTGTTGTAGGAGGCTTGCTGTTGCCGCTGACTGGCCTCCAGGTGTTCCCGCATCATGGGATAGATGGCCTTCATTCTCTCCCTCATAGCCCCGACATGGTCGATCAGTGTCCGCTGTTGGCATGGCTGCTCCTCCCAGGCCTCCTTGGCGATGTCAAGCAGTCCTCTGGGTCTGTAGGAAAGCAAGAGCTCAAAGGGTGAAAAACCAGTAGAAGACTGAGGTACCTCTCTCACCGCAAATAATATGTAGGGTAACAGCTGATCCCAGTTGCGCCCATCTTCCCCTACCGCTTTCCGCAGCATGGATTTTAGTGTTTTGTTAAAACGTTCGACTAGGCCATCTGTCTGGGGGTGGTAGACCGAGGTTCTCAGCTGTTTGATTTTCAGTAAAGCACAGAGTTCTTTCATCACCCTGGACATGAATGGAGTCCCTTGGTCCGTCAATATCTCTTTTGGGATTCCCAGACTAGTTGAGAGACGGAACAGCTCCTTGGCGATTTGTCTGGATGTAGCCTTCCTCAGCGGAATGGCCTCCGGGTACCGGGATGCATAGTCCAGAATGACCAGAATGTATTGATGTCCCCTGGAACTTTTCGGTAAGGGCCCGACTATGTCTAATCCAATCCTCTCAAAAGGAGTTTCGATAATGGGCAAGGGAATGAGCGGGTTTCTATATGTGGGCTTTGGCGCAACCTGCTGACACTCAGGGCAACTACGGCAGTAGTTCTCTATCTCTTTGTGTACTCCTGGCCAAAAGAAACGTTGCATGATTCTTTCCTTAGTCTTCTCAACCCCCAAGTGGGCCCCTAGCGGGTGTGTGTGTGCTAGGTTGAGTACTGTGGCCCGATAGGGCTGTGGCACGAGGAGCTGTTCATGCACTTCATCATTTTTCTTGACTATCTGATATACTAACCCCCGGTTTACTGCGAAATGGGGGTAAGTAGGGTTTGTCTTATCACCTAACACTACACCTTCTAATACCTGCACATTTCTTAAGGCATTTGCAAGAGTAGGATCTTGTAATTGAGCCGTACCATACTGGCCTGTGAGAGGGGGAAGCTCTTGGGTGCCTGGGACGTCTTCTTCACTGGAGAACGGAGCACTTTCCTGGGCTGCGTTCTCTTCTCCCGTATCCGGACCAGTCTCGGTGTCGGTCTGGGCACCTGCCATCCCTATCAGAGCCCGGGCGGGAGTGAGTAACTCGGAGGATTGCACCGGAGCCTTCCCAGGATGAGTCTTGCCTCTCCGTTTCCGAGGTACTCGGGTTATCCTCTCCTGAGACTCTCTCCAGAGCGGGTAAAAGGCTGGGCAGTCTCGTCCCAATTAGGACAGGAACGGGGAGGGAATCAACCACCCCCGCCGTCGTGTGTATGGTTCCCCGTGTGCTGGTCATTGTAAGTTCAGTAATGGGGTATTCTCTGGTGTCCCCATGGACACAGGAAACTGGGAGGACTTTCCCGGGGTCAGACACGTTGGGCCCACCAAATCCTTACGCACCAGGGTGGCCCGGCTACCAGAATCCAGTAAGGCCTCCACATCATGGTGATTCACAGTTACCGGGCAGGTGGGGGGTCGATCTGGGCCGCCATCTACGACTCCCAAGAGCGAGGCAAAACGGTGTGTGGGTGCTGAGCTGGAGGACTCCGCAGTGGGCATAGGTTCATCGGCTGGTTTCCCACACTGCCAGGAGATATGTCCCATCTCCCCACACCGGTAACACTGTCGAAGTTTCCCCCCTCCTGGTGTACTCTTCTTGGACCCGTCTGGTTTCTGGCTCCCCCTGGAGCCGGGATAAGTCCTGACGTGGCTGGGTTCGAGACCTTGGGGTCCTTTGGACGGGTTCTTCCCATTTGTGGTGGGGCCGCACTCCTGGGGTCTTTTCGGGAAGCATTCAGCATCTCCGCTGTGGCCTGGTACTTTTCCACAGCTTCCACGGTCAGATCAGCCGTGGTCAAGGCCTGTTGACTGATGAACCGTTTTGCCTCATAAGGCAGGGCGCGTAGGTAACGATCCACCACAACGGCCTCCACCACCGCCGCTGCTGTATTCCTCTGCGGATCCAGCCATTTCCTTGCGATTCGGACAAGTTCATGCATCTGCGCCCGAGGAGGTTGGTCTGGTTGGAAGGTCCAGCTGTGAAAGCGCTGGGCCATACCAAACTTTGTGAGTCCATATCTGCTGAGGATCTCAGACTTCAGGGCATCATAGTCAGTAACCTGGTCAGGGCCCAGGTCCCGGACAGCATTCAGCGATTCCCCGGTTAGAAAGGGGGCTAACAGACCAACCCACTGTTGCTTGGGCCAGGCTTCCCTAGTGGCCGTGGCCTCAAATGCATGCAGGTATGCCTCAATGTCATCGGTAGCTCCCATCTTAGATATAAAGTCACTTGCCTTTATTGGGCGGGTATTTTGGACCACCCTCTGTCTCTGCAACTGCAATTCCTCTGCCTTCAGAAGGTTGGCTTTCTTTTGCTCCTCCAAGAGAGCCACGTTTACTTGCATCTGGGCTTGCTGGCCAGCAACAAGGGGCTTTCAATATGTCCTCCATTTCAGTCGGGCGGGGAGCCTACGGCCAACTTGGAAAACTGGGTGATCAAACCTTCGGTATCCTCCTCTGACATGCACTATTAACGCTTGAGCGTGCCCGTATTCTCCACCATCTGTGACGTCACGAGAGGCTACACAGCTTTCAGCGGGATTGCTCAAGTAGTGCATGGAGACAAGGTTCAAACAAAACAAGGATTTTATTATAGGTCTTGGGAAATTAACGAAAATATAACAAAATTCTGTTCTCTTGTGGCTCTTTAAGGGTTAACAGTTCAGGGATGTCTCTTCCACATCCAAAATCATAATTCTCACTCGCTCAGATAACTTTTCCCCAGCCTTACTGTAGTCCACGTTGCAGCTAGTGGCCAACCCAGCAAAAAGTCCTTCCAAATGTCTCTCACGTATTTCCACCGGTGCATATATCCAAAGGTGAGTATTTCCCAAAGGTAAGTATCTCCAAATCCTTATATTCCTCATGGAAGTGGACGTGCAGCACTCTTGTCCTCCAGAGAGCCCAGCTTGGAGACTGTGTCTCTTCCCTTCCCAAACCTTCAGCTCATCAGCTCCTCATTTGTTTCAGCTGCGTGGGAAGATTGGCCATAGAGGGGTGGAGTTCCCGACCATACCAGCAGATGGAGCCATAGCTGTCTGGGTTTGCAGCCACCTCAGGGGGATGTAACGTCCCTCCAGGACACAGCCTCTCGTGACATCACACATCCCCCTCCTCGGGACCGACGTCCTCGTCGGGGTAAAGGCAGCGAAGAAGGCATCACGCCGGGAGAGGGCGTCCGCATTGCCGTGGTGCTTGCCAGCCCTGTGGACAACAGAAAAGTTAAACGGTTGCAAGCTCAAAAACCATCTGGTTACTCTACTGTTTGATTCCTTGTTCTTGGCCATCCACTGCAGAGGGGCGTGATCAGATACCACCATGAAACGTCGGCCCAGGAGATAGAACCGAAGGGACTCCAGGCCCAGACTACAGCCAGACATTCTTTCTCCACCGTTGAATAGTTCTTCTCTCTTGGAAGTAACTTTCTGCTTAGGTAGAGAATGGGATGTTCTTCACCGTCATGTGCCTGGGTGAGGACAGCACCCAGACCCACCTCCGAAGCATCCGCTTGGACAATGAATTCCTTCTTGAAGTCTGGTGCCACCAGGATCGGACTGGAGCAGAGTGCTCGCTTCAGGTTGAGGAAAGCCGCCTCCGCCGCAGGGTTCCACTTCACCATTCGTGAGTGGCGTTTGGTCGTCAGCTCCGTCAACGGTGCAGCTATGGTAGCAAAATCTGCAATAAAGCGTCTATAGTAGCCAGCGAGGCCCAAAAATGACCTTACTTGCTTCTTGGTGATGGGCTGCGGCCAGTCCTGTATGGCCCGGCAGTTTGGCTTCCTGTGGTTTGACCAACCCCCGCCCAATGGTGTACCCCAGGTAGTTTGTCTCACTGAAGGCCAGCTTGCACTTCTTCGGGTTTGCCGTGAGCCCTGCTTCCCTGAGCGAATCCAGCACCGCTTGTACCCGGGTATGTGGCTGGCCCAATCCGGACTTTGTATAACAACATCATCCAAATAAGCCGCTGCGTTACTCTTGTGGGGGCGCAAGGACTCGATCCATCAGGCGTTGGAACGTGGCAGGTGCCCGTGGAGACCAAACGGAAGTCGGGTATACTGGTAGAGCCCCTCCGGGGTGGCAAAGGCTGTCTTCTCCTTAGACGCCGGGGTCAGGGGCACCTGCCAGTAGCCTTTTGTGAGATCAAGAGTGGTTAGGAAACGAGCATGCCCCAAGGAGTCTATTAAATCATCGACACGAGGCATTGGGTATGCATCAAATTCAGACACTTCATTCAACTTTCGATAGTCATTACAAAATCGTACTGAACCGTCTGGCTTGGGAACTAGTACGATGGGACTTGCCCAGGCACTGTGGGACTCTTCGATTACTCCCAACTCCCGCATCTTCCTTACCTCCTTCTGTATAACCACTTTACGAGCCTCTGGCACGCGGTACGGGCGCTGGTTTACCGTTCGGCCAGGCATGGTGCGGATCTCATGTTGGACCACCTCTGTGTGACCGGGAAGGGAGGAGAAGACATCCTGGTTCTGCTCCACGAGTTCCAGGACCATCTGTCGTTGATGTGGGGACAGATTTGGACCCAGCTGAACCTCTTCTCGCGCCGGTTCCTTGGTCTCTGTGGGGGTAGACAGCTGAACAGCGCCTCTCTGGCGTGCCACTTCTTTAAAAGGTTAACATGATAAATCTGCTCAGTTTTTCTTTTATCTGGTTGCCTCACCTTGTAGTTTACTTCTCCCATGCGTTCAATGACCTCATATGGTCCTTGCCAGGTTGCCAGGAATTTACACTCAACGGTTGGCACCAGGACCAGCACTCTGTCCCCCGGCTTAAACTCCCTGGGTTGAGCAGATCTGTTGTAGGAGGCTTGCTGTTGCCGCTGACTGGCCTCCAGGTGTTCCCGCATCATGGGATAGATGGCCTTCATTCTCTCCCTCATAGCCCCGACATGGTCGATCAGTGTCCGCTGTTGGCATGGCTGCTCCTCCCAGGCCTCCTTGGCGATGTCGAGCAGTCCTCTGGGTCTGTAGGAAAGCAAGAGCTCAAAGGGTGAAAAACCAGTAGAAGACTGAGGTACCTCTCTCACCGCAAATAATATGTAGGGTAACAGCTGATCCCAGTTGCGCCCATCTTCCCCTACCGCTTTCCGCAGCATGGATTTTAGTGTTTTGTTAAAACGTTCGACTAGGCCATCTGTCTGGGGGTGGTAGACCGAGGTTCTCAGCTGTTTGATTTTCAGTAAAGCACAGAGTTCTTTCATCACCCTGGACATGAATGGAGTCCCTTGGTCCGTCAATATCTCTTTTGGGATTCCCAGACTAGTTGAGAGACGGAACAGCTCCTTGGCGATTTGTCTGGATGTAGCCTTCCTCAGCGGAATGGCCTCCGGGTACCGGGATGCATAGTCCAGAATGACCAGAATGTATTGATGTCCCCTGGAACTTTTCGGTAAGGGCCCGACTATGTCTAATCCAATCCTCTCAAAAGGAGTTTCGATAATGGGCAAGGGAATGAGCGGGTTTCTATATGTGGGCTTTGGCGCAACCTGCTGACACTCAGGGCAACTACGGCAGTAGTTCTCTATCTCTTTGTGTACTCCTGGCCAAAAGAAACGTTGCATGATTCTTTCCTTAGTCTTCTCTACCCCCAAGTGGGCCCCTAGCGGGTGTGTGTGTGCTAGGTTGAGTACTGTGGCCCGATAGGGCTGTGGCACGAGGAGCTGTTCATGCACTTCATCATTTTTCTTGACTATCTGATATACTAACCCCCCGGTTTACTGCGAAATGGGGGTAAGTAGGGTTTGTCTTATCACCTAACACTACACCTTCTAATACCTGCACATTTCTTAAGGCATTTGCAAGAGTAGGATCTTGTAATTGAGCCGTACCATACTGGCCTGTGAGAGGGGGAAGCTCTTGGGTGCCTGGGACGTCTTCTTCACTGGAGAACGGAGCACTTTCCTGGGCTGCGTTCTCTTCTCCCGTATCCGGACCAGTCTCGGTGTCGGTCTGGGCACCTGCCATCCCTATCAGAGCCCGGGCGGGAGTGAGTAACTCGGAGGATTGCACCGGAGCCTTCCCAGGATGAGTCTTGCCTCTCCGTTTCCGAGGTACTCGGGTTATCCTCTCCTGAGACTCTCTCCAGAGCGGGTAAAAGGCTGGGCAGTCTCGTCCAATTAGGACAGGAACGGGGAGGGAATCAACCACCCCCGCCGTCGTGTGTATGGTTCCCCGTGTGCTGGTCATTGTAAGTTCAGTAATGGGGTATTCTCTGGTGTCCCCATGGACACAGGAAACTGGGAGGACTTTCCCCGGGGTCAGACACGTTGGGCCCACCAAATCCTTACGCACCAGGGTGGCCCGGCTACCAGAATCCAGTAAGGCCTCCACATCATGGTGATTCACAGTTACCGGGCAGGTGGGGGGGTCGATCTGGGCCGCCATCTACGACTCCCAAGAGCGAGGCAAAACGGTGTGTGGGTGCTGAGCTGGAGGACTCCGCAGTGGGCATAGGTTCATCGGCTGGTTTCCCACACTGCCAGGAGATATGTCCCATCTCCCCACACCGGTAACACTGTCGAGTTTCCCCCTCCTGGTGTACTCTTCTTGGACCCGTCTGGTTTCTGGCTCCCCCTGGAGCCGGGATAAGTCCTGACGTGGCTGGGTTCGAGACCTTGGGGTCCTTTGGACGGGTTCTTCCCATTTGTGGTGGGGCCGCACTCCTGGGGGTCTTTTCGGGAAGCATTCAGCATCTCCGCTGTGGCCTGGTACTTTTCCACAGCTTCCACGGTCAGATCAGCCGTGGTCAAGGCCTGTTGACTGATGAACCGTTTTGCCTCATAAGGCAGGGCGCGTAGGTAACGATCCACCACAACGGCCTCCACCACCGCCGCTGCTGTATTCCTCTGCGGATCCAGCCATTTCCTTGCGATTCGGACAAGTTCATGCATCTGCGCCCGAGGAGGTTGGTCTGGTTGGAAGGTCCAACTGTGAAAGCGCTGGGCCATACCAAACTTTGTGAGTCCATATCTGCTGAGGATCTCAGACTTCAGGGCATCATAGTCAGTAACCTGGTCAGGGCCCAGGTCCCGGACAGCATTCAGCGATTCCCCGGTTAGAAAGGGGGCTAACAGACCAACCCACTGTTGCTTGGGCCAGGCTTCCCTAGTGGCCGTGGCCTCAAATGCATGCAGGTATGCCTCAATGTCATCGGTAGCTCCCATCTTAGATATAAAGTCACTTGCCTTTATTGGGCGGGTATTTTGGACCACCCTCTGTCTCTGCAACTGCAATTCCTCTGCCTTCAGAAGGTTGGCTTTCTTTTGCTCCTCCAAGAGAGCCACGTTTGCTTGCATCTGGGCTTGCTGGCCAGCAACAAGGGCTTTCAATATGTCCTCCATTTCAGTCGGCGGGGAGCCTACGGCCAACTTGGAAAACTGGGTGATCAAACCTTCGGTATCCTCCTCTGACATGCACTATTAACGCTTGAGCGTGCCCGTATTCTCCACCATCTGTGACGTCACGAGAGGCTACACAGCTTTCAGCGGGATTGCTCAAGTAGTGCATGGAGACAAGGTTCAAACAAAACAAGGATTTTATTATAGGTCTTGGGAAATTAACGAAAATATAACAAAATTCTGTTCTCTTGTGGCTCTTTAAGGGTTAACAGTTCAGGGATGTCTCTTCCACATCCAAAATCATAATTCTCACTCGCTCAGATAACTTTTCCCCAGCCTTACTGTAGTCCACGTTGCAGCTAGTGGCCAACCCAGCAAAAAGTCCTTCCAAATGTCTCTCACGTATTTCCACCGGTGCATATATCCAAAGGTGAGTATTTCCCAAAGGTAAGTATCTCCAAATCCTTATATTCCTCATGGAAGTGGACGTGCAGCACTCTTGTCCTCCAGAGAGCCCAGCTTGGAGACTGTGTCTCTTCCCTTCCCAAACCTTCAGCTCATCAGCTCCTCATTTGTTTCAGCTGCGTGGGAAGATTGGCCATAGAGGGGTGGAGTTCCCGACCATACCAGCAGATGGAGCCATAGCTGTCTGGGTTTGCAGCCACCTCAGGGGGATGTAACGTCCCTCCAGGACACAGCCTCTCGTGACATCACAATATATATATATATATATATATATATATATATATATACAGTTGAAGTCGGAAGTTTACATACATTTAAACTCAGTTTTTCACAATTCCTGACATTTAATCCTAGTAAATATTCCCTATTTTAGGTCAGTTAGGATCATCACTTTATTTTAAGAATGTGAAATGTCAGAATAATAGTAGAGAGAATGATTTATTTCAGCTTTTATTTCTTTCATCACATTCCCAGTGGGTCAGAAGTTTACATACACTCAATTAGTATTTGGTAGCATTGCCTTTAAATTGTTTAACTTGGGTCAAACGTTTCGGGTAGCCTTCCACAAGCTTCCCACAATAGGTTGGGTGAATTTTGTCCCATTCCACCTGACAGAGCTGGTGTAACTGAGTCAGGTTTGTAGGCCTCCTTGCTCACACACGCTTTTTCAGTTCTGCCCACACATTTTCTATAGGATTGAGGTCAGGGCTTTGTGAAGGCCACTCCAATACCTTGACTTTGTTGTCCTTAAGCCATTTTGCCACAACTTTGGAAGTGTGCTTGGGGTCATTGTCCATTTGGAAGACCCATTTGCGACCAAGCTTTAACTTCCTGACTGATGTCTTGAGATGTAGCTTCAATATATCCACATAATTTTCCTTCCTCATGATGCCATCTATTTTGTGAAGTGCACCAGTCCCTCCTGCAGCAAAGCACCCCCACAGTATGATGCTGCCACCCCCGTACTTCACGGTTGGGATGATGTTCTTCGGCTTGCAAGAGCTCCCCTTTTTCCTCCAAACATAACGATGGTCATTATGGCCAAACAGTTCTATTTTTGTTTCATCAGACCAGAGGACATTTGTTCAAAAAGTACGATCTTTGTCCCCATGTGCAGTTGCAAACCATAGTCTGGCTTTTTTATGGCGGTTTTGGAGCAGTGGCTTCTTCCTTGCTGAGCGGCCTTTCAGGTTATGTCGATATATAAGACTCGTTTTACTGTGGATATAGATACTTTTGTACCTGTTTCCTCCAGCATCTTCACAAGGTCCTTTGCTGTTGTTCAGGGATTGATTTGCACTTTTCGCACCAAAGTACGTTCATCTCTAGGAGACAGAACGCGTCGCCTTCCTGAGCGGTATGACGGCTGCGTGGTCCCATGGTGTTTATACTTGCATACTATTGTTTGTACAGATGAACGTGGTACCTTCAGGCGTTTGGAAATTGCTCCCAAGGATGAACCAGACTTGTTGAGGTCTACAAAAAAAAATTCTGAGGTCTTGGCTTATTTCTTTTGATTTTACCATGATGTCAAACAAAGAAGCACTGAGTTTGAAGGTAGGCCTTGAAATACATCAACAGGTACACCTCCAATTGACTCAAATGTTGTCAATTAGCCTATCAGAAGCTTCTAAAGTCATTACATAATTTTCTGGAATTTTCCAAGCTGTTTAAAGGCACAGTCAACTTAGTGTATGTAAACTTCTGACCCACTGGAATTGTGATACGGTGAATTATAAGTGAAATAATCTGTCTGTAAACAATTGTTGGAAGAATTACTTGTGTCATGCACAAAGTAGATGTCCTAACCGACTTGCCAAAACTATAGTTTGTTAACAAGAAATGTGTGGAGTGGTTGAAAAACTAGTTTTAATGACTCCAACCTAAGTGTATGTAAACTTCCGACTTCAACTGTATATGTATGTATGTATGTATATGTGTATATATACACATACATATAGTCAGTGCATTCGGAAAGTATTCAGACCCCTTGACTTTTTCCACATTTTGTTACATTACAGCCTTATTCTAAAATGGATTAAATAAAACATTTCCTCATCAATCTACACACAATACCCCATAATGACAAAGCAAAAAACAGGTTTTTATAAATTTTAGCAAATTTATAAAAAATAAAACAGAAATACCTTATTTACAAAAGTATTCAGACCCTTTGCTATGAGACTCGAAATTGAGCTCAGGTGCATCATGTGTCCATTGATCATCCTTGAAATGTTTCTACAACTTGATTGGAGTCCACCTGTGGTACATTCAATTGATATGGAAAGGCACATCTGTCTCTATAAGGTCCCACCGTTGACATTGCATGTCAGAGCAAAAACCAAGCCATGAAGGAGGAAGGAATTGTCCGTAGAGCTCCGAGACAGGATTGTGTCGAGATCGGGGGAAGGGTAACAAAAAATGTCTGCAGCATTGATGGTCCCCAAGAACACAGTGGCTTCCATCATTCTTAAATGGAAGAAGTTTGGAACCACCAAGACTCTTCCTAGAGCTGGCCGACCAGCCAAACTGAGCAATCGGGGGAGAAGGGCCTTGGTCAGGGAGGTGGCCAAGAACCCGATGATCACTCTGACAGAGCTCCAGAGTTCCTCTGTGGAGATGGGAGAACCTTCCAGAAGGACAACCATCTCTGCAGCACTCCACCAAGCAGGCCTTTATGGTAGAGTGACCAGATGGAAGCAACTCCTCAGTAAAAGGCACATGACAGCCCGCTTGGAGTTTGCCAAAAGGCACCTAAAGACTCTCAGACCATGACAAACAAGATTATCTGGTCTGATGAAACCAAGATTGAACTTTTTGGCCTGAATGCCAAGCGTCACGTCTGGAGGAAACCTGGCTACAGTGAAGTATGTTGGCGGCAGCATCATGCTGTGGGGATGTTTTTCAGCAGCAGGGACTGGGAGACTAGTCAGGACCGAGGGAAAGATGAATGGAGCAAAGTACAGAGAGATCCTTGATGAAAACCTGCTCTAGAGCGCTCAGGACCTCAGACTGGGGCGAAGGTTCACCTTCCAACAGGACAACGACCCAAAGGACACAGCCAAGACAACGCAAGAGTGGCTTTGGGACAAAGTTGACTGGCCCAGCCAGAGCCCGGACTTGAACCCGATTGAACAACTCTGGAGAGACCTGGAAATAGCTGTGCAGCAACACTCCCCATCCAACCTGACAGAGTTTGAGAGGATCTGCAGAGAAGAATGGGAGAAACTCCCCAAATACAGGTGTGCCAAGCTTGTAGCGTCATACCTAAGAAAACTCGAGGCAGCAATTGCTGCCAAAGGTGCTTCAACAAAGTACTGAGATTAGCTCACTGGGGTAAAGGCAGATGGGCAATCCTTAGACTATTTATTTATAGTCAGAGTAAGGGTCTGAATACCAATGTAAGTGTGATATTTAAAATGTTTTGTTTTAATACATTTGCACAAAAAACAACAACCTTTTTTTGCTTTGTCATTACAGACAGATTGTTGATGAAAACCTGTTCCAGAGCGCTCAGTGCCTCAGACTGGGGCGAAGGTTCACCTTCCAACAGGACAACGACCCTAAGCACACAGCCAAGAGTGGAGGAGGACAAGTCTCTGAATGTCCTTGAGTGGCCCAGCCAGAGCCCAGACTTGAACACGATCTAACACGGTCCTCTGTAGCTCAGCTGGTAGAGCACGGCGCTTGTAACGCCAGGGTAGTGGGTTCGATCCCCGGGACCACCCATACACAAAAATGTATGCACGCATGACTGTAAGTCGCTTTGGATAAAAGCGTCTGCCAAATGGCATATTATTTTATTTATTATTATCTCTGGAGAGACCTGAAAATAGCTGAGCAGCAACGCTCCACATCTAACCTGACAGAGGTTGAGAGGATCTGCAGAGAAGAATGGGAGAAACTCCCCAAATACAGGTGTGCCAAGCTTCATACCCAAAAAGTCTCGAGGCTGTAATCGCTGCCAAAGATGCTTCAACCAAGTACTGATTAAAGGGTATGAATACTAATGTCATGTGATATTTCAGTTTTTTCACAAAAAAATCTGTTTTTGCTTTGTCATTATGGGGTATTGCGTGTAGATTGATGATGGGGGAAAAACAATTGAATCAATTTTTGAATAAGGCTGTAACTTAGCAAAATGTGGAAAAAGTCAAGGGGTCTGAATACTTCCCGAATGCACTGTATATATATATATATATATTTACATTTACATTTTAGTCATTTAGCAGACGCTCTTATCCATATATACACTGAACAAAAATCCAGTCCCGGGGATCGAACCCACTACCTTGGCGTTACAAGCAGCGTGCTCTACCAGCTGAGCTACAGAGGACCACACGTCAACACTGTGCTAAACTGTTCATGCCAGATACCATCACGTCAGCACTGTGCTAAACTGCTCATGCCAGATACCATCACGTCAACACTGTGCTAAACTGCTCATGCCAGATATTACATTTACGTCATTTAGCAGACGCTCTTATCCAGAGCGACTTACAGTTAGTGCATACATTATTCATTTTTTTCATACTGGCCCCCCTTGGGCACTGTGTCAAGAAGCAGATATCATCACGTCAACACTGTGCTAAACTGTTCATGTCAGATACCATCACGTCAACACTGTGCTAAACTGTTCATGTCAGATACCATCATGTCAACACTGTGCTAAACTGTTCATGCCAGATACCATCACGTCAACACTGTGCTAAACTGTTCATGCCAGATACCATCACGTCAACACTGTGCTAAACTGTTCATGTCAGATACCATCACGTCAACACTGTGCTAAACTGTTCATGCCAGATACCATCACGTTAACACTGTGCTAAACTGTTCATGTCAGATACCATCACGTCAACACTGTGCTAAACTGTTCATGCCAGATACCATCACGTCAACACTGTGCTAAACTGTTCATGCCAGATACCATCACGTCAACACTGTGCTAAACTGTTCATGTCAGATACCATCACGTCAACACTGTGCTAAACTGTTCATGCCAGAGACCATCACGTCAACACTGTGCTAAACTGTTCATGCCAGATACCATCACGTCAACATTGTGCTAAACTGTTCATGTCAGATACCATCACGTCAACACTGTGCTAAACTGTTCATGTCAGATACCATCACATTAACACTGTGCTAAACTGTTCATGTCAGATACCATCACATCAACACTGTGCTAAACTGTTCATGCCAGATACCATCACGTCAACACTGTGCTAAACTGTTCATGTCAGATACCATCACGTGCTAAACTGTTCATGCCAGATACCATCACATCAACACTGTGCTAAACTGTTCATGACAGATACCATCACGTCAACACTGTGCTAAACTGTTCATGTCAGATACCATCACGTCAACACTGTGCTAAACTGTTCATGCCAGATACCATCACGTCAACACTGTGCTAAACTGTTCATGTCATATACCATCACGTTAACACTGTGCTAAACTGTTAATGTCAGATACCATCACGTCAACACTGTGCTAAACTGTTCATGCCAGATACCATCACGTCAACACTGTGCAAAACTGTTCATGCCAGATACCATCACGTCAACACTGTGCTAAACTGTTCATGCCAGATACCATCACGTCAACACTGTGCTAAACTGTTCATGTCAGAAATATAATCGAGTCATTCTATTCATATGCCAAATACTTACAAATGGTTGGTTACACAAATAGCATGAGGGAAGACTTGTGTGAAATTGAGCTTTGTTCACATATCAATACAATATCAATACAATGTCAATACAATCAATACAATGTCAATTCAATGTCAATACAATCAATACAATGTCAATACAATGTCAATAAAATCAATACTGTCAATACTGTCAGTACAATCAATACTGTCAATACAATCAATAGTGTAAATACAATCAATAGTGTCAATACAATCAATACTATCAATACAATCAATACTGTCAATACAATGTCAATACAATGTCAATACAATGTCAATACAATAAATACTGTCAATAGAATGTTAATACAATCAATACTTTCAATACAATCAATACAATGTCAATACAATCACTAGCGACTCCTGTGGTGGGCTGGGCACAGTGCACGCTGACTCGGTCGCCAGGTGTACAGTGTTTCCTCCGGCGCATTGGTGCGGCTGGCTTCCGGGTTAAACGGGCACTGTGTCAAGAAGCAGTGCGGCTTGGTTGGGTTGTGTTTCGGAGGACGCACGACTCTCGACCTTCACCTCTCCCATGTCCGTACGGGAGTTGCAGCGAAGGGACAAGACTGTAACTACCAATTGGATACCACAAAAGGGGGTAAAATTAAAAAATAAATTTCGTAAAGTGAGTGTGGAAGAGGTGAAAACATTATTGTTGTCTATCAACAATGACAAGCCACCAGGGTCTGACAACCTGGATGGAAAAATTACTGAGGATAATAGTGGCCATATTTTCAATTTAAGCCTACTAGAAAAGTGTGTGCCTCCAGGCCTGGAGAGAAGCTAAAGTCATTCCACTACCCAATAATAGTAAAGCCCCCTTTACTGGCTCAAATAACCGACCAATCAGCCTGTTACCGACCCTTAGTCAACTTTTGTGTTTGACCAGATACAATGCTATTTTACAGTAAACAAATTGACAACAGACTTTCAGCACGCTTATAGGGAAGGACATTCAACAAGCACAGCACTTACATAAATGACTGATGATTGGCTGAGAGAAATTGATGATACAAAGATTGTGGGGGCTGTTTTGTTAGACTTCAGTGCGGCTTTTGACATTATTGATCATAGTCTGCTGCTGGAAAAACGTATATGTTATGGCTTTACACCCCCTGCTATATTGTGGATAAAGAGTTACCTGTCTAACAGAACACAGAGGGTGTTCTTTAATGGAAGCCTCTCAAACATAATCCAGGTAGAATAAGGAATTCCCCAGGGCAGCTGTCTAGGCCCCTTACTTTTTTCAATCTTTACTAACGACATGCCACTGGCCACTTTGAGTAAAGCCAGTGTGTCTATGTATCCGGATGATTCAACACTATACACGTCAGCTACAACAGCAACTGAAATGACTAAAACACTTTTAAAAAGAGCTGCAGTTAGTTTCAGAGTGGATGACAAGGAATAAGTTAGTCCTAACTATTTCAACAACAAAAAAACTGCATTGTATTTGGGACAAATCATTCATTAAACCCTAAACCTCAACTAAATCTTGTAATAAATAATGTGGAAATTGAGCAAGTTGAGGATACGAAACTGCTTGGAGTAACCCTGGATTGTAAACTGTCATGGTCAAACATATTGATACAACAGTAGCTAAAATGGGGAGAAGTCTGTCTATAATAAAGCGCTACTCTACCTTCTTAACAGCACTATCAACAAGGCAGGTCCTACAGACCCTAGTTTTGTCGCACCTGGACTACTGTTCAGTCGTGTGGTCAGGTGCCACAAAGAGGGACTTAGGAAAATTGCAGTTGGCTCAGAACAGAGCAGCACGGCTGTATTTATGAGAGGTATTTGACATGTTGAATGCACCGAGCTGTCTGTTTGAACTACTGGCGCACAGCTCGGACACCCATGCATACCCCACAAGACATGCCACCAGAGGTCTCTTCACAGTCCCCAAGTCCAGAACAGACTATGGGAGGCGCACAGTACTACATAGAGCCATGACTACATGGAACTCTATTCCACATCAGGTAACTGATGCAAGCAGTAAAATCAGATTTAAAAACAGATATAAATACACCTTATGGAACAGCGGGGAATGTGAGGCAACACAAACATAGGCACAGACACATGCATACACGATAACATACTCACTATACACACACGTACACATGGATTTTGTGTTGTAGATATGTGGTAGTGGTGGAGTAGGGGCCTGAGGGAACACAGTGTGCTGTGAAATCTGCTATGAATGTATTGTAATGTTTTTAAAATTGTATAACTGCCTTAATTTTGCTGGACCTCAGGAAGAGTAGCTGCTGCCTTGGCAGGAACTAATGGGGATCCATAATAAACCCCAGGAAGAGTAGCTGCTGCATTGGCAGGAACTAATGGGGATCCATAATAAAAAAATTATAATACAAATACAATGTCAATACAAAAAGCAACACCTGACTCAGAACGCCCCTAGTTGACCTAGATAGTTTGTGTCTATGTAATGATATGTAGGCTTCATGTGCTAATTTTTAATTGATGTAGTTCTGTCCTTGAGCTGTTCTTGTCTATTAATGTTCTGTATTATGTCATGTTTCATGTTTTGTGAGGACCCCAGGAAGAGTAGCTGCTGCTAATGGGGATCCTAATAAAATACCACAAAATACCAATCAATACAATGTCAATACAATGTCAATACCATCAATAGCCCTCCCCCCTCCCCCCCCCAAACAGCTTCCTGCGTCTACGCTGACAGAGCTCTCACCACATCCTAGAGAGAGACAGAGAGAGAGAGAGAGAGAGAGAGAGAGAGAGAGAGAGAGAGAGAGAGAGAGAGAGAGAGAGAGAGAGAGAGAGAGAGAGAGAGAGAGAGAGAGAGAGAGAGAGAGAGAGAGAGAGAGAGAGCGAGAGAGCGAGAGAGAGAGAGAGAGAGAGAGAGAGAGAGAGAGAGAGAGAGAGAGAGAGAGAGAGAGAGAGAGAGAGAGAGAGAGAGAGAGAGAGAGAGAGAGAGAGAGAGAGAGAGAGAGAGAGAGAGAGAGAGAGAGAGAGAGAGAGAGAGACAGAGAGAGAGAGAGACAGAGAGAGAGAGAGAGAGAGAGAGCGAGAGAAAGAGAGAAAGAGAGAGAGAGAGAGAGAGAGAGAGAGAGAGAGAGAGAGAGAGAGAGAGAGAGAGAGAGAGAGAGAGAGAGAGAGATAGACTGTAGCCAATGTTACAGAAGATATATATGTGACGTCTTTTTAAAAATGATCATGCAGCTAAAGGAGGCGTTGGGTTTCAGATAGCTAAAACACACACACACAGCAGCTGCTACTTCTTCTGGCTCTCTGTATCCTGTAGCCAGTCTGTCGTTGACCTCTGAGTGAGCATGTCGGGTGGTGTTAGTGCTTGGAGGGTGGTGAGCTGGGTGGTGCTGGGCCTAGTGCTTGGGCTCAGTGGTGGGGGCTCAGCCCTGAAGATCTGCACCTTCAACATCCAGTCCTTTGGAGAGAAGAAAATAGAGAAGCCAGAGGTGGTCGATGTCATAGTGGATGTAAGTAGTCTACATTTATTTAGTTTAACCAAAGGCGTGTCCCAAATGGCACCCTATTTCCCATGGGCCCTGGTCGTCAAAAATAGTGCACTATGTAGGGAATAGGGTGCCAGTTGGGACAGAGGAGGTAGTCTGAAGGAGTGAGTACTGAAGTACGATGTTTTGAGCTTCATTGCTCTGTAAATAATATCAAGCCGCTCTACTTAAATGTTATCAAAGTAATCCTACTGTTGGGTATAACCAGGGATGCACATAACTGGTACGCAGGTACGCAAGCGCGACAAAAATCAGGAATGCGTAATGCCACTTGTGTTACTACGCGCCTTTGCGTACTTGACCGATCTTCTCATCTAACCTTACACATGACATGTTGCTTGTCAACTACTGTCAGGGATGTCCAAAAAGCAACAGACATTAAGCAGCTTCTTTGGTGTTTCGCCACCTACAAAGAAACGCCAACTGGAGCCAGAGCCGAAGAAAATACTTTTTTCGGAAAAGTGGCTCCAAGATGTGCAGTGGCTTGAAGCTAACGATGAGCGCACTGAAATGTGGTGCAAGATTTGCCGCTCAAATCCACATCTAGCAGACAAAACAGGTGCATTTTATAAAGGCTCAAAGAATTTCAACCATCCTTTATTTGACAAACATGAAAAGAGCAAGGAGCACACGAATGTGGCGCAAGCCATTGCTAAGAGCTAGCCGAGAACAAATGTCCAGTCGCCCACTTGCCAGATGGCGAGACAAGCTGAATGAAGAACAGCGGCAAGCTCTGTTTCATAGTTTTCTCCTTGCCTTCCATAAAGCTAAACACGCACGTCCCATGTCTTCCTATTCTGAGGATGTTCCTTTACTGAAGCGGCTAGGAGTAAATGTCGGAGGTGCATATCATTCACGTGAAGGGGGCACACGGATCATGCAGAGCATCGCTCACACCATCAGCGGGGAGTTACGAGCCAAGTTGCAGTCTGCTGAATTTTGGGGGCTGCTTTTTGATGGATCTGAGGACATCACAAAAACTGAGCAGGAAATAGTTTACATTGTTTCTGTTATGTGCAGTCAGAGTTTCACCATGTTTCACATTAGCTCACAGAAAAAGTTCTGGACATTCGACAATGAAGAAAGTCTGGAACAACTGAGATATGAAGCCAACCAGAAATATCGCAACAAAATGTTTGCCAGTGGGAAGGTAACATTATTTTATAATGTAACATTGGTGGGATGGAGTTTTGGCACAGATACAACATCTGGTTAATTATTCTATTTGTATTTAGTGGCTGACAAGGCAGCAGCTACTCTTCCTGGGGTCCAGCAAAATTAAGGCAGTTATACATTTAAAAAAACATTACAATTAATTCATAACAGATTTCACAACATATTAAGTGTGTGCCCTCAGGCCTCTACTCTACTACCACATATCTATAACACAAAATCCATGTGTACGTGTGTGTATAGTGTGTATGTTATTGTGTGTGTGTGTATGCATGTGTCTGTGTCTATGTCTGTGTTGCCTCACAGTCCCCACTGTTCCATAAGGTGGATGTTTATCTGTTTTTTTAATCTAATTTTACTGCTGGCATGAGTTACTTGATGTGGAATAGAGTTCCATGTAGTCATGGCTCTATGTAGTACTGTGCGCCTCCCATAGTCTGTTCTGGACTTGGAGACTGTGAAGAGACCTCCCGAGTGGCGCAGTGGTCTAAGGCACTGCATCGCAGTACTAGCTGTGCCACTAGAGATCCTGGTTCGAATCCAGGCTCTGTCGTAGCCGGCCGCGACCGGGAGACCCATGGGGCGGCGCACAATTAGCCCAGCGTCGTCCAGGGTAGGGGAGGGCATGGCCGGCAGGGATGTAGCTCAGTTGGTAGAGCATGGTGTTTGCAACGCCAGGGTTGTGGGTTCGATTCTCACGGGGGCCAGTATGAAAAAAATAAATAAAAAATGTATGCACTCACTAACTGTAAATCGCTCTGGATAAGAGCGTCTGCTAAATGACTAAAATGTAAATGTAAATGTGTCTGTGTCCAGCAACAGAGAGTTTACTTCGGACTTTATTGGACTGATTGAATTGGGTGCTGACCGAACCGCGCAGGCCATAACAGACGGACTTGTGAGACTTTTCCAGGACACAGGCTTGGATGACTGGACAACAAAGTTGGTCGCTGTGTGCACAGACGGGGCCGCTGTCAACGTAGGTATCTACAACGGCGTTGTGCCAAAACTCCGGCAACTTGCTGCGGTTGGAGACTCCCTTGTGCACATTCTGTGCACCGCACGACACACTGGAGAATTGCGCGAAATCAGCTGATCGCAACGTTCCTTACTGTGAGACATTTCATCGCTCTGTGGTCAAGCTGCTGCAGTTTTATTTACAAAAAGGAGGAGCAAAAAAAACTGCTGCACTGAATAAAGCTATGTGAAGAAAATGGGATCTCCTTTGTGGAACTGGGTAAGTTTCATAATACCAGATGGTCTGCATGGAGGCATGAAACACTGTTAAAAATATCAAGACTATTGCCAGCCATTAAAATGCAACTGGTTACGAGTGATAACAGTGACTTGCAGCATATCTGCACAGAGCGTTTTCAGTGCTTTCTGTCAAACATGCTTGACATTTGCAACATTTTGAAGACCACATCCATTAGGTTTCAGAAGGAAACGCTGACCATTGGAGAATGTAAGGATGAACTCATGGTGGCCATTGGACAGTTCACACTTCTGCTTGATGGTGAAAGCCACAGGGCACACACTGTTTCCAATGCTGATGCTGACAGAGACAAGACACACTTACTCAGGGGGTTAATTGAAGAGTTTGAAATCAGATATGACTCCCTCAAGTCATGTGATCATTTCTTAGTATTTGATCCTTCAACATGGCCTCAGGAAATGCAAGACCTCCACAGTTTTGGAAACACAACAGTTTGCAGCATTCTCAAGAAATATGAGGCCACCTTGCAACTTGACAAAGATACCACTGTGACAGAATGGATGCGCTTAAAGCAGGCAGGAAAACGCCTGGGAGCCTCTTCTGTGTATGACTTGGTCCAAATAGTAAATACAAGTAACCCAGATGCTTATTCCAACATCAACAAGGTGGTTAAGCTGTCTCTTACACTGCCTTTAAGCAGTGTAGCTTGTGAGAGGGGATTCTCACATTTCAACATAATAAAAACCAAGTACAGATCTCGTCTGTCACATGCTCGTCTCTCAGCCCTGATGCACATTCACCTGTCAAAGCAGACCACAGAGACATTTGACCCTAAAGCCTGCTGTTGACCTGTGGATGGAGACAGCTAATCGGAGGCTCAACCAAGGACAGAGAGGTGCATCTGCAGCATCGTCATCATCTACCATGCAGGAAGCTGAAGCAGAGGACAGTGGTGGCGGCACTGAGGAGGACAGTGGTGGCGGCACTGAAGAGGACAGTGGTGGCGGCACTGAGGAGGACAGTGGTGGCGGCACTGAAGAGGACAGTGGTGGCGGCACTGAGGAGGACAGTGGTGGCGGCACTGAGGAGGACAGTGGGGGGCGACACTGAAGAGGACAGTGGTGGCGGCACTGAGGAGGACAGTGGGGGCGACACTGAAGAGGACAGTGGGGGGCGACACTGAGGAGGACAGTGGTGGCGGCACTGAGGAGGACAGTGAGGAAGACTGTACATATTAAGACCACGCTACATATGGGGTGAGTACCAGACACCATCTGCTGGTAACTCACCTGAGTAACTCACTGAAAAAGTGATGTGCACCCCTGGGTATAACATGGGTTAGTGCAGCACTCACTCCTTCTGTCAAGCTCCTTGGTGTAACAGAAAATGGATCAGTTAGTAACCTTTTTAAAGAGAGAAAAAAAACACTATTCCATTGAGGACTTTTGAGGAGGAGACCCAAATCCTTTTTTGCTTACATTGCTCCGGCAGGCCTATTAGTGTCACGCCATGACTCTAGGGACTTGTATTGGTTGAGTCAGAGTGTGTATTTTCTGTGTTGGGTTTGTCTATGTTAGTTTCTAGATCGTTTATATCTATGTTGGCCAGGGTGGTTCCCAATCAGAGGCAGCTGTAGCTCGTTGTCTCTGATTGGGGACCATACTTAGGTAGCCTGTTGGCACTAGTGGGGTGTGGGATCTTGTTCCGTGTGAGGTATGTTATTTGTCTACCTTGGACGTCACGTTTCCTGTTAGCTATGTTTTTCTGACTGCATGACTGCATCCATGTTGTCCAGGACACTACATTTGACTGTTGTCTTTATACATTTATGGAACATTTCATGTATGTACAGTACCAGTCAAAAGTTTGGACACACCTACTCATTCAAGGGTTTTTCTTTATTTTGTACTATTTTCTACATTGTAGAATAATAGCGAAGACATCAAAACTATGAAATAACACGTATGGAATCATGTAGTAACCAAAAAAAAGTGTTAAACAAATCAAAATATATTTTATATTTGAGATTCTTCAAAGTAGCCACCCTTTGCCTTGATGACAGCTTTGAACACTCTTGGCATTCTCTCAACCAGCTTCACCTGGAATGCTTTTCCAACCGTCTTGAAGAAGTTCCCACATATGCTGAGCACTTGTTGGCTGCTTTTCCTTCACTCTGCCGTCCGACTCATCCCAAACCATCTCAATTGGGTTGAGGTTGGGGGATTGTGGAGGCCAGGTCATCTGATGCAGCACTCCATCACTCCCCTTCTTGGTCAAATAGCCCTTACACAGCCTGGAGGTGTGTTGGGTCATTGTCCTGTTGAAAAACAAATGATAGTCCCACTAAGCCCAAACCAGACGGGATGGCGTATCGCTACAGAATGCTGTGGTAGCCATGCTGGTTAAGTGTAAAGAAATCACAGACAGTGTCACCAGCAAAGCACCCCCACAACATAACACCTCCTCATCCATGCTTTACGGTGGGAAATACACGAGGAGATCATCCGTTCACACACACCGCGTCTCACAAAGACACGGCAGTTTGAACCAAAAATCTAAAATTTGGACTCCAGACCAAAGGACACATTTCCACCGGTCTAATGTCCATTGCTCGTGTTTCTTGGCCCAAGCAGGTCTCTTCTTCTTATTGGTGTCCTTTAGTAGTGGTTTCTTTGCAGCAATTCGACCATGAAGGCCTGATTCACACAGTCCCCTCTGAACAGTTGATGTTGAGATGTGTCTGTTATTTGAACTCTGTGAAGCATTTATTTGGGCTGCAATCTGAGGTGCAGTTAACTCTAATGAACTTATCCTCTGCAGCAGAGGTAACTCTGGGTCTTCCATTCCTGTGGCGGTCCTCATTAGAGCCAGTTTCATCATAGTACTTGATGGTTTTTGCGACTGCACAGATTTCCGTATCGACTGACCTTCATGTCTTGAATTAATGATGGACTGTCGTTTCTCTTTGCTTATTTGAGATGTTCTTGCCATAATATGGACTTGGTCTTTTACCAAATAGGGCTATCTTCTGTATACCCCCCCTACCTTGTCACAACACAACTGATTGGCTCAAACGCATTAAGAAGGAAAGAAATTCCACAAATTAACTTTTAAGAAGACACACCTGTTAATTGAAATGCATTCCAGGTGACTACCTCATGAAGCTGGTTGAGAGAATGCCAAGAGTGTGCAAAGCTGTCATCAAGGCAAAGGGTGGCTATTTGAAGAATCTCAAATATAAAATATATTTTTATTTGTTTAACACTTTTTTTGGTTACTACATGATTCCATATGTGTTATTTCATAGTTTTGATGTCGTCACTATTATTCTACAATGTAGAAAATAGTAAAAATAAAGGAAAAACCCTTGAGTGAGTAGGAGTGTCCACACTTTTGACTGGTACTGTATATAGTATATACAGTGGGGGGAAAAAGTATTTAGTCAGCCACCAATTGTGCAAGTTCTCCCACTTAAAAAGATGAGAGAGGCCTGTAATTTTCATCATAGGTACACGTCAACTATGACAGACAAATTGAGAAAATAAAATCCTGAAAATCACATTGTAGGATTTTTTATGAATTTATTTGCAAATTATGGTGGAAAATAAGTATTTGGTCACCTACAAACAAGCAAGATTTCTGGCTCTCACAGACCTGTAACTTCTTCTTTAAGAGGCTCCTCTGTCCTCCACTCGTTACCTGTATTAATGGCACCTGTTTGAACTTGTTATCAGTATAAAAGACACCTGTCCACAATCTCAAACAGTCACACTCCAAACTCCACTATGGCCAAGACCAAAGAGCTGTCAAAGGACACCAGAAACAAAATTGTAGACCTGCACCAGGCTGGGAAGACTGAATCTGCAATAGGTAAGCAGCTTGGTTTGAAGAAATCAACTGTGGGAGCAATTATTAGGAAATGGAAGACATACAAGACCACTGATAATCTCCCTCGATCTGGGGCTCCACGCAAGATCTCACCCTGTGGGATCAAAATGATCACAAGAATGGTGAGCAAAAATCCCAGAACCACACAGGGGGACCTAGTGAATGACCTGCAGAGAGCTGGGACCAAAGTAACAAAGCCTACCATCAGTAACACACTACGCCGCCAGGGACTCAAATCCTGCAGTGCAAGACGTGTCCCCCTGCTTAAGCCAGTACATGTCCAGGCCCGTCTGAAGTTTGCTAGAGTGCATTTGGATGATCCAGAAGAGGATTGGGAGAATGTCATATGGTCAGATGAAACCAAAATAGAACTTTTTGGTAACAACTCAACTCGTCGTGTTTGGAGGACAAAGAATGCTGAGTTGCATCCAAAGAACACCATACCTACTGTGAAGCATGGGGGGTGGAAACATCATGCTTTGGGGCTGTTTTTCTGCAAAGGGACCAGGACGACTGATCCGTGTAAAGGAAAGAATGAATGGGGCCATGTATCATGAGATTTTGAGTGAAAACCTCCTTCCATCAGCAAGGGCATTGAAGATGAAACGTGGCTGAGTCTTTCAGCATGACAATGATCCCAAACACACCGCCCGGGCAACGAAGGAGTGGCTTCGTAAGAAGCATTTCAAGGTCCTGGAGTGGCCTAGCCAGTCTCCAGATCTCAACCCCATAGAAAATCTTTGGAGGGAATTGAAAGTCTGTGTTGCCCAGCGACAGCCCCAAAACATCACTGCTCTAGAAGAGATCTGCATGGAGGAATGGGCCAAAATACCAGCAACAGTGTCTGAAGACTTACAGAAAACCTTTGACCTGTGTCATTGCCAACAAAGGGTATATAACAAAGTATTGAGAAACTTTTGTTATTGACCAAATACTTATTTTCCACCATAATTTGCAAATAAATTCATTAAAAATCCTACAATGTGATTTTCTGGATTTTTTTTTCTCATTTTGTCTGTCATAGTTGACGTGTACCTATGATGAAAATTACAGGCCTCTCTCATCTTTTTAAGTGGGAGAACTTGCACAATTGGTGGCTGACTAAATACTTTTTTTCCCCACTGTATAATGGTAGTGTATATGGATGTTGAGTAAGTTGTGTAGAGATTAGACGTTGTTGTGCCATTTACAGCCCCAGATCGAGGGAGATTATCAGTGGTCTTGTATGTCTTCCATTTCCTAATAATTGCTCCCACAGTTGATTTCTTCAAACCAAGCTGCTTACCTATTGCAGATTCAGTCTTCCCAGCCTGGTGCAGGTCTACAATTTTGTTTCTGGTGTCCTTTGACAGCTCTTTGGTCTTGGCCATAGTGGAGTTTGGAGTGTGACTGTTTGAGATTGTGGACAGGTGTCTTTTATACTGATAACAAGTTCAAACAGGTGCCATTAATACAGGTAACGAGTGGAGGACAGAGGAGCCTCTTAAAGAAGAAGTTACAGGTCTGTGAGAGCCAGAAATCTTGCTTGTTTGTAGGTGACCAAATACTTATTTTCCACCATAATTTGCAAATAAATTCATAAAAAATCCTACAATGTGATTTTCAGGATTTTCTTTTCTCAATTTGTCTGTCATAGTTGACGTGTACCTATGATGAAAATTACAGGCCTCTCTCATCTTTTTAAGTGGGAGAACTTGCACAATTGGTGGCTGACTAAATACTTTTTTTCCCCACTGTATAATGGTAGTGTATATGGATGTTGAGTAAGTTGTGTAGAGATTAGACGTTGTTGTGCCATTTACAGTCTGCCGCTATCTCTTTTGTGGTTTTCCTGTTAACAGTCAGTTTTACAGTCGGTTCTGCTAATAGTGGTTGACATTTGAACCTTAGACTGTGATGAGTGTAATAATCGGAGTCAGGCGTAGGAGGGTAATCACCGAATACAGAGTTTATTCCTTCGTAGACACACAAATGCGCTCAAATAGCGATCAACGAAACAGGCCCAGGGGAAACTACCATCCCTGGCAAATACACTGTAACGGATATCCAATAACACATAGGCACAGTGGGAAAATCTACCCTGGCAACAATATGTTACGAGTAGCTCCACCGAGCTCCACTACTCTCACAAATAACAATCACCCACAAGGACAAGGGGGCAGAGGGAACACTTATACACGGACTAATGAGGGGATAAGAACCAGGTGTGTGTGATTGACAACACAAGACAATTGTGATGATGATTGGGGCGGCAGTGGTCAGTAAGCCGGTGACGACCAACGCCGAAGCCTGCCCGAACAAGGAGGGGAGGCAGCCTCGGCCGAAGTCGTGACATTAGACTCTTGTACCTTACATGTTTACAGCAGCCTAATTAACCTCATAGTGTCACAATCATTACCTCACAACTATGACTTTAGCATAATAAACCTATACAGGGCCCCTCGAAAACGAAATGGTGCATGTCAAGGGTCCTGTCATTACAATTTCCATTAATAAATAATGCTGTGCATGTGCTGTATGTATAGATAATGCTGTGCATGTAATGTACTGTATAGATAATGTTGTGCATGTACTTTATGTTTGGATAATGCTGTGCATGTGCTGTATGTATAGATAATGCTGTGCATGTACTGTATAGATAATGCTGTGCATGTAATGTACTGTATAGATAATGTTGCGCATGTACTTTATGTTTGGATAATGCTGTGCATGTACTTTATGTTTGGATAATGCTGTGCATGCACTGTATAGATAATGCTGTGCATGTAATGTACTGTATAGATAATGTTGCGCATGTACTTTATGTTTGGATAATGCTGTGCATGTACTTTATGTTTGGATAATGCTGTGCATGCACTGTATAGATAATGCTGTGCATGTAATGTACTGTATAGATAATGTTGCGCATGTACTTTATGTTTGGATAATGCTGTGCATGTAATGTATGTATAGATAATGCTGTGCATGTACTGTATAGATAATGCTGTGCATGCACTGTATAGATAATGCTGTGCATGTACTTTATGTACAGCAGTAACACACAGGATGTGTATTTGATTACTGTATAGTCCTAGTTACTGGTGGGATTTGCTGGCTGTAAGCTAAAGACAGCTGAACTGTAGAGTGGAGGAATGTCTTCCAGCTGAACTGTAGAGTGGAGGAATGTCTTCTGTGGAAAGCTGAAGTGTAGAGTGGTGGAATGTCTTCCGTGGAAAGCTGAACTGTAGAGTGGAGGAATGTCTTCCGTGGAAAGCTGAAGTGAGGAAAGGGATTGCACAGATGTTACAACATCCTTCAGAATATGGAAGAGTGAAGAAGGTGTCCTGACCTCAGTAAACAAACAAAAGACACCTGAACTGAACTGTGTTCCGTGGAAAGGAGAAGTGAGGAAGTCAGCAGGAGGGTCTAGCGTGGGAACAATCTTCAGAAAACAGGAAACAGTCTGAGTGAGGTCAGGCCATCTGGGGAAGTACAGTACAAGTCAAAAGTTTGGACACACCTACTCATTCAAGGGTTTTTCTTTATTTTTACTATTTTTTACATTGTAGAATATTAGTGAAGACATCAAAACTATGAAATAACACATAATCATGTAGTAACCAAAAAAGTGTTAAGCAAATCCAAATATATTTTATATTTGAGATTCTTCAAAGTGCCTTGATGACAGCTTTGCACACTCTTGGCATTTTCTCAGACAGCTTCATGAGGTAGTCACCTGGAATGCATTTCAATTAACAGGTGTGCCTTCTTAGAAGTTAATTTGTGGAATTTCTTTCCTTCTTAATGCGTTTGAGCCAATCA